>NW_027423777.1:0-362500 GCF_013202065.1 Cotesia typhae | reverse complement strand
CTTGACTTTTATCAAATTCTGGATGTCAATTTGTTCTGGCTTCAAATCTGGTATAGGACATTAAGTGTATAATACAAGGGATTATATTGGTGAAAATTACTCTGAATGGTAAATTGCTTGGTAAATTACTTTGTGGACTGCTACACACAATTTTTCTGATTGGAAATTTACCTTGTAAGTTGCTGCCTGAAATTGTTCCGAGTCGTAAATTGTTTGGTAAATTACTACTTACAATTTTCAAGATTGGTAATTACCTTGTAAGTTGCTATTTGCAACTTCTCTGAATGGTAAATTGTGTGGTAAATTACTACTTACAATTTTCCTGACTGAATATTTACCTATCAAGTGTATTAAATAAATTGGACTTTTCTAGACTGTGTGTGCTGGGAAGGAATGAGTGACACTATCGTGATTAGTTATTTTACCTTGTTTATAACCAGCAAACTGTAACTTGATGTTGAATTGTCTGGTCATTTCACGGATATTTCTCTTTTAAACTTCTGGTTATGCCATTGGTGTCTGATATATGTGCTAAATGCAAGCGACCTGTTAGATCGTCAGTAAATTGTAACACTTGTGAGCAACACTTTCATCCAGGTTGTGCGCGCGAGTATATAAAAAACAGGCAAAAATCAGATTGCTGCAGAAATCAACTAAACCATCTTCTAGAAAATCTCGATACAAAATTAAAGAGACCAGTGTCGCTAAAATCTACTAGCTCCAACGCCTCCTCAGTTTCTAGCTTCAAGTCAGCAAGCTCTTCTCCTCTTGAACGCACATTCAAAGCTCGTGGATCAATCTTGTCCTTAAAGTCTCCGATAACACCAGCTTCTCCATTATCTCCAAGTGATAATTCAGTTTTTCTACCATCTATCATCTCACCGACAATGTCAAACTTACCCTTAAATTGGTCCGAAAAATCGGTTGATGAAAAACTGACACTTTTAATGGAGAAACTTTGTCACACAGAACTCTTAAGTAACCAAAAACTTGAGGATTTAAATACGAGATTATGTGAAGTTCAAGACTCGCAAAAAGCTGCTGCGGTTAATTTAGCAGATTTAGCAGTTAATGTTAAAACAAATGCCGAGTCCATTTCTCAAATTAGTTCAGACCTTAAAAATTTAACTAAAACTAGAAAAGCTGATATGGATTCTGTCCATAAAAGACTATGTACCCTTGAGAAGTCAGCTCCTGTTCCATCTACCTCTTCACAGACGTCAAGTAATACCACGGAATTAGTTATTTCAGGTATTCCTGATGCAGTGGCGAAGGATTTAACACCAGATGACATTACAGCTGCGGTTTTTAAGAATCTAGAGTTACCAAATCTACTTAATAGTGTCTTAAGTTCCCGTAAAGTTGAAATCAAAAATAAGCAGCTATGAAATCAAAATAAGCCTTTATTACACTCTTATATTGTCTCTATGATGTCGACTCCAGTGCGAAATTTCATTATTGATAAGAAACGAAAAACAGGTAATCGCTTAGTTAAAGAGGTTTTTCCTACTCGAGTCGATATGGCTTTTCAGGGATCTGTTTATGTTAACGAATTTTTGTCTCCTGAAACGCATAGATTGCTACTAAAAACTAAGGAACAAGCCAAAGTCAAGAGGTTTAAGTTTGTTTGGGCTAGATATGGGCAAGTCTTTGCAAAAAGAATGAAGATTCGGTAAGACTTATGATAAATTGTGAAGCTGATCTCACCAAACTAGATTAACAGTCAACTGATTCAACTAATAGCTCAACTAAAAATATATCTTTATCACTAAATGTACTTAGTCTAAATATAAATAGCCTTGTTGGCCATACTGCTCAATTCTTAAATTTGATTAATGATACTCAACCAGACATTATTATCCTTGTTGAAACGTGGTTAAAACCCTTTCATGATAACAGTATTTTTTCACTGAATGGCTACAATATTGTTCGAAGAGATCGAACCCTAAAACATGCAGATACTGGCTGTTACATCCAGGGAGGTGGAGTGGCCTGTCTTGTCCGTGAGTCCTTAATAGTCAAGGTTTTACAAATTTCAACTTCTGATTATTTAAATCAACCAGAATATTTAATAGCCGATGTCACCTTATCCTCTGGATCTCATCTCTTATTATCCTGCATTTACAGAAGACCGAAAGGGCTATTTCTCAACGAATTCTTTGACATTTTTTCAAGATTCGCTCCAAATTTCAACAATATAATCATAGCTGGTGATTTAAATTGTAATTTGTTGGATGATAGTTACACTGCAAGGCACCTGAAAGATTTTATTCTTGAATCGTCACTGTTCTGCGTACCTTACGGAGCTACTTTTCATAAAAATAACTATGATTCTTGGTTAGATGTCATCCTGCTTGACAGTGATAGTAAATTAGTTTCTTTTGCTAAATCCGATTCTCCGTTCATTGATGGCCATGACTATTTATTTTGTAAATATAAATTAAATTGTTCAAAACCAGCATCAAAGAAAATTACCTTTAGAAACCTAAAGAATTGTGATCATCAAGCTCTTTCAAGAACTTTGATGAACACTTTAAAAATTGATAATGCTGTTCTAGAGAATACGGATCCAAATGAGTTGCTGATTTTCTTCAAAGCTGGTGTTCTATCTTCTCTGGATTTGTTTGCACCCGAAATCACTAAGAAGATAGTCCGTCATAGTAATCCCTGGTTTACAAAAGAATTAAAAGTGAAGTGCAAAGAACGTGATAAAATTTATAAAAAAGCCAGGAGAACTCAGGACCTAAATCTGCTTGCTCTTTTTAGAATTAAGAGAAAAACTTAAAAGCTGAGTTGAATCATGCTCGTGAAGAATACTTAAAAACTATTCTTTCAAATCTTTCATATGGTTCATCTATTTGGAGTAAGCTTAAACATCTTGGACTAATTAAGTCTAACCCTTCTTCACCGCTAAACTTTTTGATGCTCTTGAATTGAATGAGTATTATGCAAACATAGTAAGAAAGCATCCACCTTGCAGTAAAAATTTTGTTGATTTACTGCCGATGGACTATTCAAGACAAGTCAAATGTTTATTCAAGTGGACCACGATTGACATTGTAGATGTTACTAAGGCACTGCATATTACTCTTTCAAAGTCTAAAGGAAAAAGTCCTGATGGATTGGATTTAAGATGGTTACGGATCACCTTCCACAAATTTCACTGTTTCTTACTGCATTATTTAATAGATCTCTTGATACTGGAATATTCCCTGACATTTGGAAAGTTATTTTTATTATACCTTTGAATAAAACTTCACCGCCTAGATCTCCATCAGATACCCGACCTGTTGCAAATCTATCCCATCTGGCCAAAGTGTTTGAAAGAATCATTGCTAATCAAGTGATAACCTATCTGGAGGATAATGAGTTACTCGACCCTTTTCAATCTGGATTTAGGAAACATCACAGCACACAATCAGCATTACTGAGGCTCACTGATGATATTAGGCAGGCGATGGACAAGAATAAACTTACCATAATAGTCTTATTTGATTTGAGTAAGGCTTTTGACTATGTTGACCCCAAGATCATACTGATTGCGTTATTTGAGCTTGGTTTTTCAATGGAAACAATTATCTGGTTTTTCTCCTACTTATCAAATCGCTCTCAGTCAATACTGAATAATCTTGGGACTCCAATTCAGCTCCTTAGAACTTCATCTGGTGTTCCTCAAGGTTCTGTGCTTGGTCCAATCCTGTTTTTAATTGTCATGAATTCTGTTGTCAGATGGCTAGTGTATTGTAACCATGGTCTGTTTGCTGATGACAAATATATTTATCTACATTTCTTTATGTATCAACTACAAGAGGCAGTCAGACAGGTCAACATTGATGCACAATCAGTTGCGGATTGGGCAAGGAAGCATGGCTTGGAGATAAACTTGTCCAAGACCAAAGCAATGATCTTGGGTTCAAATAGCAAGCTGAAACAACTGAGTAACTTTGATCTGCCACCTATTATTATAGATGGTGTCATAATTCCATATGTTGATACTACCAAGTGCTTGGGATTATACATCAGCAGGAACCTAAGTTGGAATCATCATGTCAAGCTAGTGGTTAGCAAAGTTAATTCAGCCTTGCATTCTCTCAAGGTTCGGAAGAACATTTTCTCAACTGACGTCAGGAAATTGTTAGTATCATCCACCATCTTACCACTTCTTGATTACTGTTCCATCGTATTAGTAGATTCAACATCTGAAAATGACTTAAAACTTCAACGTGCAATAAATTGCTCAATTAGGTTCATTTTCAATCTTAGAAAAGATGAGCATATAACACCTTATCAACGAGAATTGGGATGGCTTACTCTGAAATATCGTAGAATGTACTTCATGAGTTGTTACTTCTTTAAGCTACTTCAAGTTGATAAACCCAAGTACCTACGAGATGCTTTTGTTGAGGAGACCGAAGTCAGACGTTCAGATAGGTTAGCAGCCAAAAACACTCTCTTTTCACGTTTCCGCATTTTGCTACGACCTTCATGGAGCGGTCATTCCAAGTGAGTGTAATACGATTGTGGGAAGAACTGCCTGAAGAGATTGTAAACTCATCTAGTCTTGAAGTGTTCAAAAATAAAATTTTTGACCATTTGTTGAACTTGGATTATTAATTTTGTTATTGTAAAGTGATAGGTTCTCTGATAATTACTGTTAGATTCTAAGTGTTAAATTCTCCAACTTTGTTATTTTATCGGCTGTTATAAATTGAATAATTTAGTGAGTATGCTAGTTGAATCAGATAAAATTAATATAAATTTTTATATTAGATCTTTATTATAGTTTATGTACTTATATAATTTTTCTATTATTATTGTATTTGTAAATCATATTGTATTTAAAATTGCCATTTGGCTTGTGCCTTGGCATTAATAAACTATCAATCAATCTCTCTCTCTCTCTCTCTCTGTCTCTCTCTCTCTCTCTCGCTCTGTCTCTCTCGCTCTTAGGCGGCCTAACCATGCCCGAGTGGAAGGGACGCGTGCCTCTCACTCGCTCTCATTGTGAGCGCATAACGTGAGCGGAGCGTAACGCAGTTTCTTGAAGTGTCACCCGGCAAACCAATTTATAAGACGTTGTCACGTCAAAATTTCTGCAGAAGAAATTTTTTACTCAACTTTAAACCTATTTTTCAGGAATATTCAAGAAACTGCGTTGATTGCCACCAACTTCTTTGAAATCAGTCGATTAGTAAAGGAGATATTTAACAAAAATTTTTAAAACGTGGTTATTAAATATAATTTTTTAATTCTTCATCAGATCGGATTTTTTTTCAAGAATTTTCATAAAGCTCTTTTAATCATGCTAAATTTACTGAATGCTAACTAGACTTTTAAACTAGAAGAGCGCAAATGTGTAAATTGATAAAAAATTTAACTTGATTCAAGGGAAGAAATCTTGAACTAAGAATACTATTGCACGCTTCATAAAGCGACATTCCCGACTCCTCAAGGCCAAGCAATTTAAAAAAATTTGATTTTCTTGTGTCAAGATTATAAATTCTTAAGATAAGAAATTATTCTTTAGCCAAATTTTTGAAGTGTTCAATTTTTTTAAACCAAAAAAAATTTAATTTTTATTTTTTTCGTCGAATTCCCACAAAGTATGAAAAATTGAAAACGTCAAGAAACTCAGCTGTGATCATGTTTTTAGTTTAAGTTTAAAAAAATCTATTTTTCATGATATCTTAACGTTTTGAGGTCCTGACAAGCTACTTTGACCAATTTTTCACATTCGTCCTTCTATCTTGAAAAATTATTTCTCTTAGTCACAAAGGCATATGTAAAAAAAAAAATTTTTTTTCCGTTTTGTAACCAGATTCTTACTTTTTTACTTTTTCAAGTTATGTGAAGAAAGAAAAAAATTTTTTATGCACCCTTTTAGCATGGGTAACGCGACATAATCAAAAAATTTATGGTTGCTTTAAAAAAAAAAAAATTAGGAAAACTATTTGACGAAATAGTTTCTTTCCCCTTAGATATTTTATACTATTTGAGGTGATTCGGATCAGTAGATTTTAAGAAATCTCAAACATAAAATATTTGAACAACTGTTTTTTTGGAATAACTTTTAAACGGCTTAACAGATTGATTCTAAAAACTAATCATCTCTTAAGCTCGAAAAACTGCATCGATCATCGTCAACGCGATCAAAATCGCTCAATTCATTCGTAGGATGTCGTGAATGAAAAATTAGCTATAAAAGCCCAAGAAACCACGTTGATTTTCTCCAAGAATATCGGAATCGGTTGATTAGTTCGTGAGTTATCGTTGTTGAAGAAATTAAAAAAAAAAGTTAATTTTTCAAATTTCTCCAAAGTTTTCGTTCTGCCCCTGTAAAAAAAAATTGTCCCAAAAATGTCCCAAGCTTGTGACATCGAAACGTGACACAATTTGGGACATCTTAGAAATAAACAGAAATTTTAAAATAGTGTATTTAAGTAATTTTTCGTCAATTTTCGTCAATTTCGTCAAAGTAATTTACGTATTTTTTGGAAAATTTTCAGAATAATTCGTCAATTTTACGACAGTTTTACTACAATTTTGAACGTTTATTAAATGATTTAAGAAAGAAAAATTTATTTTTGCACAGCTGTAAATTTGTCTAGGAATTGATGGATAAAACATTTATTGACCATTTTTGGGACAATTTTAAGACATTTTCGGGACAATTTTGAGAAATTTTTGGGACATTTTAAAAATATTTTTAGGACATTTTTTAAATAGTTTGAGGGAAATTTTAAACGTTTTTCAAATGATTTTAAGACAATTGTTTTTTGCACGGTTGTAGGTAAATTCTGAAATATTTTAAGAATGTCCCAAAATTGTCCTAAAAATTTTCATTCATTAATGTTACGATAAATTCATGACTGTGCAATAATAAATTATCTCTCTTTAAATCATTCTCAAAACGTCAAAAATTGTTCTGAAAATATTTTTAAAATTTCCCAAAATTATTCTGAAAATGTCCCACAAATGTCCTAAAATTGTTTCAAAGTTGCCCCAGAAATTTCCTAAATTTGTTCCAAAAAAGTCCCAAAATGTCCTCAAACTGTCCAAAAATTGTCCTAAAAATTTTCATCCATAAATCTTACAATAAATATATAACCGTGCAGAAATAAATTGTCTTAAAATTATTTGAAAAACGTTGAAAATTGTCTTAAAAATATTTTTAAAAAGTTCTAAAAATATTTTTGAAATGTCCCAAAAATGTCCTACAATTGTCCCAAAATTGTACTTAAACTGTCCCAAAAATAGTCACTAAATGTTTTATCCATCAATTTCTAGACAAATCTACAGCTGTGCAAAAATAAATGATTTTTTCTTAAATCATTTAATAAACGTTTAAAATTGTAGTAAAATTGTCATAAAATTGAAGTATTCCGACAATTTTCAAAAATATACGTAAAATTGACGACAAATTACTTAAATGCACTATTTTAAAATTTCTGGTTATTTCTAAGATGTCCCAAAATTGTCCCAAAAATATCCCAAATTGTGTCACGTTTGGATGTCCCAAGCTTGGGACAATTTTTTTTACACGGGTGATCCATTCGTATTTAGTAATAAATCATAGAATTTAAAAAAACTGCGTCGATTGTTGCAAACCGCGTGAAAATTGGTTTATTCATACAAAAGTAATGGCAGTTTGAAAATTTTAAGAATAGTGTTTTATTAAACTTCTATAAGACCTTTGAGCTCGAAGAGTCAAAAGCATAGAGCAGCTAAGTTTTTGAGCTCGGAGAGCTGAAAATAATATATAAATTGTATTGTTGAGCTCGAAGATCTCAATAACGTCATCAGTAAAATTTTAAACGCTTAGATATGGAATTAGCGGGAAGTTAAAGGAATCTGGCCTTCAGGGTCAACCGCTTTCCTAATTTTTTGTCTTGATTAAAGTTATTTTTTTTTTAGTGTAAAAAATGATTCTATTTCCTATTAAATAGTGATGGTTGAGCATCAAATTGTTCTCTTCAAATAATCATTCTACTGATACACTTTCTAAATGCTGAAGAAAACGTGAAATGTATACCTATTAAATTATTTAAGATTTTTATAAAATTTTGTAGGAACGTCATTACAGTGTTACCAGTGCGAATCTAATAGTGATGGTGAATGTTGGTCGGACCTATCGACGACTCTTTTGGTCCCATGTGGTGATGAAAATAGTACTACACCAAATCCTTTAACTAACTCAACTACAATAGGTAATATTAAGATTCAATTATAATAGGTAATATAACAACATCTTCTGTAATTTCTACATTATCAACTTCAACTGCAGCTCCTACTACACCTTCTACTACAGAATCAACTACAACTTCTACGACAGAATCAACTACACCGTCAGCGACAGCTTCTAGTACCGAATCAACTACACCTTCTACGACAGAATCAATTACGACTCCTACAACAGCTTCTAATACATCTCCTACGACAAATTCTACTACAGAATCAATTACGACTCCTACAACAGCTTCTAATACATCTCCTACGATAAATTCTACTACAGAATCAATTACGACTCCGACGACAGCTTCTAATACATCTCCTACGACAAATTCTACTACAGAATCAATTACGACTTCGACGACAGCTTCTAATACATCTTCTACGACAAATTCTACTACAGTGAGTATGATAGCATCAAACAAAAGCCGATTTAGACGTTCAGTAGATCTTCGTGCTGATGGTGCTTGGGAGTGTGTTAAGCATATCAAGAAAAGTAAAATAAAATTAATTATTATACTCAAAGAACTTGTGCATCTTCAATTACTATTGTTTTGATTGGTTCAAACTACAACTTAGTCATTTTTACAGAAGGAGATGAGGAAATAGTTAACAGAAAATGTGCGAAGACAAGTGAAAAATTCTGCAGTGACAAAAATGAAAATTCTTGTTTTGCCTGCAGTGACAAGGACGCTTGTAATTCTGCTTCTAGTATTGGATTCCAAATTATTTCTATGACTTTGCCTTTAACTGTCGTATTTTTTTTAGCACAATAATTTCATCATTTTAATACATGTAATAATTTAAGACAGTGAAATCAAATGTCTTAGTTAAGATTGAATATAATTCACTTGAAAATATAAATACTTATTAAATTTAACAATTGATAAGTTCAGCCGGTTAATGACTATTAACCGGTTGATTAACCAACTGACGTGTCGTTCGAATATGTAAATAGAAATTAGATTTCACCGAAAATCGAGATTTTTATTTCTTCATACCAGGTCTTATTCAATTCCAAAAAATTTAGCTGAAAACTTTTGCCAACTACTTCCGATTTACATTGGAGAATTCAACACGAGAGTTTGAAAAACAAAATTAGAAAAACGGTTGACCCTCTTCGAGCTCAAAATTCCGAAAAAACACTTTTTTCGGTTTTCTTTCGTTCATGATATTTCTCGAATGAATCAACCGATTTTGACCAGTTTGGCGGCGATCGACGTGGTTTTCTTATGTTAAAAGCTGATTAGTCTTTGGAACTGATCGGTATTGCCGTTTAAAAGTAATTCTAAAAAAACCACATTGGAAAAAAATTTTTTAACTTCCCGCTAAGAAAATCAATGATTTTCGTAAAATCGGGAAGTTATTAGTTTCACCCCGTTTTTCGAAAATCGAGTTCTCATCAGATCTTGACGTTTTGACGTCCTAGGAAGCTTCCCTGAATGTTTTCGCGATGATATTCGTATGCCTGTGTGTGTGTGTGTGTGTGTGTGTGTGTGTGTGTGTGTGTGTGTGTGTGTGTGTGTGTGTGTGTGTGTGTGTGTGTGTGTGTGTGTGTGTGTGTGTGTGTGTGTGTGTGTGTGTGTGTGTGTGTGTGTGTGTGTGTGTGTGTGTGTGTGTGTGTGTGTGTGTGTGTGTGTGTGTGTGTGTGTGTGTGTAACCCTTATATAACTTTTGAACGGCTTGACCGATTTCATGGCGGTTGGTGCCATTCGAAAAGGCTTGACCAAACTTAGATTTCCTGTGAGTTGGAACCAATTCGGACTGGTAGATTTCGAGGAAATGCAAAAAAAGTGATTTTTTTTTCATTTTTTTCAAATATCTCCGAATTGGCTAAACCGATTGGTCTCAAAAACTATTAAGCTCTTAACCTTGTAAACCCCCATCGATCGCCACCAAAAATGTCAGAATCGGTTGATGCGTTCGTGAGATATCGTTGTCGAAAAAAATCGAAAAAAGTGTTTTTTTGTAATAACTTCGAAATTTTCCATCAGATCAATTTTTTTGTTCTAAATTTTTTATAGAGCTTAAAAAACTACATCGATCGCCACCAACCGCGAGGAAATTAGTGGATTTATTCAAAAGTTATAGCAGTTTCAAAATTGAAAAAATCGTGTTTTATCAAATTTTAAAACGACTGTTGAGCTCGAAGAGCTTAAATGCTTAAAACAGCTACTTTTTTATAGAGGTCAAAAAACTATATCGATTGCCGCAAATCGCGTGGAAAACTATAAAAATTGTATTTCATCGAACTGCGATTAGACTTTTGAGCTCGAAGAGCTCAAAAACGTCATTAGTGCAGTTTGATGCACCTAGGTATGGAATTAGCGGGAAGTTGCACGGATGGTCTTCAGGGTCTATCGTTTTTCTAATTTTTTTTTGTAGGTTTTTTGAGATTTCTCAAAATCTACCGGTCCGAATTTTAAGAATCTTAGAGCGTGAACTGGTTGGACTAAAAATTCAATAAAAATTCTGAAAATAACATTTTTTTCAATTTTTTTCGACATTATCTCACGAACGAATCAACCAATTGTGACCAGACCGGTGGCGATTCACGTAGTTTTTCAAGATTAAGAGCTGATTAGTTTTTGGAGTCGATCAGTAGAGCCGTTTAGAAGTTATTCAAAAAATATCGAATCAATTAAAATTTTCAAGAAATTTAATGGCAATGATGATCTTTGGATCGCCACCTATCATGATCCGATGGGTCGAGCCGCTCAAAAGTTACAAGAGGTTTACATACATACATACACATATAGATAGATCGCGGGAATAGTTAGGGAAGCATTCTAGGACATCAAAACGTCGAGAGCTGATGAAAACTCGATTTTCGAAAAACGGGATAAAAACAACAACTTCCCGATTTTCGAAAATTTTTAATTTTCTAAGCGGGAAGTTAAAAATAGTTGATAAGATTTCAGAATCAATCTGAAAACTGTAACATTTTGAATTGTGAAAAAATTAACACTTTTTTAGCAAATGCATAAAAGTATAATCTGTGGATAGTTTGACAGCTGATGTATAATAAAATAATGTTTTTTTCCATCTCTGCTTTGTCCAAAATCCTAATAAGAAAAAAAAATGTTGTTTAATATTTTAAACGTAATCTTAAAACCTATTTTGTTTACTTCGAATTTTACACTTTTGATGCTTTTAAACAGCAAAACATTAATTTTTTTTTTTTTTTTTTTTTTTTTTTATTAATACTTATGGTCACTTCAACCATTGAGTCATTAGTGACCGAACATTAAAAAATGTTCTTATTCATTGTTCAAGAATTTTAAAAAAGAAATTTATAGCTAATCTACAATATATAAAAATGTTTCTTAATTTTTCTTTTAGTTAAAGTTATCATGGCGCCAGTTATCTGTTAGATTTAGTCATCAGTTTTGAGGAAAATAGTTTCGTTAACCTAACCTGCATTAAACGTTAAGTTAATCTAAATATTATCAATTAGACTCATTTCCTGGACAATTTATATACATTTCATATCTCTAATGACATTTTAACAGTAGATAAACTTTCCAATGCACTGAAAGCATTCGATTCTCCGAGAAATTAATGTGACGAATAAAGAGTTTTATCACAATCGTAAAAGTTTTCATAAAATCGATTATTCTTATCGCTTAAAAAGGATTATTATATTGATTATAAAAATATTTTTTTCAATTTGCCTGATACGTTCAGTGGACGAGTGACTCACAATATTAATAAATAAATTTACTGAAATTTCCAGTTGTAATTAAAAATTAATAAACAAACAAATCAGCAGATAAATAACTCGACCTATAAATTAATTAATCACCAGAGTAAACATTAATTAACAGCTCAATAATTCGGGTTTATCTTTCAGTTTTTAATTTGAGGCGGTATTTTATGTGACCTTTGCTTTCAATAAGTCAAGTTCATTTTCACCTACTTGATAACATATATTGCGAGAAATTTCATTAATGTGACGTCTTAATAGCCGTAAATTTGCATTTTTTAAAAATAAAATTCGAAATGATAAAAAAATAAGTAATGAATCAGCAGACTTCTTTTATCGTTGAAATAAAATGAGTTTTATTTTTTAAATATCGGTCATTGGTGGTCACTTTCTACCGATGCCTCCAGCAATGACTTATCCTAAATTGTTTGCATGTGAAAGTCGTGTGAAAAAAAAAGTAAACTCTCATTAGCCACGTGGCATCAATTATAATTGTGATTATATTCACAAATAAGAATTTTTTTAATTAAAACAAAAAACTATTTCCTTCAAAATTTTTCTCTATTTAAAATATTCAAATTTTTTAATTCAAGAAATTAACTATGAATCAATAAATTTATACTTGAAGATGTAAGCTGAAAATATTCCAGCAGAATTTTACTCTGATAAAACATCTAAAACTGTTTTCAAAAAAAATTATTTATAATTCCTCCGAAAATTTTTTCTTTAAGGACGTTCCGAGAAAAAACCGTTTTCTTAAAACTTTTTTGAAATTTTGAGTTCTTACACGGAAAGAACAAGATAACACTGGGTATCGTCCGAGATTATACTCAGTGAAAAAAAATTTCAGATAGTAGCTAGTATAATCCAGATATCACCCAGTATAATCTGGATTTTTCTAGCTACTATTTAAAAAATTTTTCACCACAGATATCACTGAGTATAATCTGGGATGATATCCAGTGTCATCTTGTTTTTTCCGTGTATACTCATAAGTATCCTTTATAAGCAGGAATTCTTTTAAATAGTCCTTACGGCACTAAATTTTGCAATATTAGCATTTAAAATTTGTATATTTTACATACAAACCCTATGCTGACCGACGTTCAAGCGAACGTTTCATCAAATATCAATCGTACTTTTCTTAGGATTGTTTTAAAAAACTGAAAATCATTAATTGAAGATATAACAAGTATTTTTTATTGAAAATAACATAAACGAACTTTATTTATTTTTATATAAAAAATGTTTGAAGTTAATGACTTTTGAAATTTTACGTGAGTAGAAGTAAGTGAGCGATAGTCTGTAAAGAGAGACAGTACTAGTGTGTGAGAAAGAAACCAATAGCAATAACCATTTGGTGTCTTTTTCTTGTCTATGAACGTACTTAAGGATTGAGAGGTTTCACTACCTTAGCATTCGAGAAAATAAGCGTAAAAGTAAATTTTTGTGGAATGCAGATTTTATGTGTATAGACAAATTTTTATTCTACACATGAAATACTAATTTTATAAATAATTTGAAAACGAAAAAAAAAAAAAAAGCAGAGATATTAAGTATCACCAGGACACCTCTTTAAGAGTAGTCGCCGATGATTTCTCTGTGAGGGATTGTCTGAAATTATAATAAGCAGGATAGATCTTATTTTTATAGGTGTTTTTTTAATAGATTTCATAGAAATCTATTGCATTTGTCCTCATGGTGGAACTTTTGAAAAATTTTGCTATTTCCTAACTCAGTTTATCGAGCTGGTTTGGAAAATACATATGGTTCAAAAGTTTATGTATGTAAGTATTTATATATATGTAAAATTTCAAAATTTTAAAAATCGTAAAATTTCGTATTTTGGCAGTTTCTATCATGGATAACTTTTAAATGAAATAACTTATCGGATTTTTGTAAATTGTATTTTAAAGTCTATTAAATGAACTTTAATTTTCATGTCATTTATTCTCATAGACTGAAAATAACCTATTCGTCGGTAGCTATTTAATGAAATTTTACTATTGCATTTTTTTTTTTTCGTAATTTAAGGAAAATAGATCAATGGTATTGAAGTATTTGTATTATCAGCGGTGTTATTTTATTTAAGTAGGAAATCTATTTCCATTTCGGCTGCCAAATGGCACTTTTTTTTTGGGCAGATTTCTTCTTATTTTTTTATTAATCTGAAAAAGTTAGAAACTATTTCAAAGCTTATGTTTTCTTCTATTGACAAAAAATATTCAAAAAATAAATGAAAAAAAAAAAACATTGAAACAAATACAGCGCTATCTATTAACAGTCTATTTAAATAACATGATAACTTTTGGATTGTTTACAAAGCTTAAATTTTATGCAAAATTGTAATCTATCAAATTGATCAAATAAAATCGAAACATTTTTTATCAATGAGATATAAATTGTTATTAATAACTCAACGTAATAGTATATTGTATAAAGAATAAATGAGGCGTTCAGTTACAGCTGTGTTGGTGCAACGAGCGAATCGTATATGCTCCTTGTTTAAAAATACTGATTAAAAATAATTAAAAAACATGAAATTCGAATTTTTTCACTCATTTGGCCAACACACTAGTGCCGAACGTCTCATCCAAAAAGTTCACACCTAAATAAATGGAATAAACAGAACATTTCGCACAATGTCGTAATTAAAAAACAAATGGTCATATTACAATGTGGAAATCAGCAAATCTAAATATTTATTAATAAAAGATATTTTATTTTTAACTGTAGCAATAGATATTAATTTCTTTTCCACGTTACAATATTACTATTTTTGAGTCAAGATGATATTCAAGAAAAAAAATTCTTCACATGCGACAACCAGTTGTCTTCAAAATACATTTTTTAATCGAGATTATGTTTTTTTAATTGAGATAGATTTTTTATCGGTGTATAAAAATTTTAGTCAATCAGAATTATTTAATAAGTTTTAAAAAAATTAGAATTGTAATTGTTAGATAAATGGAGTAAAATATGTTGTGATGAAATATATGTCATGGATTTTACACTGTAATTATGAATGCCTGATAAATTATCAATTGATTAAAAAGATAAAAATAAAAAAAATCGTGAGATTAATCGGCTCTTTACTGAGTGTTCGGTAAAACACGACACAAAGATGTATTTATTTTAAAAAGGATGTGTACCTGGTACAGCCAAGCGATAATAAAAATAATTTAGTTATCATACGGCAAATACGATGACCTCGATAAAATAAATTATCAGTAGATCGTCTAAATCAGCTCACCTATGATATTTTATTGATCGCAAGTCTGTTGTGATAAGGCATTGCCTTTATCTTTGCACTTGACAGCGATTATGATTTAGGTGGTGGTTTATGTAAAAGCGTTAATCAGACCTGTAACTCAACCATTTTGTTGGGGACTTCACAATTGTAGTGAGCTGTTTGTTTTAAATAATTTATAATACTGTATTTTTAGAATTCCAAAATGATCATCAGTCGGATTAATTTAAGTTCATTGGTGCTCATCACTTTGTTTATTATTTACAATGTTGATCAAGGTAATTATTTATTACAAAATAATAATTGCGAAACAAAACTTAACGATTGAATTTTTAATTGAATAAATAGGAAGTGTTCGATTTAAGAGCAGATATTTGATGAATTTTTCATTTACTAAATTGTTATTATTGTTATGAATTTTTTTTTCTAAAATATTTTCCTGAAAACACATGAAATAATTTTGTCTTCACTTGATTTTATCAAATTTCATAAAACTTTGTATTCTAAATTATATGAAATTTTTCAAAAACATAAAATTTTAATTTAGATAAATGAAAATTTTATAAAATTTGAAATATTTTATTAAGTCTAGATTATTTTTTTTAAATTTGAATCTCTACTAATATCACAAATGTGAATATAAGTTTGTTTGTTATGCTTCCTCACAAAAACAAAAAAATTGTTTGTCAAAAAATTAGAATCACATTGATTCAGTTAAAAGCTAGTTCGATATTAGTTAAAAGATTTAATGAAGTTTTGTGAAACTTTGTGTAGTTTCTTAAAATATCTTTATAAAAATTTGAAAAAATTTTCTTTAAAAAAAATTTTAATCGAATACAAAAAAAAAGTAAATTGAGTTGTTTTATGACATTAAAAATTTCTAAATTACATAAGCCTTTTTTATAAATTTAAATCTCTGAAATAGAAAAGAAAAAAGTAACGATTGAACGTATTAATTTTTGTAAAATTTCCTAGGATTGTCATTGCAGTGTTATCACTGCACTTCTCTGAGCAATGGAACATGTGGGACTGAACCTACAAAAACTCATTTAATGGAGTGCAAAGAAGATACTAATACCACAACACCATCAAATAATGAAACAACTACTGTTACTACACCTCCAACGACAGTGACGACAGTAGTTACAACTGCATCTCCTTCAGGGAATTCTACAGAAAATTCAACTGCAACTTCTTCATCAGATTCCCGTCATAATCGACTAAGACGTTCTGCTGACACTCGTACTGATGACATTTGGGAGTGTGTCAAGCTAGTAAGCAAAGGTAATTTTCAAATAAAACTAATTATTAAACAAACTTTTATTAGTTGTAAGTATGCACACTGATAAAAAAAATTAACTTGACTCAAGAGCCAAAATCTTGAACCAAGAGTACCATCTTGAATAAAATGATTTTCTTGAGTCAAGAGAATAAATTTTTAAAACAAAAATATTTTCTTAGGCCAAGAATAATTTCTTAACTCAAGAAAATCATTTTCTTCAAAATGGTATTCTTGGTTCAAGATTTTGGCTCTTGAGTAAAGTTAATTTTTTTATCAGTGCATTTATCAATAATTTTGAATATTATTTTCGGAACTAAAACTGTGTAATTTTCGCAGAAGGAGACGTCGAAACAATCACCAGACAATGTGCAAAGAAGAGTGCATCATACTGCAACGGAAAAGATCAAAACTCTTGTTTTGTCTGCAGCGATAAGGATGGATGTAATTCTGCTTCGAGTATTGGATTCCAGTTCGTTTCTATGGTTTTGCCTGTAGCTGTAGCACTATTCTTAGCACGATAATTTTATCGTATTGATACGAGTAATATTTTGATAATATATAATCAGATGTTTCATTATCTAATCAAGTTTTTAAAAGATTAATTTACATGAGTAAGAATTTATTGCAGAATTTTAATATTAATATTAATGTTTTTCTAAAAATAATCAAGTATCAAATGTAAATAATTCAGACTTAATTTAATTACTCAATAAAGTTTAATTACAACATAATGTAATCCAAATATAAGTTAATTTTAATTTTTCTTATTTAATTAAATTCTGTGCTTCTAAATTCATGATATGAACTGTCTCCAGTTCTATGTTCAACGATTATTATAATTTATTTACATTTTAAATAATTGACTTAAAAAAAGGAATATCGATTGTTGAGTTAATTATTCTGACCTCGGATAAAAAATGTCCATAGCTATAAGGCAATAAAAATTCAATTTAATACCAACTCTATTCTTTAATCAAAGATTTAGTTGATTAAGTTTGATTTACTTTATTTTTCTTGAAATATTTTAATACTTCGTAACGATTTTAAACCTAAGTCAAATAATTTTGATTCGACATGCCATGACAAAAATTTATAATTAATAATTGCTAAACCACAAAATTAAAATCATCAGTGGTTTGTTTAGGGATTGTAATATAAACAATAAATATTGGAAATACCATAGTGCATTAAGTTGATTTTGTTTACATAAGAATTGCCCATACAAAATTGCCGTTAATGGAAACAATCCCAACCATCGGCCGATATCTGGCAGCCAACGATTGGCCAGTTATAGGGATATGTCAACGGGCCATACTTGGTTAAACGCTGGTCGCCGTCTATTGCGGACATTAATGTTTTGCAATTAATATCCATTTATCGCCCAAAGTCTGGCTATTCTTGGCCAATTTGTTATTTTATAATAACACAAATTTGGGTTTTCGGAGATGCATTACGCGAAGTATAATATTTAAAAAATGAAAAAAGATATTGTAATGTTTATTTAAGATTATTATTGATACAAATAGAAGTTATATATAAACATATATAAATAAATAAAAAAAATATATAAACTTTTATACAAGATTATCGTAAATCTAAACAAAAATAATGAGTAAATAAAACAAGACAATAAAAATTTTAAATGTGATTTTGAAGTTTGACTTGAGAAAAGGATGGCATAATTTTTTAAACAAACATATAACTATTGGAAGGATCAACTATCCCTTATTAGAAAAAGAGATTTAAAAAGATTAAAATTGTTTGAAAAAATTGAAAAAGATTTGATTTTTACTACTACATAGATATACACTTTACATTGAGGTAATCTTTTTGAATCTCTTTTTCTAATAAGAGATTAGCCTAAATAGGTTTGGTGCAAATTAAATTTAGAATAAAAAAAAATAATCGTCTTCAGACATTTAAAAACTTTATACAAAAATCGACAAAATTGAGTACTAATAAATTTCATAATCTGTATATGCAGTAATAAAATATATTTCAATAATTCAAATAGCTAAGTAGAATTTTTCAGTTAGATTCCAGCATGCAGTGCAGCCGGTAATGATCGAGACTTTCACGCAGACGAACCAGGTTCGATTTCCACTTCCACTTAACCTTCAAAATTTTTTTAGAATATCCGACTAGGATCGATGCTCCTGTGCTACATCTTCTACTACTTGACTTCATAACGCCAATACGACTATAGGAATCAAAAATTCTACGGCATATCGGCTAAATTTTTAGTTTTTTTATTTTTTTTTATTTTAACATACTTAGCCGATGATCAGCCATTAACGGCCCGATAACTTTTTTTACAATCGGCCGATAATCAACTGCCGTTAATTGGCCGTTGTTATCATTTGGACATTCAGCCGTCCGTGGGCCATTAAAAGTCGCCAATGATCGGCCGTCAACCAGTATCCTTCGCCCGTCGATGGGCCATCCGAGGGCCGGTTTTCGAACTTTGTATGGGTTGCACTTATGACGTTTTGAGCTCAAAAATACAATTTGTGTGTTATTTTAAGCTTTCCGAGCTCAAAGAAATAGCTTTTGTATGCTTTTCAGCTCTTTGAGCTCAAAGGTTTGATAGACATTTGATAAAACACTATTTTTCAAATTTTCAAACCGCAATAACTTTTGAATGAATGAACTGATTTCTAAGCGGATGTTTCGTTTTAACAGCGGTTGTTTAAATTTTTAATTTTCTAAGCGGGAAGTTAAAAAGACGTAGTTTACAATAAATCAGAAATTAATTACAATCCTAAAACAAATTTAAGGAGCTGTTTGAAAAATTTTTTGATTGTGTAGAATTGTAAGAAAATACTAAAAAAAAAATGTAAAAATAATATATAATCACAAAAATGACAGTTGATGATTTTTAATAGTTAGAAAAATTTTTAATTTCTTGCTAAGAAAATTGAAAATTTTCAAAAGTTGGGAAGTTATTGGATTTACCCCGTTTTTCGATAGTCGAGTTTTCAACAAACGTTGACGTTTTAAAGTCCTAGGAAGCTTGCCCGAACGTTTCCGCGATGAGGTCCGCGCGCACGCGCGCGTGTGTGTGTGTGTGTGTGCGCGCGCGCGCGCACGTTCGTAAATTTTCATAATTTTTCAACGGCTTGTACGATTTCATCGAGGTTGACACCATTCTAAAGGGCTTGACTGAACTTAATTTTAAATACGATTTGGGCCGATCTGGACCAGTAGATTTTGAGAAATCTGAAAAAAAAAACTACGAAAAAAAATTTTTTTCAAATGTGGCTTTTTGGAAAAACTTTAAAACGATCTGACCGATCAATTCCAAATCATATCAGCTTTTAACAAAAAAAAACCTCGACGATTGCCGTCAAGCCAGTCAAAATCGTTAGATTCGTTCGTGAGTTATCGTTGACGAAAAAAAGTGTTTTTTTCGAATTACATCGAAATTTCCAATCTGATCAATTTGCGTCTAAAAGTATATCATAGAATTTGAGATACTGCGTCGAATTCTGCCAACTGCGTGAAAATCGCTTGATTTGTTTGTGAGTTATCGTTGTCGAAAAAAAAACCGAAAAAAGTATTTTTTAGTGATTACTCCAAAATTCCTGGTTCGATCAAATCAAACTTCAAAATTCTTGATGGAGCTTAAAAACTGCATCGGATGCTGCCAACCGGGTGGAAATCGGTTAATTCATTCGAAAGTTATTGCGGTTTAAAATTCAAAAAATAGTGTTTTTAAGTCCTATCAGACTTTTCTTGAGCTCGGAAAGCTCAAAATGACATAAAAATCATAATTTTGAGCTTGAAGAGTTTAAAAACGTAATAAATGCAATTCTGAGTGCTTAAGTATAAAATTAGCGGGAAATTGCAGGGATGGCCTTTAGGGTCAACCGTTTTCCTAATTTTTTTTTTATAAAGAAGCGAAAAAAATCTTCTAAAGATACCACTACATTAAAAGATCATCGTCGGTAGTGTGGGATTTTCACCCACTAAAAAAAACTCCTCTCTTCTTTCCCGTAGATAGTACGGATATGACTGGATCGGAACTGCGTTAGCATTACTTCAATTCAGCCCATATTGCGTCTCACGACGCCTACTCCTGGTTACTGATCCCTTTCTGCGGTTTTTTGTTTTAGAAGACGCTGCGTGTAGGCTGTGACAGCTGACCAGTTATCTTTTTTTCTGAGCTTGCAAGCTATCAAGCTCTCGGGGGAGTGTGATGCCTCTAATTTCTCCGATGCTGCTTCTATAGTCCTTCCACCGTACACACTTGAAGAAAGTGTGTTCGGCGTCATCGATATGATTCGGGCAGTATTTGTACGTCGGCGTGCGGTGCAGCCTCATCTTAAACAGATAGACGTTAAACGGTCCGTGTCCTGTCAATAGTTGTGTGAGGAAGAAGTCCGTGTCCCCGTGCTTCCAAGAAAGCCAGACGTTGATGTTTGGGATTAGGCGTGCCGTCCATCTGCCCGTCTCTTCCGATGCCCATCGGTTCTGCCACTCTTACTGCGTTTCCGTCTTTATCCTCGTTCTTGCGTCCTTCATGTTCTCGTCACTATTTTTAGCGTCATAGAGTTTTGCTCTCTTGAAGGCTAATAGGTCGATGGACGCGGCTGAGATTGAGATTGCCAGCGAAATATCTAGGATGGATTTCTTGTACCCCGGTCTTCTAAAGGTTTTAATAGTTCTAGTATTCAGCACTATGAGGTCAAGTCTTGCTGCGAAGTCTGCTTCTCCGTTTCCTCTAGTGTCAGAGAATTCAGCACCCCATTCAGCCGATTTGGCGTTGAAATCACAAGCTACGATGACATCGCCGTCGAGCTTGCCGATAGTGTCCTCTATGTTTGCCAACTTCTGGCGAAACACACTAATCCCTTCGTTGGGTGAAAGGTAGACACTCATCAAGTAGGTTGTGGTGTGTGTGTGTGTGTGTGTGTGTGTGTGTGTGTGTGTGTGTGTGTGTGTGTGTGTGTGTGTGTGTGTGTGTGTGTGTGTGTGTGTGTGTGTGAACGTATGTGAACCGCTGATAACTTTTGAACGGTTCGACCGATTTCATCGAGGTTGGCGCTCTTTGAAAGGGCTCAGCCAAACTTAGATTTTTAATACAATGTGGACTTTAAAAACTAAGAAAATTTTTTTTTCAAATGTGGTTTTTTTGGAATAACTTTCAAACGACTTCTCTGATCGATTCTAAAACCAAACCAGCTGTCAAAATGAAAAAACCACGTGGATCGCTGCCAATCCGGCTAAAATCGGTTTATTCGTTCGAGATATATCGTGAACGAAAGAAAACCAAAAAAAGTGTTTTTTCGGAATTACTTCAAAATTTCTAATTTAATCAATTCAAACTCAAAGATTCTTTATGAAGCTTAGAAACTACGTGAAAATCAGTTCATTTATTCAAAAATTTTGCGGTTGGAAAATTAAAAAAATAGTGTTTTATCAAACTTTCATCAGACTTTAAAGCTCGGATGCACCTAGGCATGGAATCAGTGAGAAGTTGTAGGGATGGCCTTCAGGGTCAACCGTCTTCCTAATTTTGTTTTATTTATCTCAAAATTTCTCAAAGTCTATCCGTCCGAATTGGTTCAAATTCACAAGAAATCTAAGTTTGAGGGAACTCTTCAGAACGCCGTTGGGTAGGCTCGGATGGGCTTAATAGTTCAAAAGTTATAAGCAGTTCACACACACACACACACACACACACAGTGAAAACATCGCGGGGGTCATCAGGGAAGCATTTTGTGGTCTCAAAACGTCGAGATCTAATGAAAATTCGATTTTTGCAAAACGGGTTGATAACAATAATTTCCCGGTTTTTGAAAATCTTCGATTTTTTTAACGGGAAGTTAACAATCACTGAAATATATCAATTTTTATTGCAATGTGTATGTCAATCTCATATTCTTAAAATGAAATTTTTCAGTATATACCTGAATAATTATCATTTCTTAGGATCTTAAAAATTATTTATATTGTAGAAGTTAAGACTTTAAATTTAAGCGTCTTGTAAAGATAAGATTTAGCGGTTATACGACCTCTGTTGGATAGTTTTAGCATTGCATCCTAACATAAAATTGAGATGAAATATAAGTCGCATCAATTTATTCGTGATATAATTGGTCGAATATATTATATAAGCATGAAAATATATGCAAAGCCTATAGTAAGGCGCGCGTTTGCGCGTGCATATTAATTTTTAGTTGGTCAAAAAATTTCTAATGGGCATTTATCACTGTATTAGATCTAATACGGTTTCATTCGATCATGTCAGTAAATTTTTTTATGAGTAAGCAGAGCCCTTTTCTAAAAACCTTATCACACCATCGAAAAGAAGTATAAAAGCAAATTATAAATATTATAAAGGAAATAAAACCCTTTCCTCACAGAACAATCAAACAAAAACTTGTTCATTGTTCATCTTCGTTTCAATTATATTTACAATTATAATTATTACAGAACTCTTTTGCCTACTTGTTTACAACTCGTGAGACATTTTACCGTAAAACTTCTCCTCACCAATTATAACGCTATTAAAACAATGCTCGTAAAGCATAGTCTTGTCTCCGATTCCCATCAACCTATAATAATAAAGTCTGGTGTCAACGTCAATTGTTTCCGTGCACCCAATTATCCTACTGTCAAGTGTCTTTTCCGCATTATATCAATACATATAACATAACACAACTTATTATAAGTGTTGTAACTTATAACGGAATAGTAAAATATGTATTAAATATTACGTGTCATATCAATCGAAATCGTTATGTTAAGTAGTCGTTGTCTCGTAACAATAGCAATATAGTAAGTTAAAACAGAAGATACTTCAAAGGTATTATATCGTAAATGTCAGGTGAATTTTTTTGGTATTTCCAAGGGACTCTCTAGCACGAGTTGAGACCGAGAGTGTCATCTCCAGTGCGCAAGAGCATGCTCTGGATTTTACCAAGCCTACACTACTACATTTAACTTCTATATCTATATATCTATTTAATATAACTCGTAGCTATAAGGCAAGGAGTAGATGGTCGTTCCAGCTAGTAGCTCGCGGCTGAATCGTGACGCACAAACGCTGTGTTGCCTCAGTCCTCAGTCTAACGCCATTCACCGTTGAATTAAGACCTGCGCGTTTTCCTCTCTTCTATCTGGTATTGTGATTTCGACTGAAACTCAAATATTAATACTACACTATCTAACAACTAATAACTGTTTTCACTCGCTAATAATTTGCTAAATCAATACCATTATCGGTCAGTGATTACAACTATTATTTTTTCTATACATTTTTTCGTTGTTTAGTTAAACTATTATTTATAGAGTGAATTGTCAAATGGAATTTATCTTAGTGAAGTGATTAATTATTTTGTTATTAATTTGCAATGTACATATCAAAGGCATAAATCAAAAATTTTATACACAATTATTCTGTTCAAAGGTAAATTTTTTTTATGTTTTCTTCATTCAATGCTTGAATTATTGCGACATTGAATTTTTTATTTATGTTAACAGTTTAAATTTGTTCTAGATAAAAAAAAAAATTATCAATTACAGTAGTATATGAATAGTAATTCTTGATGATGAATTTAACATTTATTTTTATAAAATTGAAACTAAAAAATCTAAAAGTTTTTAGAATTTTTTCAAACCAAATAATTACAAAAAAAAATTTTTTTTCAGTTTCACATGTAGAAATATTGTAAATCCGAAAGAATACATGTTTTTTTATCTTTAATTTATTTTTTATATTGAAACTAAACATTGATCAGATATTTGCTGATGTAAGCATAAAATAAGTCAACGATTTTTAAAAAATTTTTGACTAAATTGTAAACGAAAATCTGAAAATTTCACAGGAAAAAGGTTTTTCAAAATGCTTAGTGCATTTTTTGTATTGATATTTTTGTAATAATAAAAATATTTATTTATAACTTGAAAATTTTTAAATTTAAGTCAAAGAAATCATTATCAAAAAAATGTTTTTAACAAATATATTCACATTTTTTTTTAAATTTCCATTAGTGGAATTTTTAAAATAATTTGCTTGTTGAAAAAATTATGAATTACTTTATAAATTTTTTTTTTTACAAAAAATTCCGTTTAGAAATTTTTATGATATATTTTGTTTTGTGGTTTTAAAAATTATTATTGCAGCGATATAAAACAGAACAATATTTGATACGTAATATTAATTACAATGAATTAAATCATTGTTAAATTAAACAAACATTCTATTAATGCTAATTACTAATGAACGTTTGCGTTTGTGTTTAAATTTATCTATTCATTTTTATTTTCGTAATACGAAGAGATATAATTAAGTGTATACGATACTTTGGCGGGAATAAAAATGGATTTTTCATATAAAATACATGCGGGCCCTCTACTCGAGAACCGGACGCTATGAAATCATACCATATTATATCCTCATGTACGATCGTGAGATATCTTGAGTACACACAGGATGAGTTTTAAGAAATAGATCCTGCTAACACGCTACATATTTTTCTTTAACCAATTTTCCTTCCTTCTGTGAAAATAATATAAATAGTTAATGGTATAATGAATTGTAGAATTAAAAAAAATTTTGATATTTTGAGCAGATGCAGTGGAAATAATTAAGACTTGGTTTGCTCTTTATTTGACTACGAAATTATAGTTGATAACTTGGTATTGAACTAGATTTTGAGATTAAAGAAAAACTTGAAAACATTATAAAGAAAAAGATTGGGTAATTTTGTCAAAAAGAGAGATGGTAAATAAAATTATAGTCGAGTCTCGTTATGAGTCCTATTAGTGTTTCTCTTATATTAACGCGAGTCTGATTAAAAAAAAAAAAAAAACAAAACAAATAGGACTTAAAACGAGAATCGACTGTATTTTGGAATTTGTTAAACCTGAAAAATGGTCGATATCAAAGATAGGAGATAAGAGTTCATTTGAGTTATGTAAACTAATTATATATTATCAGATATAATTAAGTTAAAAAATGTTCATCAGTTTCTTTAGTTCATTTTAAAGATGTAATCAATTATTTACATATTATCAGTATAACTTGGAAGTTCTAAAATTAAAACGATGATTCGTTTTGAATGATCTATAACAGTTAAAAATTATACTGAATTTAAAATAATACTTTTAAAATTTAGACCAATTTTAAAAATTTCTTAACATTCGTAGCAAATTATTTCTTTCAGATAACTTTTTTTTTAATTATAAAAAAAATTATTTATTTCTCGTTGTTTAAGAATTGCTAATAATTACAAATAAAAATTATACTAGAAATCAAATTTTTGCGAGCAAAATAAAGTAATTAACGCTGGAAATTGCTACAAATTTCCGACAATAAGTTTTTCGTCTATTGTTGATTTCCTTTCAGCTGGCTATTGTTTATTTGACAAAGAACAAATCTTCTCTTCTCAGAGAAATTCGAAAACTTTTTCATCGGGCGTATAATAAAACGATATCATTCGACCGCAGTTGGACTCGGTCTAATTTAATATAGACTTTAAAATTTTTAAATTAGTGAGATGGACGGTGAGGCTTAATGTATATAGAATAAGCGAAAGTAAAATTTAGTATAGACTGGATAGCTCAAATGGTAGAGTAGCCGACATGTCATCGGAAGGTTCTGGGTTCGAATCCCAGTCCGAACTATTCGAATTTTTTCTCGCATATTCTATACACTCACATTAAGAAGGTCCTCTCCCTAATCCTTTCTCAAACCTTTCCCACAAAAATATCCTGTTACGTGAATGTTGGAACGCTTCATGTAATGATTATCCGTAACTCCTATTCTTTCTCGCTTCACAGCATTATTTTCGAATTTGAACTTTAAAATTTTAAAATTCTATACAACTCACGCCTCTGTGGAACTCATAGTTCGAAACAGGCGCATAGTTTAAGTTTTAGAATTTTTTCTCATTTAAATATTGAAATTTTTATATTTTGTTTAAAATTAATATTTACAACAATTTTTTTGCTAAACAATTCGAAGATTAATTTTTTTGCATTTATGATTTTTTTACACTTAGACTTTTTCGCATGAATGATTCATTCTTTTTATTGTTATTATCTTTTCATTTTTCTTTTTAATAAAATATGAACCTTGATATGAGATAAAATAATCAGGAGGCGTTTCAGCGAACATATGTGGCAACTGGATCAGTGTGTCACATACACAGCCATCAAAAGTGAATGATAATAATTTTTAGTGCACACTTATCATTCATAGCACGAAAACAATATTTTAATATTTTTATAGACCTGAACTAATAAATAGCTGACAAATCTAGCTATAATACTAAATTAAAGCAATTTCGTGCGATGTATAGTTTACGCTATTGCTTTCTTTCTTACTTACTAGTTCTGCTTCTCTTACAGACCATCTCTTATTCACTCCAACACATGATCATTTTTGCTCCCTTGACTAGTTAATGATAATCAATTAAAAAAATATCAATAATTTCCAAAAATGTTAAGTAAATTATAAGTGTAGTATTCTAATAAATATCAATTTTTTTACAAAAATCTGATTATCTCTTCAATACAAAACCATGAAAATTTTTGGTTTTCACGTTCTTCACTCTTAATTGCAATTATCTCAAGTTTAGTGTTCGAATAATAATTACATTTTGATACTGTTGATAACCACACAAAAATTTACAATTTTCTGATTTACAACTTGCCCACAGCGTAAAAATCACCTTGAGTGTTTAAATAAAAGAAGATCAAATACGGTCCAAAATTTTTAAAGCTTAAAAATATATTAAACATTAAAATATATTCGGTAACTTGTATACGTATACTGAAAAAAAAAAGAATTAACATTATTCATGAGAAAAATTCTTCAACCAAGATAATCTTTTTGAAGAGCGTCATCATCTTGATTTAAGCAGAAAAATTCTTGAACTGAGAAATTTTTTTTGGTTAAAAAAAATTTACTTGACTTGAGAATTTTTTGCCTTGTTTCAAGACAGTGAAACTCTTTAAAATAATTTTTTTGGTTTAATTAAGTTAATTTTTTTTTCAGAATAGTGTTAAAAAATTACGAATTAAATCTAATGAACGAATAATAAATATAAATGTTTATTACAATTAAAAAAAATCAAATTTTCTACAGTTCTCAAATATTTAAAAAATATTGTTAGAAGTGGCAAAAAAAATACTATGAGAGCTACAGCTCTCAACCATTTGTTTATCATGGGAAATGTTTTTTTTCTAATTTCTGTAACTGATTAATGGATCATCCTGGTGGTAAGAACAGGTCATGTTCTGATAGGAAGTAGAACGTTTCATAAAAAGGTCTATAGTCTTTTTTGGATAAATTTACTCCTTGAAACGTTATCTGAGGTCAAAGTTGAACTGACAAAAAGTTTTAAGCTTTTTTTCTCTTTTTTCGCGAATATTTTTAATTTGAATAAGATCATAACAATAGTTTTGTCAAATAAATTGGTAGAGTTTATTCCCCAACCTTCAATCATTCATTACTCAAGTTAATATTTGACATCTCGTTATTTCTTATTATTATTTTTATTATCATTATATTTTATACAAATAACGGGTGTGGTTACTATATCATATTTATTTTTTCGAAATGATATTCTCATGCCCTTGACTCTACAATGGAAGTTAGTCATTGTTGACTCACCTCGACTTAATTTTTTTTATTGTTATACTTTTTATTCTTTAAAAAACGATGCCGTGGTTATTAGTAGCGCAACTTAGGTCTACATATAATATACAACTGTTGAGAAAAGAGGAATGAAATAACTTTCTCGGCATCACATGCGGGGCACAAGGTCAGTTGAGAGTTAAAAGTTTAAGCCGCGGGACGTCCAAGGTTTTGGACCTGGCTCTCAGATCAGGTGCAACAAACTTGAATAGAGTACCATGCGAGAAAAGAGAACCAGAGATCGGACATCGGACTAAGTATGTTTAATTTTTCCATTACATTATATGACCGGTATGGGTCTTTCGTATGTAAAAATTACGAGGATAAAATGCCTGGAGGCTTGAAGAAGTTGGTTCGTTGACCGTATCTTAATCTTTACTCTTTACTTCTCCTATATTACTCATTTTCTTTCTTTTTTCCCCTAACATTTGTGCCTCTTCGTCTCTCTCTTACCTGTTTTTACCATCTTCAAAAGATATACGGCATCGAGACTTTTTTTACCTTTCGAATGTCTGCAACCTGAACCAAAAATGAATTAGCTGCGCGGTAACCCACATTGTAAATATTCTTCGATGTAATATTCATTTATTTTTATCAACATTTTTCAAAACTTAATTATTAGATTGCTTACTTTAAAAAATATAATTACTTTTCATGAGCGTTTTTATTTTTTTAAGCCAAAATTGCTTGTAACGAGTAATAGCTTTATCAATTTTATAAAAACGTTCTCTTATTCATTATACCTTTTGCTTTAATCTAAAAACAATATTATTAATACAAGAAAAAATCATAAGAAATACGAAAATAAATTTTTCTCATATATTTGTTATACAAGAAAAGATTTTTTTAGGCAAATTGATAGCACAGTAAATTTTACATTATTTTTGATTTGATTTTATATCTTTTTAATTTTCGTGAAATACATTTTATTAACATTAAATAGTTTCGTTTTAATATAGATAGGTGGCGAGAGGTTGTCCAAAATTCTTCTAAACAGAGCAGAATATATAAAAAATTTAAGTACCATTCAACAGGTCAATTCGATATTTTTTTTCACTTGACACCCGAGTTGAAAAAATTGACTTGAAAAAACTTAACTGCTAGACTAAAACAATTGATTTGTAAACAAAAGATTTATAAATCTGACTGTCAACTACTTTTAACAATGTAAATACGTCTAAAAAGTACACAACTCAAAAATATTCGTACTCAACTTGAATTTAAATTTGTACAATATTAGCAATTTCAATTACTAAATAATATTCATTTACTTTTACTACAAAAAAAAATTCTTTTTCGGCACTTACAAAAATAAAATTCTTTATTTGAATAATTTCTCCTTGAAATTATATGTTTTTCTCAGTGCAAGACGTATTTCGGTGAAGGCGAGTAATAACTTACTCGAATCATATTATGGAAATAATACTTTCATAACTGTATCATAAATAAAGGATTTTATGCATGTTGTGTCAAAGTATTTTTTGTAAAAATTATAATTTACTTCATAAGCTTCTAATTACACGTGATTAATTAAAATTAATTATGTATAACTACTTGAATTATTTAATGAGTACGGTTTTTTTTTTATTTTTATTTCCAGTTAGAGTCATTTCAATTTTTAAAACATATTTTTTCACGAGATACATTATAAAATTGCATTTAATAGTGAACTGAACGCCAAGTAGGACATTCCATCCCATGAGTCTAATGTTAACTAAGCCGAAGGCGAGGGTGGCAAACATGCGAATTACTACGTCTGATTACTCTCTGACGTGCTATATAGTAATATTATTCACTGTGCCTACAACAGATCATATTTTCGCGATTGACATGAAAATATGTCGGTCTTTGCGTCAAATCAGTTTACGTATTTCCTATTAGATGAAATAGTAATTTCCTTCCCGGTAAACAGAACAGTGTTTATATCAAAAGTTTCTGAGCGGATTTGATAAAAAAAGTTCTTGCATACAAGTTTTTATAAACATATTTTTATGCGCATCTAATTATTTTATCAAGATTCTCATTGGAATAAACATAGTGCATATTAAAATGAAAAATAAGTCAATTATTTTTAAAAGTTTATTTCATCATAGAAGAGTCGTAAGCAGTCATATAATTAAAAATATTAATGAATAAAACATTTATCGCATCATAAATTACTAATAAAAATTCAATATTGTTTTTAAAGTTAATACCATGCAGTCAACTCTTAATTGAAATATAACATTTTTTTCTTTTTCACTAGCAAAAAGAATGTTATATAAATTTTTAATATCTATGTATGGTTGATTCTCAGATTCCTGTTAAATTCTCCCTGCAATTTCTGGAACATTGGAACTCTAAGCTTAGAAAAATACTTTATTTTAACATTCTGTAAATATTGCTTCAAAGTAAGAAGTAATTTACTATCTCTTAAATAAAACACTTCTTTAGTTTATCTTTTATTATTTTTGTTTTGAGGATTGTTTTCGGTAGTTACTTTAGAATAAAAAAAATGATAATATAAAAGTATAAAGATAGTTTGTATTGATATTTGTTTTTTTGTTAGAAAAATATTTGAATAAAATCTAAATTTTTCTATCACTTTCAAGATTTGCCATAGTAACATTTGTGAAATGGGTGATATGTTGTTTTGGTGCACGCTATGGATTAGCCGACGTCAATGCCAAATTTTTTATCAGTTTTTTTTTAACCAATGTTAGCTGAAAGTCAGTCAATGACAGAGTTACCTCTTTGACTATGATTTTTTAATTTTTTTAACATTTACGAATACTTTTGGTAGAGTATTATTTATAAAATTGAATAAACAACGATTGTTATATGTCAGTAATTTGTCGAAATGAAAGCACTTCCCCAATTGCTTCGGTTTGTGAGGCACAATAGCTTTTTTTACGGAGCTAATCCCGGAGTCGTTATGGATTTTATTTTCATTCGTATTAAATCGATCTAAAACATTTCCGCGTAGATACTGTAGAATAGCTGCTTTTTATGAAAACAATAAAATAACAAAACTTATATTTAAAATGAAATCTATGTCGAGATTAAATAAACAAAAAGCTTCTTGCGCATTTACTTCGTACTTAATCCGCGTTTACAATATAGATTTTTTAAGTATATCCTCTTGTTTTGGTTCTATTACTCTAATCGAAGTTATGTTCAAATTGACGATTGACTTTTTTTTTTTTTTTTTTTCATTAGATGACTCATATTTTCAGCATGCTTTAATATTAGTTTTGCATTTTATTGTATTAAAGCGCGAGTTGCTTTTAAGATATTTGTCAATAAAATATTTATAACAACTAATGTCAAGCATTTGCGTTTTTTACGAGAGAATGAATTTTTGCTGATCACTCTATTTTCATTTTCAACTTATTGAAAATTATCATCCACTTTTTAGTTTGTTTTTCTATTAAAGTGTGTTTTTCAAATTGGTTCTTAGTCGAAAAATATATTTCATTATAAATGAGTACCATTTATTATAAATGTAATATTATAAATTTTATGCAAAAAAAAATTATTCATATTCTTTGATATTTACGAAAATTGTGTTGTTTTTTACTTGAAAATTTATAATTATTTCTCATTGAATCAATACATGATTCTTACTTTTATCAATTTTTAAGACTTGTTAAAGTGTACAAAAAGTTTGGAAAATCCAAAAGTGCACGCCTCATAATCTCATATTTCACAATAAAATTGATTAAAGTAAAATATAAAAAATTCTTCACGCCATTTGCGTGTGCAGTTAAAAAAAAAAAATATTATTTTTTTTAAATATAAAGACACTTATTCTTCTTGTGGCTCCATCTAGAGAGAAAAAAAAATCTAGTGATGTTGCAGGGTATAAATAATCGGTATCTAGGTATTTTAAATGTTTAGCCAGTTCTGCTTAGCGTCTGTATATAATTCAACAATAATAAAAAAATAAACAATAAGTATTTATTTTTCGTTATTTAGTTCCTGAATTCTATATGTTTCTGTAAATACAAAAAAGCATGGAAGTCTGGTATGTCACAGTTAGCAAAAAAAAAACATTTTTTATTTTTTTTTTTATTTTTTTTATATTTTATTATTATTATTAAATTTCGTATATACTCGTTATACACAGAAGTACCAAAAAAAAAAAAATGAACTGCTTTATTTCATTTTAACTGGATTAAGTGGCGCCATCGTTTTCACGTGAGGAAAATAAAAAAAAGAAAAAAAAGTTCGGTTTCTGTACGTGTATGCGATAGTGAATTTTTTAAAAAGTTAATTTAAAGAAAAAAAAATACGTGAGCTAGAGTACTGAAATGAAATACGGACCCAGTTCATCGCAATCTTGAACTAATAAAAAAAACCCGGTCTCGAAATATCAATTCGTTCGGGAGTAATCGTTGGTACATCCTAAATGGGGTGACATCCGGACGTCCACGTAAAATTTTTTTTGAAACGTTTTTTTTTTCAAAATAACAACAAGAAATGATTTTAGAAAGTAAAAGATGGCTTAACTTAAGTGTTTTCTCGGTGTACACTACTTAAATTATTGTATAAGTGTAATATGGTTGAGATAGAGGCATTTAAAGATCGCAAAATTGCTAGACATTGACGAGTCGAGTGTAAAGCACAACCTCACGCGCCTCGCGCTATGAGGCGTGCAATTAACATGAAGATTTCAATAATTGAATTGAATGGAAAAGAATTAATAAAGATTAGGTATAAAAGATAAAAAAAAAACTACGCTCATGACCCGACTTAAATCTTAATTAAAACAATTCTCATGAAATTTTAGAAAATTTTTAAATCTTAAATGAAAAAAATTAAATTAAATTTTCAATTATTCATGGCAAAAAAATAATGGAGCATCACATCTTAAAATTACGATATTTCGACAAATGTCCATGTTAATTAAAAAATATTTTAACATTAATCTATCCTATGTTACTATCATTATTATTATTACCATTATTTTCATTACTAGAAAGCCACAACTACTCACATTGACACATGTCTTAAACATTTTCCTTATCGAAGTATGCGTCAGTTGTCATTACAGCCAGTGTTGCATTATAGGACATTTTTTTTTCTATGCACACTATCTTCCATACACACAAACCTGATTCATTTTACCTCAACAATCATAATGATAACCATACCCTTGCGACTTTCAAATCATTCTGAAATCAGTCTGAAAAAATTCTGGAAACGTTATGGAATCATGATGGTTCCAGAGTGGTTTTGTGCCTATTTTCCAGCATGAAACCAGAGTGAACCCAGACTAAAGCCAGAGTGGAATCAAATAAAAAACAACTGTTACGCTCGGGAATCGAATCTGGGACCTGACGCTTGAAAGACTAATTCTTTACCAGTTTACCGATGAGAATTACTTGAATATCAGGGTTTTTAACAACTACAAGTAATGCAAATCGTATACACGATCAATGCGTAATGAACAAAATTTTTTATTTCGTTTGTAAATTATTAATTATCAATATACACTGATAAAAAGATTTATTAACTATTAATAAATTAATTTATTCGAAGACAATTATTTAATTGGTTAAATTTTAATAATTTAAAATTAAAATAATTTAAAATTTAGCTCGATCAAATATTAAAAACAAATACATGTAAAGACATATAGTTATATATAAATTATATGAAATCATATATAGATTATATATGGTTCTATAGAATTATATATAATTTTTTTTTCCCGGATCAAACTGATCCCTATGTGAATTTCTAGTATTTTCAAAATAAAATCTTTTTAAGTCATACAAAAATTCATAACATTTAAAAATTTTTAAATAGGGAACCAATTAATAATGTATAATACTAAATTCACCTGTTGACTTCATAATTTAATATAATAAAGATAAAAATAGACCTTTAACTAATTGAAAGTATTTTCAAATTACAAAATTTGTTATCTCTTATTTTGTAGAATGAAATGGTTGTTAATTATGTAGTCGAAAAATGCTATATGATTATCAATTTATTAACCATTTGTCGTCTAACTGTTAATATAATTAGGTAAATTATAAAAACTCAATACACTACACTCGTGTTAAAGTTATCATAAATATACTAAGGACAAAATTGAGAATTATTTGAATTTACTCTGAAAAGCGCTAAACCCACGTTGAAAACATTTTCAAGACATTCTGAAAACACTCTAGTTTCATTTTGAATTCACTCTGAGATTACTCTGAATTCACTCTGGGATTACTGAATTCACTCTGGGATCATTCTGGATTCACTGTGATTTGACTCTGGAAAAAAGGCACAAAACCACTCTGGATCCACACTGGTTTCAATATGATTTCACTCTGACTCTGAATACAGAGTGATTCCAGAGTGAGGTGAAGGTTGCAAGGGTAGTCATAAATTACCAACTTTAACCAGAATTAATAAATATTTGAGTAAATATCCTCACTTGAATTTAAACACAAACATAGCTTAAGTTGTATATTAGGGTGGGTCAAAAAAATTAACTATTTTTTTTTTTTACAATTAATACGGAAAAATGGGTTACTAGGCACCTTAAAAAAATTCTCACCAAATATGAACTCTTAATTTTAATAGGAAGATCCTCCGCGTCGCAGTTTTTCATTTTTTTCTCAGTCCAATAGAAAAAAATTCATTCCTCATCATTAATTGGTCGTACAGAAAAAATTTTTTTAAGAATTTTGTAGGAAATTTAATGCTCTACAAAAAGGTATCTTATGTTTTTTCCGTAAACCTCACCATTTCACTAATATTGAAGATTTAAGATTGATTATTTTAAGTCAAATGTCACTTTTGTTTATGAATTTTATAACTCGGCAAGAAATGGCTATTATTGAATGGGCAATAGAAATTTTTGTAGCAAATTAACTGCTCTATAAAAATGGTATCTTATGTTTTGGCGATTAAATTAATCGTTCAAAAGATATTCATCATCAAACTTTCATGTATATCGATTTTAAGAGTTTTTGATTAAATAATCGAAAAATTTCAATTTAATCTATCAGTTTTGAGAAAAATTTACACGAAAAAAATTTTTTTCATCAACTGAGAAACTTCAAAATGTTTTTCAAGCTTTTTTTATGTGTAAGTATTTTTATCTACATTTAAAAAAATAAATTGTACATTATTTATCGCTTAGTTAATCATTTATCAATAAAAAAAGCAAAGTTTTCATTATAAATATATTATGATTTCAGTTTTAGAGAAAAAAATCTCCAATTAGTTATAAGAAAGTTTTTTATTTCAATTTTCAACTGAGCTATTTATTTTCAAACAATTTTTTGTTGCAAGTAGGGTAGTTTTTTCGATGCTCTTTCACAACTTGCAATAAAAATTGAAATTGCTCTTCGTCTTTCGTTAAGCATTGGTTATATTCACTTACTAATGCGACACCTCGCTCTGCCACATCATTAACAACTTTCAATTGTGCGAAAAATTCTTTATTTTCATTATAACTCTCATCAGTAGACCATAAATCAATATTTTTGTCAAGTAAATCATACGGCAGATCAAAGATCTGAAAAAGTTTTAATGACTTCTTAGAAACAAAGTCACTTATATTTTTTTGCAGAATTAAATGTAAATTTTTTCTATCAATAATAAATCTTCTTGCTTTAGAATCTGTACCTTCGCGAGTCTTAACAGCTTCGACAATATTCTTCTTTATGTTTAATGGAACGGTATCATCAAAAAGTGATAAAATAGCAAGTTCATCACTTAAGTACCATAAATGTGAAGTCATTTTTTCACATGTAGCCAAGGAAATTAAAGAATTAATTTTACTGTACTCAATTAAATTTTTCATAAACTCTAAGTCGTGATTAGCAGCAGAAGTCGCAGAAGTTGATGAAAACCAAGCTTTTACATACACCATAACTATGAAAATACAAAATTGTCGAAGACCATCCAATTCTTTCTTAGAAAGGTCAAATTCATCTCTAAAAATAAACATTTTTAGGCAATAAATTGCCTTTGCCATCCATCTTGCATGATGAACTGCACCAGGACGCTTGAAGAAAACTTGCTCTCGTGGCATTTCTCCCAGAAAAATTAATGACAATTCCAATATTTCTTTATAGTCATCTCGGGGTTGCGATAACTACCAAAAGTAATCAATTATTCGTAAAAATCAAAAATTATCCTCTACACTTAAAATTGTATTTAAATAATACCTGTAAGTATCGCTTAATAAATGAAGATAGATTATTTTTTTCATTCGTAATAATATTAGCAACAATACTATCTTCAACACCAGATTTATACTTCGTTTTATCGAATGTGTCCCAAAATTTTTGAATCTGCCAAATATTGGAACATTTGGTCCGGATGATACTGGCCAATAGACTTCGAATGCACTCCTTAAAATAATCTCATAAATATGATGGCGACATGGTAACCAAATTAATTCTTTTCCTAAGGCCTTTTCAATTTCTTTACATGTACCATGATGGATTCCTGTATAGTAAAAATAGATAATTACACTTTAAGTTCTGTATTTAATAAAAATTGTAACGCATATTTAAAATCTATAAATAAATAAAGAATTATAACTAATGGGCACGTGTCGAAAATTTAATTAATGTATGAAAACAATTCAACTAGAACGATGAAAATAAAATTTTCTTTTAAATATTTTATCATTGATTAGTTACCCGTATTAACCGCAGTCGTGTCAAAACACATAGCCTTGATGTAACTAATAATACCCCATTGATTTAACGTTGACAAGATGGTTGCTGTTTGATTTTCTGCCGATCCACTATTCATTTTGGAACTCCAAGTAACTGCTCAGTACCAAAAGCAGTCAAAATAATCGGTAATCGATCCACAAACTTCGATTCAGAAATGTCATTCAGTATTTTCCCATCCCAATGCACGACATATTTATCATGAGCTTTGAAGTTATCTTTTAGTCCTATAGCAATGTCTTTTCGTAAGAGCATGCGAGTTCGTTGAATTGTTCGATAACTAAGAGTTGTATCTTCTACATTAACACCAACACTTGATAGAACTGGAGCAATAATGAACATCGCATTTCTACTACTAACATTAGCTCTGTCGAGTGCTGAGATAAGCTCTGGAGTTAGAATATTTATTTTTGCTCGTGTTGTCGGTATTTGAGGCACATACTCTAAATCTGAACCGAAATTTGTAGCTTGACTTAATGTAAGGGTTGAAGATGACTCTGATTTCTCACTTCGAACAATCTCATGGCTGGTTGAGGGTTGATTCAAATCTAAAATAAGCGTTATTATTTAATTAATGGAAGCAAAAATATGGAACTCATTCATTTTGACATCAAATAAGGAACACAAAGAGTTTTTATTTATCATCTACGAACATATTGACATTTATGATATAATTAATTAGAAAAACAATAATATACTTTATTATTCATAATTTATAATCAATTTAATTTATTTTCAATTCTGATTAAAATTTATAATAATTAAATGTTGTAAATACTCACGACTTTCATCTACTTCCATCGTATTCATAGTACTGTTTAATTTATTTGGGTTATTTGAAAGAATTTCTTTCCGGGTATCACTTTTTTGATTTGAATATAGTTCACGAATATCATTATCAAGCAGTTTTATTGATTCATGATCTACAATATCAAATAATGCTTTGATTTCATTCTGAAATATTATTACATTTTTGTTTTGGGCTGATGATTTTTTTCGCACAAAAGATTTTTGCAATTTCAACCATCGGTTATGATAGCGAAGAATTTTTTGTATTACATTAGTTGATCCACTAGTCGGAATCTGGTTGTTTTTCCATAGTTCAATAACTTGATCAGTTACATTTTTAGCACTTTGTTTGATAGAACATTTTAACACTTTGAGCTGATAAAAAAAAACACTCATAACCTCTTTCACTGTTGGCAACTTACGTTCTGAAATTTTTTGTATGGGTTTTCCGATCAAATGAATTTCCTTATCCATATTTTCGATAAATATATAAATTTATGTAGTGACCGCAAAATTTGTAAATATTTAATCGTTTTATCACATATACAAGATCATAACTTGTGGAAACACTAAAAATGCTGTAGAAAATGTAAACAAATAAAAACAATATAACTATAAAGAAAAATGTAGGTGGCGCTAGTTCACAAGGGAAACAGAGTAAATAGAATACAAAACAAAATTCTCTACAGAAGAAATTTTCCCAAGGACAATATACAGCTGTAGTGGAAAAATTTTTAAGACGTTTTGAAGACGTTATAAAAAAACAACATGATCGTGATTTCTAATGATGAAAAATAAAAAGTTTGGAATTATTGAATAAAAATTTTGAAAACAAAATTCAAATAATACTTACATTAAAGACAAAAATGAAATTTTCTCAAAACTGATAGATTAAATTGAAATTTTTCGATTATTTAATCAAAAACTCTTAAAATCGATATACATGAAAGTTTGATGATGAATATCTTTTGAACGATTAATTTAATCGCCAAAACATAAGATACCATTTTTATAGAGCAGTTAATTTGCTACAAAAATTTCTATTGCCCATTCAATAATAGCCATTTCTTGTCGAGTTATAAAATTCATAAACAAAAGTGACATTTGACTTAAAATAATCAATCTTAAATCTTCAATATTAGTGAAATGGTGAGGTTTACGGAAAATTATAAATAAAATACCTTTTTTGTAGAGCATTAAATTTCCTACAAAATTCTTAAAAAAATTTTTTCTGTACGACCAATTAATGATGAGGAATGAATTTTTTTCTATTGGACTGAGAAAAAAATGAAAAACTGCGACGCGGAGGATCTTCCTATTAAAATTAAGAGTTCATATTTGGTGAGAATTTTTTTAAGGTGCTTAGTAACCCATTTTTCCGTATTAATTGTAAAAAAAAAATAGTTGATTTTTTTGACCCACCCTATTGTATATATATATATATATATATATATATATATATATATATATATATATATATATTTTCCATTACGCATTCCAAGTTTTACTTCGAGCAAAACGTTCAATGGCATGGAAAATTTTTTCACTAGATCGGAACGATGTTTTCAGTTAGACACATATATAAGTTAAATGCATAAACTAATACAGATGTGCAGACCATAGCGTGCATAGATGTCCATCATAGCATATACAATCTGCAAGATGTTGAACAAGAATTTTCTCACAAACATTGTTTGATCATATGCATCTCGGATGATAATAATAATGATGACGACAACGACGAAGATGATGATGACGATGAGTCATTGAGTCTCTTCCAATTAATAAAACCTCTATGTATTGTGTAAAAACCATACTTGAGTACACAAGTACGAGGGGGTAGAGTAGGGGGCTATTCCATATCCGGTTTAATGTCTCATATCCAGTGTCTCACGTCATGCGAATAAACAAGTTCACGCGGAAGAAAGTAATGAAGAATTAAATAAATCGGGTAATAACACACGATACTTACAAAGCTGCTTACACTTTCATTATAACATTTAGTCGTTTTTTTTCTTCAATTTATTAACGTTATAAATTAATTTAATGCAATCAAATTTTAATTAGGTGATCTTATTTTTTTTTCATAATGATAATGATAGATGAAACATTTATTAATCAATTATCTTGTTAAAGGAAACTCGTTAATTTTATCAAAGTGACAGAGCTAGGAGAAAAAAGAAATATTTATCTTCATTCACCATTTGAGCATAAATAAGCGATAATACGACGCAAATACTTGTGAAGAAAAATAATTATGCATAGATACACAGCATTACGTCAGAGATACTTTAAAAGCGTTTTTTTCCTTTTTTTTCATTGTTTAAGTGACGGTTAAATAATGCCAATATTTAATATTTGTTTTCCCTTCCCCATTCTGCAAGTACAAGAGGTTTTATGTTTCTATGCTGTGGGGTATATTTTTTGTTTGTTAATAATAATGATATAATCAAAGTTTGAAATTATTTTTTTTTGTTGGTAAAGTTGAATTTCAGATCGTTAGTCATTTTTTTGTACTATTGAAAATAAATTATTAAATTTTATTAATTTTTTAGAATTATTGAAGAATTTCAGATTACCCTCTCGACATTGATTTTTTCACACGATAATTAAAGTTTGTAAATAACTTAGTATTGGAATATTAAATTATAATATTGCGGGAGTTGTAAAAAGTTCATGCTGACATTGAGTATTGAATAATTCATAAAATTGCTTGGGTTTTATTTATAATAAGTAAACATATCGAACTTTTTTTTGTGTTCCATATTTTCAAATTTGGTAAAAACATTCTGTGGTTCAATTTTTGCATCAACTATTATTATTTTCTTAGTGATTCATCCAAATTATATATAATTGTGTATAATTATATAATTGTGTATTTTTGAAACAAAAAATAAACTATTTTTTAAAATACGGAGCCCAGTTTCCGACCATTTAAAAGTCTCTTTTAATGGTAGTTTGAAACAGTTATGATAAAACTTTACTTTGAATAAATTTATTATTTCATCGGAAAATCTAGAATGTTCTTAATAAAATCTTATTGATTAATCGTTTCTTTTAATTACTATTGAAAGTGAAAAATCTGGAACTGAGCTACGACAAATAATTTCTTTTTTTTTTTTTTTTTTGATAATAACAATAATTTGTCGGATAATGGATTAAATCATTCAATTATTCTTTTGATTTCCAATTTTTATTAAATAAATAAATGATTTTTCATAAAAACATTTTAATTTTAGCTCGATCAAGTTGTTTTATCAGATTTTTCTATTCTGTTCATCAATTTTGTCAATTATGTTTCAAAAACATTGGTTAATTGCGCCCATATCTTAATATTAAAATAGAGATTAAATATATGTGAAACCAATTTATTTGTGATGTGATTGATTGAATATATCATGAGCATGAAAATATATGCAAATTCTATAGTCAGGCGCGCGCTTGCGCGCGCAAATTTAAATTCTAGTTTAAAAACGAGCTAAAAATTTTTGCATAAAGATCCTTTTATACTTCGATAACCTTGAACTTCTAAACATTGAAAAATAGTTTCAGTTTTTTATTACAAATGATAAAAAAAAGTAACTTTAACATTTAATGACATCATCCATTGACATTTCAAATTCATTGACTTGAATATAAGTACGGAGACTGACACGGTCAATTAGTTTCATTGCACCCATGCTATCGTTAATGATACCATTAAGATCTGACAGTTGGAGTTGAAACCGAGAACGGACATATGCTTGATTACTCATTTAATTAAACTCGAGGACAAAAAAACGATTTTTGTCATTTTAGCTCGGATGACTGTTCATTGTTAATTATATATTTTAGTAGATAATAATAATTTTACTTCACTATTATTATTCTATCTATACTATTGTAATTATATATTATCTCACTTGGAATTAAAAATAATTTAAGCATTCCACAAAACCATGTAATAGCTGATAAAAAAAATTCTTCCGATGCCTCAGGTCAGGAAAGTCTAATTAACTCTCAGCTCCTAGAATTAAATAGTGTAGTATAATATGAGTTTTATCTCTACATAACTGAGTGAAAAAAAAATTATGAGATCTTAACGTAAGCCAATTAAAACACCGCAATGGGGTCAGTGTACTTCTGTATACCTATGCACACGTACTTTACTTTATTTATTTACTTTATTCACATTTAAATGTTTTCAATAAGTGAAAGAATTTTCGAAGATTTTTTGTTCGATAGTAATCCATTGGTAAAAATTATGTTTTTTGAAAAGTTTTTCTGCTATTTCGAATGAAGTTTTACTAATTTTGTACCACGAACATAAAGTTTTTTGAAGAAAATAAAACTAAGAACCTGTGGTGACTATATATGACTGCCGATTATAGAGGGTAGAGTTACCTCTACCTTCCATACTGCCGACGATTACGACTTAAGAACAAAAATCTTTTGCCTAATGATTTTTTGGTATTTTAATCATAATATACATAATTTGAGTACTTTTGGAAAAAATAATATTGTCATGACATGTTTAATTATCAATCATTCAATGGAAAATATAACGCAAAAGAAAGAAAAAACTTAAAGAACAAACAATTAGGCACGACTATTTATGGTCATGTCTGAACATTTTTTTCGGGACTATTGAAAACTTCTCAAAAAACTTCCTATAAAAATAGGCTATTGCCATAAATATATAAAACCATGAAAGGAGATAAAGGTACCAAAATTAACTATATATGGAAATTTGATAAGAGAGATTTGCCTGTCATAAAATTTTCCTCATTTTCTTAATAATATAGATTAACATTTGATATATGACAGCATTTACTTATGCGAAACAAAATAAATAAATTTTATCGAGCGTGAAAATTTTAATCTATTTAACCTACGCTGAAAAATAATTATAATAAATTAAATATCACTGAAAACCATATGAAACCTTAAAAAGGTACAAAATCAGATAAAGGCCTTTTTAATGAAAAATTTTCTGCGTCGATTAAACATTACATACTCTTGAATCAATGAATCAAATAAAAATAGTTATCGACCGGAGATAATAGATTGATCTCTTGAGCCAAGAAAACAATATTCAAAACCAGAAATTCTCGAAGCTTGACAACTGGTTATCTTTAAAATGTATTTTTTGCAAGGAATATTTCTCTTGAATTGAGATAGTTTTTCTATCAGCTATCAACAAAGTTTATTTCAGCTTAATTCAAAAAAATCTTCACCTACTTTTCAAATCTGAAACACTAATTATTCACTATTTTTCAGTCATTTTCACTGTTTCAGATTTAGTGAGTGAAGTATAGTTAATGAACTCAACAGTCTTAGTTAGCAGAAATCGAAATTACCCAAGTTCAAATCGACTTTTATAATTTTCAGTTGAACGATCTACACTGGCAGCCAAGCAAATTTCATTTTCAAAAGTTTACTAGGTCAAACCTCACAACATTGTTGTGTTCATGCTCATAATTATAATAACTAAATGTATGGTACAGAATTTAGTTTAAATTATTGAAAAATAATTATTCTTCTCGACCGAAATAGTTTTTCAGATTACTCAAGTAGTTACAATGTTATAATCTATAAGTAAAAGTTTTACCATAATTGATTTAATTTTTATCCCAAAAATGAGTAATTCAATTATAGTTGTTCAAGTAAGATTACAAAACATCACTATAATTTTTATTAAAATTCCTTCTAAAATGCAAAAGAAAAAATTTCATTTTGTATTGAGAGAAATATTTTAACTTCTGCAATTTAGATTGACATTTAAAGCTAACATTTTAGGATGCACGTGGCTTCCAAAATTTGGAAAGCATTCTTGTTTTTTCTTATAAAAAAACATCGTTTGATGGATGTCGGTGTGTGCATGATAGATAACTCAGTTTGGATCGTAATGAATGTAACTAGACACGTATAGAGGAAAATACGTAGTCGCATGATACGATATACATTCATACATCACCGGAAGTCCATTCTCCGTCATGAAATACCAGTCGAGTGGTAGTCGTTGTTGGGCATTGTTTCCAAGTACGATAAGGTTCCTCTATTCTCTATATATTTTCATATGTATCCTATATAATTGTTGTTGAGCCCCCCCCCCCCCTTTGAGCATATACATACACATATACATCCGTAGGAATATATAGATATAACTAGATCTTGGACTGTTTCTCAGGCAATCAGACTAGACATACTCTTCCCACGCTTAGTTTATTTCTTTTTATCGCAATATAATGTAGATCACTTTGCTAAGAATTCGAAAATTTATCTCCTATATTATGAGTTTTCATAATATTATGTTTATAGTTACTCTTATTAATAATCTGGTACGTGACTATTCAATCGCTTGAGTGGATGTAACGGCTCCACCTTGAAATTTTATTTTACTCCGTTCGTATATTCGATTACTTAACTGTATTTATTTTGTTGGGAGTTAACCTCTACTCGGAACTACTTTATCTCACCGTTTAATTAATAAATTATCCGTAAATATCAATTTAATTATAGTATTAATATTATTTTATAAATTGAAGTATTTTCTGTTTTAAATTAACAAGAAAAGATATGTTAATGGGAATCTATAAAACATGAGACAAGATTAAATTCAGATCAGGCTGTCAGAATTTTCATGTTATTGTGTTTTTCGTTCATGTTCAGAAACTTTTCTTATTAACTAAAAATATTTTGCATAAACTTAAAAAGCTATTACTAAAATAGCCTTGCTTAATGAAATAAATCATTTTGTTGGTTATTTTTTTATGATTTACACGTCAGAACGAAAGAGGGCGTTCAATTTATATGAAAAAAATACTATCCGCGGAAAAATGGACACCGACATGAATAATTCGGTATTTTATAATTCTAGGCAAAACCATACTCGGTCATTACAACTCACGTAAAAAAAATTCGGTACAAAAATAACTTTGGTAATAACTGCTCGGTACAAAAACAACTAAAATATTAATATTGCTAAGAAAAGAATAAGTATCTAAATAAGGGGGCCTAAGGGCGAATTTCCGGTTTGAGTCCAGGGACGAACCCCCAGTGGGGGATAGCGGGCAAAGCTTCCCCCCCTCTCTCAGATATCGATATTAAAAGTAATGACGATGATTAATTTTTGAAGTTCAATACGAGTTTTTAAGACTTCAGTCGTCATGATTTTAATTCTATGTTTCTTGACTAAAATTTTAATAACAGTATTTGGTTAAAAAATATTTTGTTTTTTGTTATGATTAAAATTTTGGGTGATCTAGTTTTTCTTTTACAGATAATCTTTTTTTCTCATACTTCTTTTGATACTAATTACAACCAAGGGACACCAAATCGTCATATTAATGTAATAAATCTTAAAAAGTAAAAAATTGACTCGAATGGACTTCTCCACACTAATAGAAAAGTTAATTTGATTAAAAAAAAAAAAAAAAAACATCTTGAACCAAGAACACCATTTTGAAAAACAAAAAATATGTTTCTTGAGGAAGAAGAGCTAACTTAAATAGTTGTACACTAAATATATGATCGGGAGATCCAGGTTCGAATCCTGGTTGGAACCGTCCCCGTATTTTTTTAATATGTTTCTTGAGTATAATCTATTCGTATAATAATATAGAAACACTAAGTTCTAAAAAATTAAATAATATTTACAAATCATTTGAAATGTCAACAGACCAGACTGACTGTCTTAATATGTTTAATCGCTTTTATTCCATATATACACTCAATACCAGCAAAAATTTGAATTAATACACTAAAATAAATTAGTTCATAAAAGTTAAGACTTATAAAGATAAAAATTTTATTACCAAAATATTACTCTTTTTTTTATTATAAGAAAATTTTCGCAACATTTTGAGTCAGAAAATACATTATTTATAATTATGTGAAAGTACTTTTTCACTCTCAAAAATTTTTCCTCTGTCCTCTGATTTTCCTCAGTCTTTGAGATATACATACCACCAGTTTACGACACTTGTCCTATTTTCTTTATTCAACCATCACATTATTGTAATCATGGAATACCATCTTAATATTTATATTTATATCCAAATTTAATTGATTGTATCTTTACTGATATCTACATTCTGCGGGCTTGATTAATTATTGTGAAACTTAATTAATTTCATTCAGATATTGTAAAAAGTATAGTTATAGCTTAAAACAATTATTGAAATAAAGAAATAGACTACTACAGTTATTAATTTTTGTAAACTATTAATTTATTAAAACTAGTTAATTTATTTATTTGTTTACTTTTTCCAGTTAGCATACAATGAACGGTGCAGCGTACGCTTCTTCCTGTCCAACATTACAGTCAAATCTGTCCCTTCACAGTTCGTCTTACTACAGTGAGTACGGTAATACAAGTCAAAGAAGACGATTGTCATCAACAGGTGAAGCAGACACGTCAGCCACGTCGAGTTACGAGGGAAGTGAAGGCAGTTCGGAGAATAACGATGAAAATCGGTTGGAACCAGTCACACAGCTTGAACGAGAACAGCTCGAAACTTTCTTTCGTGGATTAAAATCACAGGTAATTATTTACTTTTTTATTTGCTTATCCTTCTTCTTTTGGGATGAGTTGAACTAATCGTTCTACTAAATAGTTTTTTACCGAAAAGAGGTAAAGTTTACAAAAAAATAATTTTTTTTCTCTGCAGACTAGGATTTTCAAAACAATTAAAAAATAAACAGTTAATAAATCATAGCAGAAATATTTTTTGCTTAAATATTGAAGCTTACGAATGATTCATGAAATTACATTTTTTGCTAATCTGGTACGTCCACTATCTTATCTTGTTCTACGTTATTATTTTATTTTATTTATTCAGTACATAATTTAATATATTTTCACTTTGTAACTTTGGAACATTCAATGTTTCTAAAAAGAACCATCAATTTTTATTTATTATTAAAATAGTTCGATCAATATTTATTCATCTGTTAAAGTTAAATACACTATCAGTTTTCATTACGCGTTACGATTTTATCAAATCAAGCTATAAGCTTTATACTTGGAAAATCCAGATTTATATCATACTAAAAAAACACTTAATGTTATTATCAAATATATATTATTTACTATGCAGTGTAAATATTTTTCTGTTTTATTAAATTGAGAATAGGTACATGTATATTGATATAATAGTGATCTCATTATGATTGTTAAAATATATTGATTGATAAAAAGGGATTTAAAAAGTGAATTTGTCACGACCTATTTTAAACTTTAAGATTTATTTTTAAAAAAGATCGAAAGTTTTTAGATTACCACTTTTTATCTCAATGAGTAAAGAAAAATTTGTAAATTATTAGAATCATTAGGGTCAAAAATATTTAAATTCAATGAAAATTAACGTGTGATGCAAGAATTATTTTTATGGATTTGTTCGAATCTTTTGAAACATTTTCACACCTTCACACAATCACAGAATAAAAAAAAATTTATTCGCATTTCAAATTGATCATCTGAAAATTTGAGTTTTTTTAAGTTAAACTACAGAAATTTCTCTTCCAGTATAAAGTTCTAAACTTTCGGGAAAGTTAAAAGTGATTTTTTTCTTCTAATTCTTAGAAAGATTTTTCTATCCGAAATTCATTTATTTATTCCACAGAGATAAAATTTTAATTATTGTCTTTTCCATTCAATATTTTTCAACGCCGTACTTATCGATATCCTTATATTACATACAGTATTATCAAGTATTAAATTACTTGAAATTGAAAAAAAAGATACATATGATAAGTACTTTGAGAGTATGAGTACTGAGAAAGACGTAATAAAATAAATACTCAGAAGAAAAGATTCTTGATGTTTATGTTTCACGGGATTTGTGCTGAGAGAATATATGAGAATAATAAAAATAATTTTAAGTGTGTTTACGATATACAGAAGAGAAAAAAATGAAAAATGTTGCTGTCACTTATGCGCCGAAAAAATATATTTGGACCAAAAAAAAATTCAGGAAAACAAAATTGTTTTTGATGAAATTTTTCCATTTAAAAATTAAAAATATGACTATCAATTGTGGTTGATGAAATTAGTTAGCTTACAAACGTTGATTGCACAATTAAAATATCTTTTCTAATTGAATAATTGAACAAGACCTATTCAATATAAATAACGAGGTTAATCATTTTCAATTTTGTCTTAACATTGATCTGTCAATTACAATCGATTGAGAAAAATGAAGGTAGTAACTTTCAAAATGTTGCTTCTTTTTGAAAATACTAACTTAATAAATAAAAAATAGTCCACTTATGACGTTGTTTATTAACAATTATGTTTACGTCCGTGCAAAAAAAAATTAATCTTACTAGAAAATCGAGCGTATTATTACAATTATTGTACACAGAAAAAAAAAATGTTCTTGAATATATAATTTTGAAGAACTTAACATTCTTGATTTGAGTAGAAAATTTCTTGATTTAAGGAAATTTTTCTTGATTTAAAGAAATTTTACTTGATTAAAGAATTTTTCGTCTTGATTCAAGGCAATTTCCCTCTTCAAAATTATATAAGATGCAAATTCTATTTTGTGCTTCAAGAACCTCAATTTTTTTTTATCTTTTATTGGCTTTAAGGAAAATAATTAAACTTTGGCCCTTAAAACAAAAGAATGGAAATTATTTTTAGTTTTTTTATACGACATGAATTGAGAAAATAAAAAAAACTTTATTATTGTAAAAAAAATTGAAATGATTTTTTTGATAAATTAATTATTTTTAAAACATAAACTAAGGAATGTAATTCATCATGAAACAATTCTTTTTGCACGGAGAATTATTTTTACAAAACCTAAACATAGACATTAAATTTTGTAGGTATTCGTTTGTGAATCCCTGGCAAATTTATATCTGGGTAATGCAGCGCAAAGTGAGCATTGGGATCTTCGATTTACCGGTATTCCAGTGGTGGTTTTAGATCTAGGTGAAACACGATCTCGATCGAAACGACGTATACAAATCTTACTTGCTGAAAGGGGTACTTGTTTCACTTTATGGCGTGAAACTATCGACAATTTATCGTCTTACAAGGTAAATACTTTTCTTAACTTTTCTATACAACTAACAAATGTCACGTAATGTCGATACAAGAACATATAAATGGATAAAATAAAAATCCGATTGTTAACAAAAGTTTAAATTAGCATATTTAATAAATGAAACTATTTGACAGGTATCTGGACCAGCTTTCCACACAATGTGTTTATCATCCGATCACACACGCTTAGCAGGATTAAGTTTCGACAACTCAAAAGCCGCTAATGATCTCTGGCAGCATATTGAACGTCTCATTTCTTGTCCGGAGAACATAAGCCTCTCAGTGCCCGGCAAGAAGAAGAAGAAGAAACAGCCTCCACAGAAGAAATTTGTTTTACCTACGAAGAATAACATCAGTCAGCCTTGTCAGTTTCAACATATTACCAGTGTCGACGCCACCGACCGATCGCGATATTTTTCTCTACAGACTCTCGTTCCTAAGTTGAATCATATCGAACATTCTATTCAACCTTCTATTTGATTTATTTTCTATTTATCTATTATTAATTATTAATGATCGTAATCACTGACAAATTCCACTACTAAGCTTCATAATTAAAGAAAAATTACTTTACGGTCTATCAAATTAATTAACTACCTACCACTAAATTATAAACAGATTTTATGCTTTAAGAAATAATTTTTCTATTCGTATGTTCTTTAGTTTGAAATACAGCCTTTAATTTTTAGATTTTCATTGCAAGGCCTTATTTTTGTTTAGTATTCTATTAATAGCAATAATAGAAATATAGAAACTTTCGTTTCATATCAAAATATTCATATTTTAAATTTGATTCGCAAATCGATCGTCGCAAAATATGTCAAACATTTCACAAACGAGAAAAACAAAATGTTAAAAAATGTCAATTATTTTCTAAAAAGCGATGAAATTTATGTTCATTTTATGGAATTAATTTCCTAAGGGCGATAAATTAAAAATATAAAAAAGTTATCTATAAGACACCGAGTAATTTTGTTATTTTCATAACGCTAATGTTTATGACTATCATCAATTTTAAGTCATAAAAATAAAAACTAATATAATAATTGTGTAGGTTTGTTCAAAATATCTTCAGCTAGAAAAATACATATCGATACTGCTATTTTAATACATCGTATCCCACAAAATTTGACAAATTGACTTTTTTTGAAAAATAGAATCATAACAATGTTATGCAAGTCGTATTAAAATTTTAAAGGTCAATCCACTCTTATAAGGTGACTGAATAGTAATTACGGACAGTGTCTCGGATAGCTTAACTGGTAGAGCCTTTGGCGCGTAACCAAATGATCCGGGTTCGATTCCCGGTCTGGACTGTCCGAGTTACTTTTTCAGTTACCGAAAATTCCTACTGAGTAAAGGTCCCCCCCTTCCCCCTTATCCTTTATTTCCCTACGTCCCGAATTTGTCTTTAATGTCAAATTTAGCTATCATATATGGCCAAAGGCTCTTGCGTTATTTTCAGTAGAAATAACACTCAATTAGTTTAAATACTATTTTTAAATAAATATTTTTGTCAGTCGAATCCCATTTAATCAATGTTAAAAATGAATCGTTTTTACCGTCTTCTGTAAAATTTTCAAAATATGGGATACGACGTATTAGAATGGCAGTATCGATATAAACAAAAGGTTAATTTATTAATGACTTTTTATTAAAAAATAGATACTCCGCTGAATATTTTTTTAGCTTTAGATATTTTTAAAAGAGCTTATTCATCAGGATAAGTTTGTACAAGGATATTTTTTTGACATTTTTATCTTTTTCAAAAAAGAAGTTGTTTCAAGATTTCTTCTTGATTCAAAACTATCACACAGAATATTAAAAAAAAAAGAATTCTGAAGGAATATATCGTTAATGTAGTTTCATTTCAAAAGGATAAATTGTTTTTGTAAAATTGTATACTGAATATAATCTCGTAATACTAAACAGAAAAAAAATCTGTAAATATCTGGCAAATTCACTATTTTTCTCGCTACGAAAAAAAAATTTTAATTTCATATAATTTTCACTCGATCGAGTTTTAATTAGACCAATAAATAATAAAAAAATTTCTGATTTAATTAATTTAACGTTTAAATTAAATGAACTTTCAAGTAATTGAATTTAAACCGAGCACAAAAAAGAGTAATTTTGTCTCACTATTAAATTTGATAAAAAATATTGAATTTTGTAACTTATGATTTCTGTTGATATAAAATTTGAATCTGGAAGTAACTAAGCACGGACATTTAAGGCCGTTAATCGAAAATCAAATAACAATAATAAAAATTAAGTCTATTAAAGAAGTTTTACATAATGTCGTTTTAATAGTTAAACTTAGAATAACTTTAAATAGCATAAAGAATAACAAATCCAAAATCAGGGTTTCAACGAATAAAAAATAGATATTTAAATTTAATTACTATGATCTATGAATAATAAATTCTTTTATGTATGCTCCGGTGTTATCTCTTACAATTTACAACATTAGCGTGAGTCGTTAATATAAGCTCTGCGAGAAATATTAGCAGTCTCAACTGTTTGTAGTTATTACACATACTTATAACTAATAATTATAATTAACGAATAATGATAACAAAGATGCGTAACACAATGAAGACTACTTACAAAAACTATGGTGCAAAATATATGAACGTGTTGAGATAACTAAAGTTTATTCATACGTTTTACAATAAGCTAACTGAACGTATCTGGGTCTCATATTTATTACCGTATTGACACACTTGAGCTGTTTAATGTTCAATTTCATTACAGCAGACTGCTACGTCTATATTATAAATTATAATGAATTTTGAATATAATTAATTATTACAATTATAATACAGTGAATCGTGACTAATGATAATAATTGATAATCATTATAATCCGTTGATCATTAAAAAAAATATATCTACGTAGAAGAAATAAGATTTATGTGGAGAGTAAGCTGCATGTATATTTTTTTTCGATGCACAAGAATTGATCGTGTCAAAATAAAATCTTCCATCCATTTGATATGAATGAATGTTATTAGTTATTAGTTATTATGTACACTGACATGATACATAAATTAAAATATTGGATTATAAATAATAAATGTTAGATTGATGGTGAAAATTTTAAAGATTAACAAGTTTCTCTTCTTCACAGTAGATTATTGTTGAGTAATTTGTTCATCTATGACTGTGATATGAATATATTTTTTTCTTTATATTCTGTATGAAGTTATACTTAAAAATGTAAAATTATTGATAATAATAATGATGATGATGTATTATTATCTGTAGATTGTAGTTGTTTGATGAAATAATTTAGTTATTACGATGTAACTTTATTGTTAATCTGTCAAAGTGTGTAATCAATAAATATATTAGTAAACAAAAATTAAGAAAACGGTTAACCGTGAAGGCCACCCTTCACCTTCCCGCTACTTTCGTAATTAAGCACTCAAAATTGCACTTATTATGTTTTTAAGCTCTTCGAGTTGAAAAATCTAATTTTTGTGTAGTTTTGAGCTCTCCGAGCTCAAAAGATTAATAGGAGTTTAATAAATCGCTATTTTTTTAATTTTCAAACTGCAATAACTTTCGAATGAAAGAACCGATTTTCACGCGGTTAGCGGCATTCGACGCAGTTTTTAAAATTCTATAATATACTTTCAAACAAAAATTGATTAGACCGAAAATTTCGGTGCAATCCGAAAAAAACACTTTTTGTCGATTTTTTTTGTCAACGATAACTCACGAACGAATCAACCGATTTTGACCGGCTTGGTAGCGATCGACGTGTTTTTTTGATGTTAAGAGCTGATAAGTTTTTGGAATTGATCGGTCAAGCCGTTTAAAAGTTATTAAAAAAGAACCACATTTGAAAAAATTTTTTTTCGTAGTTTTTTTAAGATTTCTGAAAATCTACCGGTCCGAGTCGGTCTAAACCATCTTCGAAATCTAAGTTCAGTCAAGCCCTTTCGATTGATGTCAACCGCGATAGAATCGGTCGAGCCGTTCAAAAGTTATGAGAGGTTTACACACACACACACACACCCAATTTTTTAATTCAATTTTTTTCAGTTCCGTCATTAAGCTTTCATGAAGAAACTTAATCGTGCTTCGTTTAATTGTAATTAACACATTTTCATTGGCAATCACACCGCATTTTCTCAATTTAGTCGGCCATATGTTTTATTTTTTAGTCAACTCAATTTTCGCAGTGATTCCACTACAGAGTCAACGTATGCAGGCGTATTCACTTGTAAGCAAATTGCATAACCGAACAGGAGAGGGCGTTTTATTGAAATCATAAACGATGTGCGGAGAATTTAAAAATTTCAAATAAAATACGTATGCCATGTTGATTTTACCTAACTTTTGTTAAACGTATCATAAAATAATATTTCATTAATTACATTTATGCATTTTATAGATTGACTTACTTATAAATGTTGAAACATTAAAAAGATGTTCATGTATCCTGAAAAAATTTGGGGTACTCAATGACGCGCGCCAAGTACGATAAAAAAATTTTTTCTTAATTTTTAAATTTTCAACAAATTTTTTTCAATTTTTTCAACATTACGACGGTTTCTTGGTACTTTTTTGTATTTAACTTTTTTTTATATAGAATGAAAATTATTGTAACGAGTCTTATTTTTTTTGCAAAGTGCAGATGTTATTGAGATGAGTTTTATGAACGTGGACTTGGCACAATTTTTAACAGTGCAACTGTTTTTGTTCGGATTTCATATCTTTTTGTTAAGTGTAATTTTTTGCCCACCTCTTAATACATTCTTAATTTTAAAATTGAACTTTTCCCGCGCAAAATTAGAAATATGTAAATAAATTAATTAATGCAGGTAAAGCTATTGTCATATAAAAGGTTATTTGTTCGTTAATTTTGAAAATCAAATCCTAACAAAAAAATTAAAATTCTGTTTCTCTCATAGTAGCTAGTAGCATTAAAAAACTTAACGTGACTGACCCGTGTAAACTCTTCGGTTTCAATCAATTAACTAGCTTATCAATGGGGATTTTAAATTTTTTATGTATTGTAACCGTGGGGTTTAGCCCAGGTCCAGTTAGCTACCCCTTTCCTCTTTAGAAAGGGCGCCACTGGGATTTTAGACACGGTGTCCCAGAAACCGGGGAAGCATGAGAGGAAAAGACAGGGTCGTGAGAAGTCCGAGAAAGGCTGTAAATAAACTAAAAAAAAACTATTTATAAAAATAAAAATTGATTTATTCCACCAAATCTACAAACTTAACAATCTCCTTAAAATTAACTTAATTGTGAGAACCTCTCACCTACGTTGGCCTTTGCCAATTTTTCCTACAACTAATTAACCAAATTATTCAACCTCGTCACTCCGACGGAATACCTCAAAAATCTAAATTTCTCCTCGTCAACCTGACGGCATATCACTTTTCCCAATTCCACGTCAACCTGACGGATTCTCAATTAAAACCAAATTCACTAATTTAATTCATTACAAAATTTCTCAACTAAATTCATTAACAGTTTTCTCAAAAAATTAATTCTTGTCGGTTTCCCTAAATTATTCATTTCACAAAATCTACAGAATTACTTCTCCAAATTTCTCAATCAAAATTCTTCAACTAAAATTCACTAAATTTCACTAAATATCTTTTGACAAATTTTCTTTAACAATTTACTAATTCCCAAATTTCATCAAACTAAATAATTAAAATTGTTTCATTAAATTTAGCCAAACGGGCTTAATTTATACTTCCACAATTTCCAAGAATTTAACACATGACTATAAATGACCTTTATCCTAAACTACGTACTTATTCAATTTTATTATCAAATTTTCTGAACTAATTTTTAACTATTTTTTGATACTTATAAACCAAAGACCGAATTGAATATATTTACTTTCTTATTTTCCAGTTAATTGATAAATGTCTTAAGTTCTATTGTCTTAACTACTAAGTGACCTTGATGAACTTAACTCGATTGGAATTTGCTAATTATGTAAAGACTACTCGAGACGCTTATTTTATTCTCAATAAAAACTTAGATTGGTTAATTCGGCCTAATGACGATTAGAATGGCCTGAATAACCAATTTACCTGAAGTTCCAATTATATCTGTCAACGATGGAATTGTCCCAGAGTAAGTAAAATTTTGCGAACAGCAACTTCCTTCAGCTTCTCGAGTCCGTAAATTTCTTTCCTCGTCTCCTCGATCTCAATTTTCTCTCGTACAAATTATCTCTGTAAAAGCCGATAAATAAATAACGGATCAAATACAAATTCGTCAGCCTAACGGCCTGACGGAATGAAATTTTAATAAAGAATTAGAATATAACGGCTCGCTTCGTTCCTCTTTCGTGAAGCCTCGAGCAAATTTTTACTTACGAAAATTTTGATGGTAAGTTTAGTAGTCACTGGGCACTGTACACTCACAAGTATCGTCCGCCAAAAGGTGCTGTTTTGGTCTTCGCCGGCTCTGTTATAATCTCTCTCTCAGGTTCTCGAATTTTCCCATTATCTCGTTCCCGCTTAGATTTTCTGGGGAACAGCCACGGAGCTTAGATAAAAGGAGAACGATCGTCATGTATAAAAATGTCTACAGAATATTGAGAAAATAAAGTTTTATTGCAGAGTGCGCTGCAATCGCAGCGATCCCCAATTTAAATTTAGCGGATGATTATTTATGAAACGAAGGTTTTATTTATTTTATGCAAATAAAAAGTTGAAAATTTCACGAAAAATAGATCAATACATAATTAAGAAAATAATTGGATGAAGTAAATTATACGGTGACGAAAATTTTAATATAAAAATTTGATTATATATTAAAAAATATACTGAAAATTAATTTTAATTGCGTTAGTACTATAAAAATGACGATATTAGAATAAGATTTTTCAAAAAATGAAAACTGTATTATTGTGTTACTAATTATATAGAACGGGAATAAAGCAGGAAATTGCAGGAAGGGTAAATTCTTATGAAAATATCACCTTATAAAAAAAATAACAATTTATTTATTTACATATTTAAAAAATAATAATTTTGACGGACAAATGCAACTAATGAAAATTGTTTTTATATTAATTTCGAAATTTTTCTGAGCTTCTTGCTTTTACTTTTTCTATTTGTATAATTACGATTTATTGAATTAGCTAAAAAATGTCCTCTTATAGTAATAAAATAATTTAATAATTTCTTCATTAAGCTTAATCGATGTTCTTCGCAGCCTACATATGGAAGTAATTTTTCTTCGGCTATTTTATCCAAGATTTGACTCATCGTATTCATTTTAACAGTTTTCGTCCCAACAACTTGTAATACGATATTTTCTAGGCGTTCAATTAATTTATATAAATTTTCACTGGGACGTTTACAAGAATCACCCATCGCATCAATGACTGTATTACGATCTGAAAATTCATCAGACTCCAGACTACTTAAGCAATCAAAGCACCGGGAGAAACGTTGCATTTTCCTGGTGACATAGCCAGCAATATATGCTATAACATATGTACTTGTGTGTGGGACATCGTAATCATGATGTAAATGTGGATCCCGGTGATCAAGTTCTTCTTCACTGCTTTCATCCAATAAAGTTTCGAACGGTTGTTCAGCTACGCTTACGTTCGTATTATTGAAATCTTCTCGTAAATGATCACCACTAGAACTCGAATTTGTAATATCACCGTTCAACTCTGGATGATCAGGTTCTTCTTCACTGCTTTCATCCACCAAATTTTCGAAAGGTCGTTCAGCAACACTTACATTTAGATTTATATTACTATCCTCTTCACAAAATCCATCTTCAATAATTGTATCAATTTTTTCCAACCACTTCAATTTCTTATCTTTGGTTATTAGCAATGACTCTTTAGTTTCCATTAAAGATTGTAACAATTCTACAGCAGTAACGTTTGATCCTTTAAGTGGAGTAACCAATGAATATGAGCAAAGTAGCCTAAAAACTTGACCAAATAGGATTGGATCGGGATGTTCGTTACACCCGCAAGCGCTCCTGACAATGCCAAAGAATTGCTGTAAATAATAATACAATGAAAAAGATGTAAATAAAAATTTCAAATATTTTAAATAATAAATATTCAGAAGTTATGAAATTTTTGACACTGAGTATAATATAAAATGTAAGTTTCTGATAATAATGTTTTAAATCGTCAATCCTAATAAATATCCGCAAATGATCGTATTAATAATTAACAATCGTTACTATGAACGATAATTTATTTAAAATCGTAATTTTTATGTAATTTTGATGTTCTACAAAATGAACTTAATGCTTAATTATAGTTAATGCTGAGAGAAACTTCTTGACACACTGAACAACATCGGAATCTGCGAAAAATGCTAGAAATAATCAAAGAAAGATACTCCAGATCAGTGTACCAAATTGGTTCTGGAACCTTCGAATCGTTTGAAGGAGTTTCACACTGGGTGGACCAACGACAATTCCAACTAAGTAGATAAAAATAATCAAAGCAGCAATACAACAAACAACAACGATGACAAACGGAATAAAATACACGACACAGGCAGCCAAAAAAGCATTAACTCCAAACAAGTTAAAAACCTAATACTGAACCAAGTAACATTGAACCAATGGAAGATGCAGAACATACAATAGCACAAAAAAATGTACCACGATACGAGTCACTCAGCTACATAGATGATGCCTTGGTCCCTTTGAAATTGTAATCCAACCTACCCCGGGAAAAAATGATCAGACCTGATCATGCCTGTTCATGCATGATCAGGCCTGAAATTAGTTATGATCATGCCTGTTCACATTTGCATCTGTGTAACATCAGAATAGTATAACTTCTTCACTCAAAAAAATAAACCACACCAAGCACAAAATCTAGACCCAGAACCAGAAAAATTCGCACTTCAGTCCCATGGTGAAATGCATCAAGGCCCTGGAAGAAAGGTAAAATGTCTTACATAGTAAGAAGCAAATCCACTAGTAAAGCAAAAAACTTGGCAAGAATACACAACCACTCTCAACGAAAATGCACCCTTAATCATGATTTGAAGGAAATTTAAAGCCTTCAAGAACCGAAGATTGACGTCCTCGTATGTTCGACCAAACCAAGAACGCACAGTCGACCTGAAAAAACGAAACTTTATAAAAGCTGATTGCCAAAAGAGCCAAATAAAATGTTATGACTCCATAGCACAACGATTCATTAGATAAGACTCTGATACCACCGCAGAACCCCCATCGGAAAACTTCACGATCTCTCAAACAGAATGAAACTCAGCTATTTTGCGGAGCAAATCAGGGACCAGGCCTAATCTCAATCAAATCGGTGACGACATAATGAAGCGTCTACCTGAAACTATAACATTGCAAATTCTCGGCTACTTTAAATACCTCATCGAATAACAGAATTATCCTGAGTCCTGGACAGAGCACCAAGTTTACCTACTTCCCAAAGGAGACACCGGGAAATTCAGACCGATCACTAAATGGCAATTAAATGAAGTAAACGTAGCGAATATTTTTTATTTTACTTACTTCTAACTTATCTTGATTTAAGCGAGCTGTCATTAAATAATCAAAATGACATTCCTCATGTAAGAAATTTATCAGTTCAAGCGTTCCTCCCAATGTTATCTTCAATCCTGTTAAAGTACTTGTGGTAATTGCAAAATTAAAATCTTCCAGAATTTCAGTGTTATCAGTCGATTGCTTCTTATTTTTCTATACTTCTGCTTTTCTTCACAGGCTTTTGCTTCCCAATCCCTCAAATATACATCAAAGTCCGTGATTACCTATAATATGAAAATAGTTTATCTAATAACTGTTAAAAAAACATGGGATAAGAAGGCACACAAGAAAGGTTTACTCGAAACAAGAAGAAAAACTAGACTCCAGAACATTTTTTTGAAGACATTCATTAGTTACAGCTCAGAAGAAAAATTGTTAAGCGAAAAAAATTTACTTAAACCCATAAAATTTTCTTAGTTCTAGAATTTCTTTATCTTGGCTTACGATTCTTTGTATGATAATAATAAGAAAGAAATGTATTGAAAAAGACAGACTGTGGTATGATTGCAAGATAAAAAGATTTTTGCGACTAACAATCAATGAAACTGAATAGAAGCATGCGGTTATAATAATGAAAGTAATGTAATCCGTCGGAGGGAACTGACTGATTACATTTGGTTAATTTATTGCGTGCGTAGCACGTTTCTGTTTTGTCTTACGCAATAAATATATAATAGTATTCAACAATAACATTTTTAGAGAGTGTTGCAAATTTATATGAACATCGCCTTCTTTAAGTTCTTCCAGTTTCTATTACTTACTTTGAATCTAATTACGAAAAAAGCCATTAATTTATAGATCGATTGATTGATTGATTAATTGATTAATTGATTGATCCATTGATTGATTAATTGATTCAGCTGAAAAAAAATTTGATGATTCGCAGAAATCTCAGGTTCGCTGGTATGCTGATCCTATTTCAAATTCGTATTTGATTGTGATTGTACTGAAAATTTAAAATCGATTTTTATTCATTATAATTTTGATACCTTCTGCATAGGACATTCTTCAGGACGTAAAGCGTTAACAGGGGTTCGAGAACTCATCGCTTTAATGAGATTATCAACTCTTTCCATAAATTTTACTGTAGCCTCACAATCATTCAAATCGTAACAATTATTCTTGAACGTTAGCATTGCAACTCTTACGGATTTTGAGAAAAGCTGAAAAAAGTAAAATGTACAGTTAAAAAAATTAAATATAAAATTAAAAAGAAAATTTTCAAGTTACAAATAAACAATGAACTAAGTACTGTTTCAAGCAATCGAGCTGTATGAAATAATTGAAAGCATTTTATGAAATATATTAAATACCTCTTCAGCTAAGCGGACGTTCATTTTCTGATAACCCTCTGGATTTAAATGCTCAGGTGTTAATTTATAAGCAACCTTCAAATTAGCTTTCAAATGGTTTTCGTATTTCAGTAAAGCTTCCCAGTGGCTTTTCCTCACCATTCCATCAGGCGTCTTGAGTAAAAAAAAATAAAATTTTTTATTTACACTGCTGTATAAAAGTTGAATGAATTAAAATAATCCTAACAAGAAATAAAGCTGTACACGGGAAAAAAAATTTATTTCAGTCAAGAAAATGTTTGAAAGACTGAAGTCTTCCGAATTCTAAGCAAAAATTTATTTGTCTGAAGATAATTTTCTTTTGTCAAGTGAAGTTTTCAACTGAAGAAATTTCCTTCTTTTTACAAAATCTTTTTGCTGTATAAATTATTTTATTCAGTCAAGAGATTTTTTAACTTTAAGCAAGAAATGGAATCGGTACATCGGGCCAACATATATCTACCTGCGTCTCTCGAATTATTTAAATTCTGATAAGTATAGACTATCAAGTTTCTGCAATTGAAATAAAATACAGATAAAACAATAAATTTTTATCTGTTTGGTGCATTTGAAGTTTATTCCGGAAAACATCGCTAAACTGGAATTATATATAAAATAGAAGATAGTATATATGTGTATAATACAATTTACCCAGAAACTTGACCCCTCCATAATTTTGGTTCGAAAGCATTTAAGCAGGTGTGGGAAGTCAGACATGAACCACAATCGTCTAGAAGTATCATACGGGTGCGTGCAACTAAATTTTTGGTCCTCGATCCCAAAAATTTTCCAAACTCCACGATTCCATTGAGCACCGTCTGAAGTTATAACATCAACGTTCAGCCCACTGTTCTCCAATTGAATGACACAATCAATAATCAATTTATGCAGAACTTCCTTAGTAACTGCTGTCTTGCTTAAAAGTATCCTAACACCTGCACCCACTGACCTTGAAACGGTTGAAACATGAATACTAGTGCATGATCCGCTCTTTCATTAATTAAACTATCTGAGTGTATTCACCAAGATTGACGAACCCATTAAACTCCATACTTTTAGTGTTCAATTTAACCGCCTCACTTAATGCAATTTCATCTAATAACAGAGTACCTAAAAGAAATGTATAAAATATATATTTACAGATATAATTACGATCCGAAACCCACGAAGAAAGCGAAAAACTACGCCCATGTTAATTCAATTGCGTTCAGAACAGTAGCTGTATGGTTATCAATGATATTTATATTACAATCTAGGATAATAATGGGAAAGATGCAAAAATTAAAAATATAAAATATTGTTAATTTTCCATATTTTAGTACTTGCAGATAAATATTCTTCAAATTAAAATTGTTCTTTCTGAAATATATTCTAAAATATTTCCCTTCAGAAGTATATACTTATACGGAATATTAAGCTTTCGTTTGTTAATACCTACTATAAAAAAGCGTTAGTAAAAGAAAAGTTTGTAGTTATATGAATGAAATGATGTATACCCCTTCTGTTACATTCAGGCATACGGGAAGCTTTTAATCGTAAGGTATCAAATATTGCCTTAGGGAAACCAAAAGCACTATCTAACTTGCTTATATACTTATTTAGTGTATCTTTACACGGCAAAGGTAAGATTTGGCGAGTACGAAGTTTTTCATATACAGCAGGGCCTTTTATTCGTACCATCAAACACTCATACACCCATTCAATAGTGTAACGTCGCTGTTTTTTGTTTTTAACTTTGGCTGCTTGAAAGCAAGCACGAACAGCTTCTTTTTGAGCTTCCGGTAAATGAGATATTTCTTCTTCTAATATTTGTTCTTTGACCATAGCGCACTGGCCTCGTAACCCTTCTATCTCATTTCTTAATTCAACATTCTGTGTAGTAATACAATTATAAAATTGTTTTAAAAATATTATAATACTAAGAAACTAACATTTTTACACATTTACAGTAATGAGTATAATTTAAATTAAAATTTGTGCAACAACAAATAAAGTTAAGAAAAGAAGCGAAAAAACATTCACCGAAATATTTTTAGGTATTAGTTCAGAGTCATTATTTGATTTTATTACCTTCCTTTGCAAGCGATGAAGTCGTTTTGATTTCGATTGTAGTTTACGTTTCATTGTCATGTAGCGTTTATTTTTGTCACAATTATTTTTCCTTTTAGAATTTAATAATTTTTTACGCAAATTTCGGCAATTTAAACATCTCCTTTCTATTTTATAACGTTTATATTCTTCATGTGGATCTAAAATTCCGTAGCATTTATCCGAACATCTATTTTCCAAAAAAGATAAATATTATAATAATGGTAATTATGTCAATTACGTACATTTATATACAAATAAAATTAACGTGCAAATTTATTTTGTTTATAACTGTGAACAAATGAAATGAACTTAAATACTTTTTTTGAAGAAATCCAGAGCCACTGCAAAATTGTGATTTCCCAATTGTCCTTAATAAACTCCAAAAATCAGTCACAGATGATATTGGATGTTCATAGATTACAGAAATTCCTGTTTCTACAACAGTGATCTGTAAAGAAATGCGTTCATTAGTAGGACATACAATATCTAAAATCTTGCTATAACTAAATGTAATTTTTCTTACCATGATAGTAAAATCGGTACTAATCACAATTTTCAATTTCACTTTCATTAAAACACTATCGATATGAAACAGAATTATATTTGTATCATCGTCGAATGTCCTGGACCGACTCCAATTAAATGGCAGGGCTTTATCTTTCAACATATTTATAATTATCTTTAAAGAAAACGTGCTTGAGTTTTCATCGGGATCAATATTAAAACCATTTGTGGAGGTTTGATCTTCAACTATATCATCTACATTATTGTGAACATCAGAAGTATCAATTAGAATTTGTTGTTCAGGTACAAATTCGTTTCCCATACGATCACAATTCAAAGATTCATCAGTAATCGTCTCTTCACTGTTTTCATTTTGTACAAATTTATTTTTTTTCAGCATTTTGATGTATCTGAAGTTAATTTTTTATTTTTTATTTCCTCGTTAAACTATAATTATTTTTTACTGGTATTATTATTATTATAATGACTCTATTCTTACCTCTTTACTTTCACCCGCCAAAATATTTGTTGATTTTGGGACAGCACCCAATGCTAAATCACATTTGATCCTAGGTGATCTATAAACACTCCCATCAGGCAAATTGATTTTGTCTTCTTTAATAACGTCTTTATCTTTGAAATGGAGTTCACAAATAAAACTATTTCCAGTAAGTGTTTGTGACAATGCTGATTGCCATTCTTGGAATTTTCTAGGACACTAAATTATTAAATAATAAGAGATATTATTACTTGATTGACTTCTTATATTTACATATATATATTATCTAATAAGGTTATGTCACATACTTTTGGAACTTTGAATAATGCCGTTTGACGTTTCTTTAATTGTTTTCTTTTATTTCTCTCCGCTTTCCTACCACTCACACAATTATTTACCGCACAAACTTTAACCATTTTTAATCACTCTTTTTTCAGTAATTTTAATAATACTCAATTTTTCAATAAATAAATTTACTTGATGTGTATATTTTCATACAGCTATATAAAAATATTTTGTGACGTCAGGGGGATCGCAACGATATTACTGCCGTCCTGGTGGTAAAAATAGACACTGAAATTATGCCACTTTTTCAGCGGACAATTCATAGCATACAACGGCCTATGCCGATCGTTCTCCTTCTATCTAAGCTCCGTGGGAACAGCGGTGGGGACTTAGCGACCCGTACGACCAGGTGACGAGTCTTACAACTAGCTACTCACGCTCAGAAGGTACGGAGTAGTCCCTACACACCGAGACAAGATAACAGTGACACAAACCCCGCGCGGGAATTTAAATTCCCTGTCACAGTAAATATAGTTAAAGTTTAACATTTTTTTTAATTAAAAAAGTTGTTGATCTAGATTTAATGCTCTACTACACATTAATTTAACAATAACAATAATTATTTTGGTAATGATAAATAATGATAATGATACTTTTAACATCAATTTATCATTACCGATATAATAAATTTCATTTTTATAATGATTATCATTGTTATTGTTACAATGACATTATTGTTAATAAAGGGGACAATGCATCATACGCATAATTGTAATACCTATGGTCTAAAAATTACAATTATTTGAAATCCGCTCGATTGAATAACAATGCCACCTACAGGCAACGACTACAAAGTCGTAGAATGTGTACACTTTCCAATGAGAATTGCCTAAATCTTGAACTGTTGGCCTGGAGGAAGAAAGTAAAAGTCAAACAATCTTTAGCCTGTTCTGTATTTAGTCTAGTTAATAAATGAAATTCAATAGAAAGAATAGGTTTGAAAACCGTCCACATATGAAGTTATTTGATAGTTTGTTCTAGAAATTTTGTATTTATAAAGTATTTTAACATTCTTAATTTCAAAATTAAATTTTTCCCGCACAAAATTGAAAATTCATAAATGAATAAATTAATGCATATATATATATATATATATATATATATATATATATATATATATATATATATATATATATATATATATATATGGGGTATTTCATGCTAAATCGACCACGTTTGACCCCGACCCTTTTCGATTTGGCCGAAAGTTTTCCATCCTTTTCTACCCTATAAAAAACGGTTCTCAGAATTTTTTTGAATTTTTTTACCTAACTCCAAAAAAGTTATGAATTTTTCAAAAAAATGGCTTTTTTATTTTCAAATAGCCATAACTTTTTCAAAACTAAACATTTAGGTACCTTTTTTTTTTTTTTAATTTTTGTTTTTAGATGTACTTTCCGATAAAAATATTAAAAAAATTTTTGTAAGTCAATACATATGGAATTTTTCAGTTTTTTGACAAAAATCAATGATTTTTCGAAGTTCGACATTTTTTTTTTTTAATTTTTTTTTTCTAAAATAAACTTTAATCACTTCCACAGTTATCTCTGTAGAACCCAGATTGGGCCGATTTCTCTTTCTATTTTTTTTATTCAATTGAAAAAATATTGTTAAATTTTCAAAAATAGAAAAAAAATTTTTTTTCATAAATTTTATTTATATAATGAGATAAATACAATTCAACGATTTTACGGCATTACATTCACAATTTAGAGGCTTCATCGATGACTGTATTTAGTAAGATTCAAATTTTAACCCTGATAGCCACCTTATCTATAACTTACTGTCAATCTACGTCCGCAATTTGAAGCAAACTTGACGGAAAGAGTTGGCAAAGCGAGCGATTACCTATTAGTTACCTATAACTTACTCTGCAAATAGACGTCAAAACTTGCTGTACAAGTATTTCCTTCAAATTGTAGTAAAGTTGAAAAGAAATTTAACTACAAGTTTGATTGTTAACTTGTATTCAAGTTGCGGCCGTAGATTTCCGTCAATTTGCTTACAACTGTTGTTGAGAGAAGAATTACCGCCAACTTGATGTATAAATTAACCGTAACTGCTGGAAGTCAACACTTACTGAGAAAGCGCTGGCTATCACCCTGATAGCCACCTTACCTATAACTTACTGTCAATCTACGTCCGCAATTTGAAGCAAACTTGACGGAAAGAGTTGGCAAAGCGAGCGATTACCTATTAGTTACCTATAACTTACTCTGCAAATAGACGTCAAAACTTGCTGTACAAGTATTTCAGTCAAATTGTAGTAAAGTTGAAAGGAAATTTAACTACAAGTTTGATTGTTAACTTGTATTCAAGTTGCGGCCGTAGATTTCCGTCAATTTGCTTACAACTGTTGTTGAAAGAAGAATTACCGCCAACTTGATATATAAATTAACCGTAACTGCTGAAAGTCAACACTTACTGAGAAAGCGCTGGCTATCAGGGCAGGGAATATATCAATTAGATCGATAAACTAGGGATAACAATTATCGACTTACCTATAGCCAGTAAACTAGATGCTATAAGCTAGTATGTTTTGATTAAAAGTGCGGCTTTTTCATTTTGAGATCTAAAACATAACCTATAAATCTTTTGTGCAATCTAGTGTTTTATAAAAGATTGTCATTACATTTGTTGTATAAATAAATAATTTCTCTAGTTTATAAGCGCTTTTTTAATTTGTCTTTATGGCGTCAAAAAGGTATTTGATCGGTGTTGTAATCCTTTTGAGTTGGAATCTCATTTTAAAAAAATTGGTTTACGTCCGGCGACTGATATTATGAAAGTAACGTTAGGATTAGATGATAATTATTTATTATGCAGTTCATGTCGAAAAAAGCTTCAGAGTTAGTGAAGCAACAAACAAATGCTCGTAATGATCCTAGTGCTGATGTAAGTGACCGTGAAGACAACTATAGTGACAATAATGACAACAATGATCAGGCTGATAATGATAGTAATACAACTGCCATGGATCTCCCATTATCCTTATCATTCCGTAAGTTTTTTTAATTATTTATACGTTACTTGAATACATTTCTAGTAGCTATATGTTTCACTATTATTTTTAAGGTTCCATGTCATTTGATAGCGAACCCAAAGCATCACAATCAAGCTCAGGATCCCAAGTTAGCGCTGCAACTCAATTACCCGTAATAAACCATGCATTAGAATTGTTAAATCAATCACCGATTCCATCGAAGAAATTGAATGATAATCAATTTTTGAACAATAAAATAAATCGGGTATCCGACAGCTTGAAAAAAGTTTTGCTTTCTTCTTCAGATGAAAAATCGATTGATGACGATGGTGAAAATTTTCGCTCTCTAATTAAAATGTTGTATGATAAATTCAACGATAAAGAAACTGATAAGTCCCCGGGAAAAAATGATCAGACCTGATCAGACATGAACAGGCATGAGTCTTCAACCCTGATCAGACATGAAAAATGACCATGCCTGATCAGGCATGAATTGACCTGATCAGGCCTGATCAGACATGGTCAGGTCTGAAAACCCATTACTATTTTTAATTAATTATTTTGCTTAATTTTATGGTTGTAGTACTTGATAGAGTCGTACGCAATTCTCTATAATAAAATAAAATAAAAAAAAAAATAATTACATATTATTGTAAGGATGTAACACCAGCGGTCAACCATCCAACTACCAACCATGCTCAATGCTGTTTAACTCTGGTGTTATCCGTTTGCCTTGAATTTCCCGCCTGCTGTGCTGCTATATTAGATGTAACAATTCTATGAAGTACATAGAGTATCGAATAAGTTTATGATAAATATAATGTTAAAATTGGTTTTATAATATATTTTGATAGTCCTAATTTATTTATGTAACCGAATCTCATTATAATATCACATTTATTTAAATAATATAATAAGTAATGATTTTCATATTAGGCAGGAGCAGAGCAGACCATAACATCCCATAGAAAATGTAATAAATTTTTTATTTCAAAATTATTTAAATAAACGTAATGTTAAAAATAATTTTGCACTTTTTGTGATGACCAAAAATTTTTTTCGTCAAAGAAAAATTTTTATCATATCTCTGACTATAGTCAGAGAGGAACAGTCATAAACAGGCATGGTCAGACATGAATAGACATGAACAGGTATGAACAGGCCTGAGCGTATTTAACACTTCAGACATGAACAGGCATGGACAGGTCTGATCAGGCATGGAGAGGTCTGATCAGGCATGGACAGGCCTGAACGTATTTAACACTTTAGACATGAACAGACATGAGCAGGCATGGATAGGTCTGGTCAGGCATGGACAGGCCTGATCAGGCCTGAGCGTATTTAGTACTCCAGATATGAGCAGGCATGAACAGAACTGATCAGGCATGATCATGTATAACTTCAGGCCTGGTCATACATGAACAGGCATGATCAGGTCTAATTTCAGGCCTGATCATACATGAACAGGCATGGTCAGGTCTGATCATTTTTTCCCGGGTCTTTGAAAATACAAATTTTAACATTATTACCTGTAAAATGGAGTGAGAGACGTATTTGTGAAACTATGAATACATCAAGACATTTGTCAAGAGTAGCAAAAAATTTGGTTGAAGAAACGGGTTTACTTTCTACACCTGAATCGAAATTAGGTATGGGTAGCGTAAAATCGATGTTTTAAATACACTTGAAAACTAAATTACTCAACATTTTTGTATAGGGAGGACAATTACTGATCAGGTAAAATTAAAAGTTGAAAATTTTTACAACGATGATGAGTATAGTGCTCAAATTCCCGGTATGAAAGACTTTGTATCAATTCGAAGTGATGATGGTAATCGGATACACGTCCAAAAAGACTTATCCTGTCTAACTTAAAAGAATTATACCAATGTTTCTGTGAAATAAATCCTACTGAGAGAATTGGATTTTCAAAATTCGCTTCTTTGCGACCAAAACATTGTGTGTTAGCAGGGGCAAGTGGAACACACACCATCTGCGTGTGTACGATTCATCAAAACGTGAAGTTAATGATGCTTGGTAATTATCAAATTAATTAATAATTATAAATGCGTGAATTTTAAGTTTACTAAATTACTGTTATTTTAGGTGCAAATATTTATTCTTTGACAAGGAACACAGAAAAGCCCATTAAACACTACAGCGATTACTTGAGCATGATTATATGTGAAAATCCATCTTTTCAGTGTTATTTAGGTGGATGTAAAAACTGTCCTGGGGTCGATGAGTTGAGTAAAATTTTACTAAAATGTTTTGAGGACCGAGAAATCGAGAATATTACATATAAATATTGGATATCAAAACCGAGAAGTAGTTTAGAAACTATTATTAAGCCTACAGAAGAATTTGTGGAAAAATTTTTGTAGTGAGTTAGAAATTCTTCTACCTCATTCGTTCATTGCTAAGGAGCAAGCCCAATTCTTGAAGACATTGAAAGAAACATTGAAACCAAACGAATACGTTATTATTTGTGATTTTGCAGAAAATTATGCCTTCGTAGTACAAAATGCGGCAGCTGGTTTTCACTGGAATAATAATCAGGCAACAGTTTTTCCAGTCGTTATTTATTATACAGTAAATAACAAACTTGAACACAAAAGTTTAGTAATTATCTCAGATTCTAACAAACATGATGCCGTTGCTGTTCATGTTTTCATCGAAATAATAACTGATTACGTGAAAAGTTTTTCTGAACGTTGTAACAAGATTTATTATTTTTCTGATGGAGCTCCTCAACAATTTAAAAACTTTAAAAACTTTGTAAATTTATATTACCACGAAGATGATTTTGATATTCCTGCTGAATGGCATTTTTTTGCGACTGCCCATGGGAAAGGTCCGTGTGATGGAATCGGTGGTATTCTCAAACGACTTGCAGCGAGAGCAAGTCTCCAACTCGCGGTAGACAAACAAATAACGACACCAGAAGAACTTTTTGAATGGGCTTCTGCACCGGATAACTTGCCGAATATTATAGTGAAGTTTTCCCCAGAAGAAGATTATGACACAGCAGTAAATGATTTAAATGATCGATTTTTGAAAACGAAACCGATTACAGGAACTCAACAACTACATTGTATAATTCCGGACAAAAATGGTTGTTTACTAGTTAAAAACTTTTCGAATTCGAATGAACACAGAATTTGTAAAATATTTAAACGACAGAGAGAAAAGTAATTAATTTTAGCTGCATCAATTATTGATCTTACTAATTACAGTCATCGATGAAGCCTCTAAATTGTGAATGTAATGCCGTAAAATCGTTGAATTGTATTTATCTCATTATATAAATAAAATTTATGAAAAAAAATTTTTTTTCTATTTTTGAAAATTTAACAATATTTTTTCAATTGAATAAAAAAAATAGAAAGAGAAATCGGCCCAATCTGGGTTCTACAGAGATAACTGTGGAAGTGATTAAAGTTTATTTTAGAAAAAAAAAATTTAAAAAAAAAAATGTCGAACTTCGAAAAATCATTGATTTTTGTCAAAAACTGAAAAATTCCATATGTATTGACTTACAAAAATTTTTTAATATTTTTTATCGGAAAGTACATCTAAAAACAAAAATTTAAAAAAAAAAAAGGTACCTAAATGTTTAGTTTTGAAAAAGTTATGGCTATTTGAAAATAAAAAAGCCATTTTTTTGAAAAATTCATAACTTTTTTGGAGTTAGGTAAAAAAATTCAAAAAAATTCTGAGAACCGTTTTTTATAGGGTAGAAAAGGATGGAAAACTTTCGGCCAAATCGAAAAGGGTCGGGGTCAAAAGTGGTCGATTTGGCATGGAATACCCCATATATAATATTCATATGACAAAAACGTAATTATTGATAAATGTTGAGAAAGTGTATAAATAAATAAATAATAGTTTAAGTTGAAACAAATAAAAAACAGTTTGATTTGAATATTTTACATAATTAAAAAAAAAAATTACTTTATAAATAAAAATAAATTATTTCCCATTAAATAAGCGATTTTTTTGTTTTAGTTTATTAATCAATATTTACATATTTTAATAAATAAAAACAATAAATATTTTGAAGAAGAATTATTCTTATTTAGTATAAAAAGGTTGTGTTTGAATTAGATGTATAATTTAAATTTTCTCCACCGCCAGTTACCTAACAAAATTTGCCTTACCGACAGCTAATTTCTTACTTGTGATTTACAAAACTTAGAAGACAGATCAATTGTCGTTCTTTTGTAATTTTTCATGGGTTACAGTTTAAATTCTTTCATAAATATGATATTGAAATGTTTTAATGTTTGTATTTTATTACATTGAATTTACTATTATTTGACCTATATTGAGTGTTATGTATGAAGTATCAAATGTATATAACTTGTTAGAGAGCAAGTTACTTTTTGTATTCCTTTACAATTATTACATTGGCGACATGTCCGTTCGGATCACTCAGATGACCCCAGTACCTCTACTATGTGCCTTCGTCACCACAATTTTTCAAAGTGTAAAATAGAAAAAGTTGTGTCTGCGCATGACCCACGCCGCCATGACATTTCATTCTTCATCTTTGTGCCCGAGTCGTCACATGTTACTTGAATAAAAAATTTAATAATTTCATAAAAAATAGATCATTATTAAAAAATATCATTGTTATGAAAAACAATTTTTTTTTATAACTTTTATCTTTTCCATATAATATTAAAGACCGTCATAATTTTTCGTTGTCCGTAGACCAGATAAGAAAATATAATTTTTCTTAATATTATATTATAATTATATTATTATATAATATTATATTATATTATATTATATTATATAAAATATAATATAAAATAATTATATAATATTATTTATAAAATACTAAAAAATATAATTAAATAAAATTGCTTTTGATGAGCAAGCTGGAACTTTGGCAAGTGAGGATACAAAAGACTGTTTCATCCCTCCAAGGACGCCAACAATCAGGACGACAAGCTTGACACGGTAACCTGGGTAAAGTTTGCCAATTTCAAACAGGAGATCCTGATATATTTGTCTTTTGTGCTCTTCTTTGGCTGAGATGTTGTATTCAGCCGGGGCCGAGAACTCAATGACATAAATGTCACGAGTGGCCTTGTCGAAGAGCACAATATCAGGTTTGTTGTGATCTATCCGCCGGGTTGTTGCAAATGGCATGTTCCAATAAATTTTGCAACTGTCATTCTCAACAACCTGGGGAATATCTCCTGGCAAATAAGGCAGCACTGGTGTCACGTCAATACCGTAGCAATGACGAAGATAGTAGTACAGTACTCTCAGGGCAGCATTGTGACGCTGGATATATGCACCTCTCGCCAGCACTGGACATGCCGACAAAAGGTGCATAAGCGTCTCCGGATGTTGTCTACACCTCCTACAGGACGTGTCCGGAAGCTGCACCTGGAGCACCTTGCTACGGTACTCAAGAGTGTTAATGACACCATCTTGGCAGGCAAATATGAACCCTTCAGTCTCGGACATCAGGCCCGCTGACTTTAAGAAGGAAAACGTCAGCTGGATGGACAAGCCATGATCACGCACGTGTTTAAAGAACACGCTGTGCATGGACTTGTCCATCAGTTCGCCAAGGAGTAGTTTTTCCTCGGCGTTCCTGATGACGCTCTTAAATTCCTCCTTTCGGAGTTCCATAAGAGCGTTTATTTCTCCAAGACCAAGGGTTCTTGCCGCATATATTGCTGCCTTATACAAGAATGACCCCTTATGCGCATTTTCATGTTTATGTACAATTTGCATAAGAAAGTCATCCTCGTCTGCAGTGAAATTGACAACTTCGTGAGTTAAACCCAGGACCAAACGGTCGTGAAGCCGCTCCAAACTCTGCAAACCTCTCCCACCGATGGACCGGGAGAGGTATAATCTGGCGACTGATGAATTGGGGTGCATGCTCCGATTCATATTAATGATCTTACGGGTTTTGATGTCGAGATCTCGTAAATCCTTTCGGGTCCATTTCAGGACACCGAAAGAGTATAGTAAGACTGGGACAGCGAGCATGTTAGTAGCTGAGACTTTGTTTTGCCGGAAAGTTCGGAGGACCAAATTTTCCGGAGTCTCCTAACATACTCGCTCTGGAGAGTTGTTCGGACTTCAGAGACCGCATGCATGCGGTGCTCTTCCATTCCTAGATATCTATACAACTCCCCGGCGTCTAATTGTCTTAAGACACTCCCATCTACTAACTCGACATCATCACCAGTATCAGAGCACTTACCCCTCGCCAGATGTACGACCGCACACTTGTCCAACCCAAAAGACATTCCGACATCTCGTGTGTACTCTGCTACGATGTTGAAGGCTGCTTGTAGATGATCTTCATCAGCACTATATAGCTTCAGATCATCCATGTAAAGCAGATGGGTGATCGAATATTTTCGATCACCCGGAGGCCCCACAGAGTACCCACGAGTTTTACGGAGAGCAACAGATATAGGCAGCAGTGAAATGCAAAACAGCAGAGGGCTCAAGGAATCGCCTTGGAAGACCCCTCGTTTGTACTCTACAACTCCGGTTACGTGCAATGCGTTTCCACTTCCAATGTGAAAACGCGTTCGCCAGAGCTGCATTGTACGTCGAATGCATTCCACTATTTCGGGATTGACTCCCAGGCATTTGAGTATATATAAAATCAACTCATGTGGAGTTGAGTCAAATGCCTTGCGATAGTCAATCCAAGCCATTGACAGGTTGCGTTGATAGTAGATCGCATCTTGTAAGACGCATCGATCCACTATCAGGTTCTCCTTGCAACCTGACAGGCCTCTTTACTGCCACGTTGTTCATATATCTGTTGCCATACAGGCTCTATTTGCTGCAAGATACGGTTATTTAAAATTTTTGTAAAAATTTTATAAACCGCATTCAAGCAGGTGATAGGCCTGAAATTCTTAGGGTCAGACAAGTCACCTTTTTTAGGTATCAGTACGGTTCGCCCTTCTACAAGCCAGTTCGGAATCGGATCGTCAGCTCTAATGTACGATGTAAATATGTAGGCCAGATGGAGGTGGGTAGAAGTAAACTTCTTCCACCAGAAGACATTAATGCCATCTGGTCCCGGGGCAGCCCAATTTTTGCTGCCATTTAGAGCTGAACGAACTTCATCCACACTGACTGCAGGGCTCTCTTCATCAGCATTCTGCCGACGGTGTTCCCGACAGAATGCTTTGAAGTCGTGCAGAGCTGGAGTATTGGCGTTCACGTTTGGTTGATCTCCATACAACTCAGTCCAAAAAGCTTCCACCCGCTCAGGTGTTGGATAAGTCCCAGTAACATCGGTCTTTGCTGTCAGAAACCGTGAAGGGCTGGATCGAAACAACGAGTTGTCGACCAACCGCTTCAGCCTTTTCTCTAGTGACTTTTGGCAGTCACTAGAGCCCGCAATTTATTAAGAGACTCTTCTTTGATGACAAGAAGAGTACTCTTGTTCAGTGTGTGATGACGCCACCGAAGTTCAGCAACAATGCGTCGAATTCGGGGCGTGTATGCTTTTGAGTTGTTTCGAACTCAATCACACACTGAATGCGGGAGACATGTTTCCGGGATCTGTCAATTTTGGAGCCAAGTTGTAAGATGCGCTGTCTCAACCTTGCCTCGATCGAGAGACAATGTCTCTCTCTCGGAAAAGCCGAAACTGCTGCACCATACACAACCTGGCTCACAGTGAGCAGGGTGGAGTCCTCCAGGATGGCTGCACGGAGATCTTCGTTTACCGCGTCAAGCTGTTGTTGGGAGTAAGTTATCTTTTTAGATATACTTACTTGCCGTCCTACAAAGGGATTGTTGTTGTCCAAGGAGGAACGGCGTCGCTCTTGGTGTAGTTGCGCCGGAAAGGAAAGTCTATTAGACTGCCTTCTGTCCGGCACAAGCGATCTTCTATTTCGCCGAAGATGAGCGGCATAATTACGCAGGTGTTTGGGCGTAAAATGCGCTAGCTCCGGATGCATATCACTCCAAAGAGTGTGCATCCGGGCCATATAGCCGCTCACCCCCGGCTCGCTACGTTGGTAGCACACCAAGAGATCGACTCTCAGTTCCTCCGTCCACTTAAAGTAAGTCCTTAAGGCGCCAGGGTCATCATCATTCATCGGGTCCGGCGTGCTCCTCCCACCTGATGAATGGTCCTCATCCGAAAAGGACCGGTTGTGGGGAGCACTTCTGAGTTGGTATCTTGTGGTAACTCAGTTATTTCCATGCAGTGGGTAGTTGGCCCACTGCACGGGCTACGTCGTTCGCCTACAGACCTAATGTTATGGTCTGCGTTTCCCGCGATGCGCCGCTTGGAGGCCACGTAGCAAGCATCGCTTATTATTATTATTATTATTATTATTATTATTATTATTATTTGTTATTAATTGCTCAGGGGGGTTTTCCCCGGAGTCCGACTCTCCGAGGGCCCAGCCTGAGCGCCATCCATTACTGCTGCACCACTCCACACAACAAGGCGGTTAGTGAGTGCAGCAGGCCAAATTCATTTGCCTAAGTAGACGCAGGAATCCCAAAATGACAGCCTTTTGCATCCGCACTGCTAGAGACACGGCTGCTGAACTGCAAGCCGGTATCTTCGCAAGTGAAGACACAAAAGACTGTTTCATCCCTCCAAGGACGCCGACAACCAAAACGACGAGCTTGACACGGTAACCTGGGTACAGTTTGCCAATTTCAAACAGGAGATCCTGATATATCTGGTGTTTGTGCTCTTCTTTGGCCGAGATATTGTATTCGGCTGGGGCCGAAAACTCAATGACATAAATGTCACGAGTAGCCTTGTCAAAGAGCACAATATCAGGTTTGTTGTGGTCAATCCGCCGGGTTGTTGCGAATGGTATGTTCCAATAAATTTTGGAACTGTCATTCTCAACAACCTGCGGAATATCTCCTGGCAGATAAGGCAGCACTGGTGTCTCATCGATACCGCAGCTATATCTGAGATGATAATAGAGTACTCGCAGGGCAGCATTGTGACGCTGTATGTAGGCACCTCTTGCCAGCACAGGACATGCCGACAAAAGGTGCATCAGCGTCTCCGGATGTTGTTTACACGTCCGACAGGACGTGTCCGGAAGCTGCGCCTGGAGCACCTTGCTACGGTATTCGAGAGTGTTGATAACACCATCTTGGCAGGCAAATATAAATCCTTCGGTCTCGGACATCAGGCCAGCTGACTTCAAGAAGGAGAATGTCAGCTGGGTGGACAAGCCATGGTCACGGACGTGTTTGAAATACACGCTGTGCATGGACTTGTCCATGTGTTCACCGAGGAGTTTTTTTCCTCGGCTATCCTGACGACGCTCTTGAACTCCTTTTTCGGGAGTTCAATGAGAGCGTTTATTTCTCCGAGACCTAAGGTATTTGCCGCGTAGATTGCTGCCTTATACAAGAACGACCCCTTCCGCGCATTTTCATGACTATGAACAAATTGCATCAGGAAGTCGTCCTCGTCTGCTGTGAAATTGGCAACCTCGTATGTTAAACTCAGAACCAAACGATCGTGAAGCCGCTCCAAGCTCTGCAATCCTCTCCCTCCGATGTTCCGGGAGAGGTACATCCTGGCGACTGATGAGTTAGGGTGCATGCTCTGATTCATATTGATGACTTTACGGGTTTTGATGTCGAGATCTTTCAACTCATTTCGAGGCCATTTCAGGATCCCAAAAGAGTAAAGTAGGACCGGGACAGCGAGCATGTTAGTAGCTGAGACTTTGTTCTTGCCGGAAAGTTCTGATGACCAGATCTTCCGGAGTCTCCTAACATACTCACTGCGAAGAGTTGTTCGGACTTCAGAGACGGCATGCATTTGCCGCTCTTCAATCCCTAGATATCTGTACAACTCTCCGGCGTCTAATTCTCTTAAGACGCTCCCATCCACTAATTCGACATCTCCACCCGTATCAGAGCACTTACCCTTCGCCAGGTGTACGACCGCACACTTGTCCAACCCAAAAGACATTCCGACATCTCGTGTGTACTCTGCTACGATGTTGATGGCCGTTTGTAGATGATCTTTGTTGGCACTGTATATCTTTAGATCATCCATAAACAGTTGGTGAGTGATCGAGTATACTCGATCACTTGGTAGCCCCGCAGAGTACCCACGAGTTTGTCGGAGGGCAACAGATATTGGCAGCAGTGAGATGCAAAACAACAGAGGGCTCAGAGAATCTCCCTGAAAGACGCCTCTCTTGTACTGAACAGTTCCGGTTATGTGCAATGCATTTCCACTTCCTATGTGAAAACGCGTTCGCCAGAGCTGCATCGTACGTTGTATGCATCCCACTGTTTGGCGATTGATTCCGAGGCATTTGAGCAGATAGAGAATCAACTCATGTGAAGTTGAGTCAAATGCCTTACGGTAGTCAATCCAGGCCATAGACAGGTTGCGTTGGTAGTAGATTGCGTCTTGAATGACGCATCTATCTACCAACAAGTTGATCTTGCAACCTGACACGCCCTGTTTACTGCCACGTTGTTCGTATATCTGTTGCCACACAGGCTCTATCTCCTGCAAGATACGGTTATTTAAGATTTTTGTAAAAATCTTGTAAACCGCATTCAAGCAAGTGATAGGCCTGTAGTTCTTTGGGTCGGACAAGTCACCCTTTTTAGGGATGAGTACGGTTCGCCCTTCTACCAGCCAGTCTGGAATTGGTTCGTCGCCCTGAATGTATGATGTAAAAATCCGGGCCAGATGAGCATGTGTAGAAGAAAATTTCTTCCACCAGAAGATGTTTATGCCATCTGGACCCGGGGCAGCCCAGTTCTTGCTGCCATTCAGGGCTTTACGAACCTCTTGCACACTGACTGCAGGGCTCTCTTCGGCGATATCCTGCCGTCGGTGTTCTCGACAGAATGCCTCGAAGTCGTGCAGAGCTGGAGTATCCGGGTTGACGTTTGGTTGATCTCCGTACAATTCACTCCAAAAGGCTTCCACTCGCTCAGATGATGGATAATTCTCGGGAACAGCGGTCTTAGGTGACAGAAAGCGTGAAGGGTTGGATCGAAACAAGAGTTGTCGATCAACCGCTTCAGCCTTTTCTCTAGTGACTTTTGGATGCCACCAGAGCCCGCAACCTGTTAAGAGACTCTTCTTTGATGACAAGAAGAGTACTCTTGTTCAGGGTGTGATGTCGCCTTCGAAGTTCTGCCGCCAGGCGACGAACTTTGGCGTGTACGGTCTTTGAGTACTAACATACTCTATCACACACTGAATGAGGGAGACTTGTTTCCGAGAAATGTCAATTTTGTGTCCAAGTTGAGCGATGCGCAGCTTCAACTTCGCCTCGAAGGAGAGAGAATGTCTTCTCTCTATCGGCAGAAGCGAAGCCGCGGCACCGTAGACAACTTGGTTGACAGTGAGCAGAGTGGAGTCCTCTTGAAGCTGTGTGGGGAGATCTTCGTTCACCGTGTCGAGCTGTTGTTTTGAGTGAGTCATCTTTTTGGAGATGCTCACTTGTCGACCTGTAAAGAGGTTGTCGTTGTCCTCGGAGAAACGGTGCCGTTCTTGGTGTAGCGGTGCTGGAAATGAAGGCCGATTAGACTGCCTTCTATTTGGCAGCAGCGATCGTCGATTATGCCGAAGGTATGAGGCGTAATTACGCAGGTGTTTGGGCGTAAAATGTCTGTGCTCCGGATGCATGCCACACCAAAGTGTGTGCATCCGGGCCATATACCCTGATACCTCCGGCTCGCTGTTCTGCCAGCACACCAAGAGATCGGCGCGAAGCTCCTCCGTCCACTTAAACTTAATCCTATAAGCGCCGGGGTCGTCATAAGTCATCGGGTCCGGTGTGCTCCTCCCACCTGATGACTGGTCCTCATCCGAAGAGGACCGGTTGTGGGGAGCACTTCTGAGATTATACTGTTTTGGAACTCAGATATTACGGTGCAACGGGTAGTTGGCCCGTTGCTCCGGTTACGTTGTTAGCCTACAGACCAGATGTTGCGGTCTGCGTTTCCCGCGGTGCGCCACTAGGAGGCCACGTAACAAGCACCGCTTATTATTATTATTATTATTATTATTATTATTATTATTATTATTATTATTATTATTAATTATTATTAGTATTGAGTAGAACCACACGCAGATAATTTGGAAGCATTATTCCCAAAACGGTTAAAAATTTGCTTTAATTTATCGCGTATACTGTGATTATCAAACGGTTTTCCTTTGGGTAATCCATGATGGCGGTAATTTTCTTTTTCTACAGCAAATTTACACCAAATGCCACAATTTGCATGTTCACCATATGCATGTGGAACAATATTTTTAATAGATTTTTCGACTTCATCGGATTTATTTTTGTTTTGTTTGATCGCATAGTTAAAATTGCGTGTAAAATACTTTACAACAGATTGGTTTAATTTTAGATTATATAAAGCGTTCGCAACTGATATTGCGCTGTGATTTAAATCGGACCATTTTTGTATTGGTTCATTAGAAGCTCTTCAAACAGCGGATATTATGGAGGCATCATCATCACTTATTATAACACCAATTTTTGTGTTTTCTTTTTTCAAATTTGGATTTTCCAAAACTAACTCAACTGCCATGTCACGCTCCATAGCCTTCGAACTTCCTGAATAATTAATTGTGCACTCATGATTTGCAGGAAAATTTTTGTAAATACACCTACAGTATTTATTGCGAATTGCATAGCCCATTATTTTTCTAGACCGATATCCAATTAAAGCCGAATGCCCTAAATTTAAGTAAAAAACAATTAAATATATTACCTTTGTATATATATGTACATATACCATTATTTACAAACTACTGAATATTAAATGGTACACCTGTAATACTATTTCGTGCACGACCTGTTCCTCGTCTAAACCATGCAGTATCAAGAGAGCCTATTAAAGTAACTTCACCTGAATCTAAAGTGTTTTGAGTTTCTTCTGAACCATTATTTTCATTCAAAATACTATAATTATTCAAACAAAAAGAATTATAATTTAAACCAATACTATACAAAAGAATACATTCAAAACGTAAAAAAAAAAAAAAAACATTCCAAGTTGTCCCGAAAATAAATTGTCCTGAAAATAAATTGTTCTAAAAAAATGATTTTTTTTTGTTAATATAATGATAAAAAAAAAATTTGACTTGCATTTTGAACTTTTAATAGTCAGAAACTGCTACTGATTTACTTCCAACATTCATATAACCTGTAAAAAATAACCATTTATTAAACAATGCAAAAAAATGTCATAAAATACATGTAGTTTATTATATCAGATAAAAATAATTCACATATGCACATGCTCCAAACCCAAAGAAAGAATATGACATAGAAACAAGAAAGGATACTATAAACATAAATACATAAAATTAAATAAAGACATTTAAATCCATATTATGTTAATATAGTATATTACACCCCTTGGGAAGGAAAATAAGAAAAGCCTCAGATCACATGTAATTGTTGGCCGAGGCGAAGCCGAGGTCGACAAACATGTGATCTGAGGTTTTCTTTTTTACTTTCCAAGGGCTGTATACTATTTTTTTGTCCGACGAAGGCGGAAAGCGGCAACTTTGTTTAGCGTAGCGGGACGAAAGTTGCCACTTTCCGCCCGGAGGGCAAAAAAAATATTTTTATAAAATAATAGCAAACATTCAATAGAATTTACTATCATATATAACATACCCGATGAAAAAAGTTTTTGTCTAATTATATATAATTATGCATAATCATCTATACATGATTGGATCCAAAAATTGGCCAGGTCTAATTATATATAATCAGATCTGTTTATACATGATCATATATGATCAGATCTATTTATACATGATCATATATAATTATCCATATATAATTGGATCCAAAAATTGGCCAGGTCTAACCATGTATCATTAGATATAATCATGCATGAACAGATATGTTCATGTATAAGTATATATAACTGGTTATACATAAACAAATCCGAAAATTGATCAAGTCTAATTTTACTTTATTATATATATCACCAAATTTAATTATATATGGCCAGATATATGTATCAGATAAAATCACGACTAAACTACTGATCCAATTAATACCGTTCGTGTATTATTAGTACTCCAAACACATACTCGCTATTGAGTTACTCAAAACTAAAAAATTGGACATCAGGTATTTTATTAATCTTTTTACTTTTTACTCATTTTGATTTATTTTTATTCAACAATTTAATAAAGTTTGTTTTGAGAATAATGATCTAATTTATTTATAAACCATAAAAATAAAAAATTTTCCTTAAGTATTTATTTTTACACTGATAAAAAAATTAATTTGAATCAGGAAAGAAAATCTTAAACCAAGGAAATTTTTCTTCATCACACAAAATTTTTATTCAATTTAAGAGAGTCAGTTTCTTAGAAATAATTTCATTAAATCAAGTTATTTTTTTTATTTGTGTATTATAATAATATTATTACTATTATTATTATTATTATTATTTTTTTTTTTATTTATTAATTGGTTTAATTTTTAATTAATGTGCCTTTATAACAGTGATATGTTGAAACCTACAAATTTTTATTCACTTTCAGCAATGTCGATTGATTTTAGTATAAAATTTATAGCTTAATTTTTTATCATTTCCCCGCTCCCCCATTATATCTTGATATAATTTTAAACAATAAGTTCACTAAACAGACACATTTGTTTCTAAAAATAAGTATTGTTATATTACATTTAAATAATATCTTTTGAATTTCTTAAGTTTCCAGCTATACCGATTCATTGAGAAAAACAAATGACAATCAAAATGACTAAACTAATTTTATTATTATTTCACATGCCCGTAACAAAAAGTTTTATATTCAATTAATAATTTTATAATTTGTTTATTTATTTAAATATATTAAAGTAAATAACAATATGACAACTTGGGCGGCAGTCCCATTTGTGGAAGTGATAAATCACGTTGTAAAATTCGATATTTGTACTGATAATGGAAAAATTAAATCCAGAGGTGATCCAATTTGGTCAGAAGTATGTAATACTTGGAAATTACCCTCTGGAAAATATTTAAAATCACCTGTAGCATTATTTTTTGATTTTTAACAAAATCGACATCAAATTTATGATCGCTATGTGCAAGAGCGAGGTTTAAATTTTTCTCAGACTAGTGATAATAAATGTACTATCTCCTTAGAAGCTAGAGATGCAATTGACATTCCTGAAAGCAAATCAAAATTCATAGGTTTTTATATTAATTTTACGAAAGAAGAGTGGTTAAAAATTAAACCAGTAGAGAAATTAGATTGTAATAATAAAAAATATTATATTTTACAAAGTGGCTGGACTGATATTATCTCTGAATTAATTTATATTTCTCAAAAATTACCTTGTGCGTTTAAATTTCCACAGCAATATGTTCAGTATCTTAATAGTGAAAATAATATTGATAAATTTATTGTGAAAATTTCAGGTTCATGTACTGAAAAGTCATGCAAAGCTGCACTTCTTGGTGAATGTATTTTTATTTTTAGTGAAGATGAAAATATACGGATGCTCATACATACACAAAATACTATTGACGCTCCTCATTCAAAAAAAAGAGCTATTACTGATGATAAAAGACGCGAATATGCAGAAGCTTTACAATTGCAGAAAGGCGATTTGTTCAAGAGAAGACTTATTACAAAGTACCAAGAATATGGAGAACAGGCAGCTCCTATAATTCCAAATACACCGGTTATCACTCAAATACGTCATGAAGGTAAAAAAATTCGTTTAAATATCCAGGGAAACTTATGGGAATCACTAAAATCTCTAATACACAATAATGTAGAGCTTCAGGGAGTCATTAAACAAGTTGGATTTGATAAATTTTTTCTTATGTATTGGACTCATCAGCAAAGTGATATTTACAATGATCTTGTGACATTGGAATCCATAGTGTCCATAGATGCTACTGGGAGTGTGGTGCGAAAAATTTCTTTCCTTCAAAACTACGACAGTGGCCCGATATTTTTGTACCAAATCGTGATTTATATCGGCTCATCAATTGTTCCAGTTTGCCAGATGTTGTCTGAAAGACATGACACAAAAATAGTGACGTTCTGGCTTCACGAATGGATTTCTTCAAATGTTAAAGTACCTTTGGAAGTAGTAACGGATATGTCACTGGCATTACAAAATGGTTTATGCTTAGCTTTTTGCCAAATGTCTTATAAGCAATACCTGTCTCACTGTTATCAATTCCTATTGGGAAAAACCAAAGTTTTAACACGTCCATATGTGCGGATCGACATCGCACATTTAATACATAGTGTAGCAACACAGAAATGTTTTTATCGGTGAAATTTGTAGTCAAGGATTTTTACTTAAGAGCTATCGGTTTGATGAGTACCATAGAAGATTTGAAGGATGTTGTAAAAATGATGAAAGTTTTGTTAAATATCAGTCAGAATGAATACGGATGTAAAGATGATATTAACTGGATCCTTACGAGAATGGAAACATTTGAATTCGATAAAACAGTGGACTATAAAAAAATAAAAATTAGTAGTAGTTGTGACAAAAAAAAACAACTGTGACTCACATTTAACATGTCATGATGAAGAATTCGAAGTTGATGATTCTTGTGAATCAAATTCATCAGATGATTCCTATTTATCTGATTTTATTGATAGGATCGTTAAAGAAACTCCAAATTCTATCAATTCTGATCAATCTATTAAATTTAATGATGTCAATCCTTATTTTTTAAATGCAATACAAAAAAAGTTAATAAAATTATTTAAACAATTCCCAGCGTGGACTAATGTTATGAGGAAGCATTATAATTCCGAAAATTATGTTGCTACTTCAGCGCGATCTGAAAATTATTTTAAATATGTTAAAGAAAATGTTTTGGAGGATCGGCAACCAACTCATGCGGATATGTTTTTAATCCAGCATTTGCAAACAATTTCACCAAGAGTAATAGAAGCAAGAGCTGCTTACGATAAACATCAGATGGTTAAAAAGACCTTAAAAAATTCTAAAAAAAATATTGTACGTAAAGAATGTGTTCTGAATTTTGAGGAAAACTGGAGAAATAAAAACAAGAATGAAGAAACTGAAGATATAACTTTAGCTGAAATCAAAATCCGAACAAAAACAGCTTCGCTGTAAATAGTTGCGCCAAGTTCTCGTTCATATAATGATAAAAAATTAAAAAAAAAACTAAAATTTTTTATTTCACAAAAAGACTTGAAATAAAAAAAAAACCAAGTGCCTTTGTGATTTTTTTCGATAATAGGAAAAAATTTTGTTGTGAATTTCTCAAATAGAAAAAAAATTTTGGACTGTACTTGGCGTGCGTCATTGAGTACTCTAATTTTTCTAAGATTATTACTCACTAAGTCTATGAACCGTTAACTAAAGTCACTCGTTTGACTATACCCTGATAGCCACCTTACCTATAACTTACTGTCAATCTACGTCCGCAATTTGAAGCAAACTTGACGGAAAGAGTTGGCAAAGCGAGCGATTACCTATTAGTTACCTATAACTTACTCTGCAAATAGACGTCAAAACTTGCTGTACAAGTATTTCCTTCAAATTGTAGTAAAGTTGAAAAGAAATTTAACTACAAGTTTGATTGTTAACTTGTATTCAAGTTGCGGCCGTAGATTTCTGTCAATTTGCTTACAACTGTTGTTGAGTGAAGAATTACCGCCAACTTGATGTATAACTTAACCGTAACTGCTGGGAGTCAACACTTACTGAGAAAGCGCTGGCTATCAGGGATAATTATTAAATTCGTGTCACTATATTATATTTAGTCAATTTTAGCTCTCTTAAGTTGGCGGGGGAAAGTCAATTTTTTGCACTTTTTTTGCACTAATTCGATTGTTCGTCGATTGTGCATGAATGTCCGAGAAAAATTGATGTTTGTTCGTTTTTGGTTTTTTTTTAAATAATTTTCAAAAATTGGGCTTAAACCTAGCGCTGACAATTTTAGTATTTAAACTTTTTTTTTTTTTTTAAATCAATCTAAGCTAGTTATTGTTTGTCCGATCAAAAAAAATGTTTGTTCGATCTTACTTTTCTCAAAAAATAATTTTTTATTATCATTACACCCACTGCACTTATGTAGGTTCAAATAAACACTACTGCGCATGCGCAAACTACCGTGCAGCGCGAGCTATTTAAATATTAATATTATTAATTATATTAAAAACCAAGATAATAATACTAGTAATAACAATAATAATTATTATAATTTTAATAATATTCACGATAACGAGTGCTTTCCTTACCACTTGTATCAATTTATTTATTGTTTAAAAACAAACATTATGGCGATCCTTCAAATCACTTTTTCGCGTCGACATGCGGGTTTGCTTTTAACCACTCCAAATACTCATCCTGATGAGTATCGTTTGCTTGGGCACGTTAGAGGTTTCCTTTATTTATACTTGATTATTTTTATAATAATGTTAACAATTTTTGTAGTGTTATAATTTTTAATTAATTAAATTGGTGTTCATTCGGTGGTAAGTATATTACTTGTTATCGTGGACTATTTTAATTTGGAGCATGTTAATAATTTTAGCAGGATGAATGTACTTTTAATGACTTATTTATATTTTCTCCGATTGATTTAGCTGGAGCATTATCAACGGGAAATTTATCAGACCACCCAATGAAATTTCAACTAAATAAAAGTGATTTTAGTAATTATCTCTTAACAATCTTTATCTACATCATCAACATTATCATTTACTTATCAGTGAATTTTAGACGTTGCAGACAGTGGTAAAAGTTTGTACATCGAGCAACTTGTGTCGTTGACTTGTCCTTACTGTACCAGGATGGATTTTATTGAAGCAATCTCACAAGAATACGTAGCATGTGATCACTCAGACACAACACTTGAAGTGGTTTGTACCTTTCATCTTTAGTTATTCAAATTCTAAAATTAATTTCTAATTGAGTTGAATTTCAGATGTGTCTAGTGTGTGCTTTACATTTCGGAAGCGGTGAATCAAACCGCAATGATTTTGCCAATCACTTGATTTTAGAGCATCGAAGCGGACCTAGATATTTAATTTCCTATCTCGACAATCCGAAGTTTTCTCGGCATGGTCCGCGACGATTATTACACTCTTCGTGTGATATTGGTGGTCATTGGACTAGACGCTACAGCAAATACAAGATAATTGATTATGATTAATCATTTTGCTCCCTTACTGTTGCCTACAACTTCTTTTTAATTTGGCAAAATTTTAATTTTTTTAAATTGAGTAAAAATTAAAATTAATAATAGTTGAATTGTTATCACAACGATCTGGAGTACAAATCTTGGAGTACATCGATTTATTCATAAATTTCAGCTGCTACGGGATATTAGTTGAAAAAGTTACTGAGAAGATAACTGCAAGCGATCGGCTCCTAAGCAACAGAACTTTGGAAAAAGAAGCCTCGGAAGTAGCGCAGCAGGAACCACTTGTGAAAAAACCGAGACAGCATTTGAGGATGGTTGCTAATAATTCTAGCAACAACATTACAAGTTATATTTACGCGTCCACGCTGGTAACAAAAATTTTATTAATACGTAATAACGGTTTCGGTTTCAATTAATATTTTTATTTTTATCGAAACATTTATAATTAACGCAGAAAATTTTCAGATTGTAATTTGGATTCAACAGAGACAAATTCGTTATGATCAACTACACTCTTTGTATTTTTACTACATCAAAGATGTTGTCGAAACACAGGTAAACAATTATTATTAAATTTTGTATTCTATTCTGTTCAAACAGGCTATATTGATATTTAATTTATGAAAAAATAAATTTTTAATTTTTTAAAATTGTTCGGTTCATAAAGAAAAAAATATTTTTTTGTACTTCAGTTAAAAATAATTTCTTCTCCTAGAAGTTTGTAAAGACAAAAATGTTTTATTATATTTGATTAAAAAAATATAAATTAAAATTTTGATTATAACGATAAATTTTATTTTGATTATAAATTTTAAAAGTGCTAATTTAACCGAATAGTAAATAATCTGACTGAACGTCAGTTGGTAATGTAGATTAATCTTTAATTTTTTTTATTATATCATAATAGATTAAATAATTAATAAATAATAAAAATAACAAATATTTAAAAATATCAAAGATATTGATTACTCGAAAAATTACTTAATGCCGATATTTTCGTTCATAAAAGGTAATTTAGTGTCAACTAATTGACTCAACAACTTATTATTATCATGATTTTTTTTATTATGATAGAAACAAAACACCATCATTACTTTAGAAGTATCTGTGTTTCTCGGAGATTATTTCTAATTGTTTTGATTCTTATGTGGAATAGTAGTTATCAATTCTTTATTTTTTATTATTATGTATAAATATTATTCAAAAATAATTATTTTAATTTGATATTGTTTTTGTTTTAGGCATTTCAAAGATTAAAGATGCCTCGAAAATGTGCTGTGCCGATTGAGGTTGCTGTTAAAGTTATAAAACGGTATATTAGTTATTTTATTACGGATTCTTTACCTGACTGGTGCTCCGAGGTATGGAAAAAAATTTCAGAAGAAAAAGAACTGAAGGAATATGGGTGGTCCATTCACTCGGTTAGGACGAATATCAGGGAGGATAGAAGAAACATTCTTACTCTTGCACGAGAAGAGTGCGGTTATTTTATTGAAAAAGAAAAGAAATTAACTGATAGCTATGATGAATGTAGTGATGATAGTCTGTATAATGATGACAATGAAAATGATAAGAATTATGTTAACAAGCTTTACAAGAACGAGAACTCTGATATGGAAGTCTTTGATGTGATAATTGACAAAAGTTTGTGGAAAAAGTTTCTGTCCACGTCGAAGATGAAAAGAAAAAATATGTAGATGTAAAATTACGGCCTAAAGTGTGGACACACCTGCTAGCGAGCGAGTTATGGAGGCAATTTAAACTTAAATGTGCTTTTGTTTTTAAGAAAGGTGAAATACACGAAAATGGTGCATATTATGCTACCATGCATGGTATTTGTAAGAGTAAACAATGTGCTAATAAGATATTTGGTTACATCGATGAAAATCCTGAAGATGCAGGTCAAGTGACGGTACATTTTCAATGCCGTGACACTCGATTAACTCAGCACGAAGATGTTACGCGACCACTCCAAGGAGAATTTAGAAATAAATTCAGAAAAAACGTCAAGCAAATGGGTGTAAAAGGCATTCGAATCAAAGAAGCCGATAAACTTTTACAGCCTGGTGACACTCAATGTCCATTATTATTTACATCGAATGTTTTGTATCAGTTGAAAAAGAGTCTACTGATAAAGAATTTAATGTAAAACCTGAGGACCGGAGAGACTTGATAAAAGCTATCAATCATCTCTCCGATGATCCTATCTATCGAGAATGCGTAATAAGTTTAAGCGACAGTCCTTTTATAGCCTGTTACTTGACTCCTTCCCAACTACACAGCTACAAAGAGTACAAACGCATTAAAAAGAAAGATTGCTCGATATGTATTGATGCTACTGGTGGTGTGGTAAGAAAATTTATGGACGGTAAACACACAAAAACTGGTTACATATTTTTATACCAAATGGTGATAAATTTTAATAATACCACACTGCCTGTTTATCAAATGTTATCTGACGCTCATGATTCTGGTTCGATTGGATGGTGGCTATCTCGATGGTTACGTTTAGAACCGGTAAATAAATCTGGTAAGAAACTTTCCGGAGGTTTACTGCCAAAAGAAGTGGTATGTGATGGAGCTCGTGCTCTCCTGAATGCAACTTGTATGGAATTTAATAAATTTTCTTTGTCACTATATTTAAAAATATGTTTTGAAAATGCAAAACTAAGTACAACAGATACAGCTAAAAATACCAAGTTAAAAGTCATAAACACATACATACGGCTAGATACTGCTCATTTCATACATTCAGTAAGTACGTGGAAATTGTGGTCCTTTGCCCAACATAAAAGCATAAAGGTGTTTTTTTTATATTGTGTTGGCTTACTCATTGATGCTAAAGATCTCAAAACTCTTGAGCATATTACAATTCTTATCTTTATTGTATGTAATGTTGAATATGAAGATTCAATAGTTAACTATAAATATCAAAATGAATATTTAACTCCTTTAAAAGCAAGGCAAATCCTTGAGAACTTAATAGCTACAAAAATATCGACGCTTTTATTCAGGGTATGGAAGAAAAGGTTGACAAGATAAACAGTAGCTTGGATCCGGAAAGAAATGAATTATTGCAAGATAAACAAGTTGTGGATGAAGATTTAGATGAAATAGAAAAATGGTTAAAAGAACTGGAGCTGCCTTCCTTAACAATAATTAAAATTGGATCTAAATTAAATTGTTTCTATTTACCAACATTTAGCATATCGCTAAAGGAAAAACTGAAACAGTTTCCTTTGTGGTCCAAAGTTTGTATTAAATACAGTGATCTTAGAGCAACGTCATCTTACGTCGAGGAGAGCTTCAAAGACTTGAAAGCTATTTTGGGAAAACAAATCAGTCTTCCATCTAGAGTAGATATTTTCCTGAAAGCACACTTACGTATGCTATTAGGAGGGGTTAAATTATTTCAATGTAAGTTATCAAAGTTTATGGATGACCTTATTAACATGTCTGTAGATGAACCTGAAATAAATCAAGAAGACAACAATGGTAATGACAAGCCTTTGGAAGAATCTTATGAAAATTGGAGAGGTTTCGGGAACGATCCTAAGCATCAAAAATTCCATTGGATTGAATCTGAGGAATTTGATGATGATAAAAACATTGCTGCTAATCTTCTAAATGACTCAGACTGTGTTAATGACTCTATTTCTCAAGTTACTGAGAGTGATATGTCAAACTTTATGGACAACAAGAAAATTGATTTGGAGAACGGAAGTTGTGAAGAAATAAGCATCACTACAATCAGCTTAGAGAATTCCATTCAGAAAGATCATTGTTACGCTGTCATTAACTCTTCCTTGGTTGAAGATCATGAGAAAAAAGTTGAGACTGCGCTTGCTGGTATAACCAGAAGAATCAAGAAAGAAGGAAAATATTTTAAACCTTGCCCTGATATAAATTTGATTAATAATGAAGTGGTCAATAAATTAACTCAAGCTGATAAGACAAAAAAAGAAAAGAAGACTGTGCCAAAAAAAAACAATAAAGTATTATCGAGGAATCTTCTGCAGAATGGTAATGCAACTGGACCGATAAAAGTTAAAGATGATAACTGGTTTGCTTATAATACATGTCCTTTTGATAGTATTTCTCAATTGTTATACAGTGGGGCCTTAGATGATCAGATATTTTTAATTTTCTGTCTAGTTCAAATAATCAAACATTCTTATTTGTCGTTAATTTTTTGACTAAAGGAATAACCCTGAAAACTTACAACGAAATATATCAAGGTAGATTTCAAATATTATATCCTGTTTACAAATATCGTGAATTAACGCAAAATATTTGCGAGAACAAAGAAGAAGATAATAACCACCAAACCCTGTCACGTGTCATCGACTGTCAAGATAATGTGAATAATTTATGGAGCAGACTTTTTTTTGATCAGCCAAGTATGTTTGAGAATTATCTCTGCCTGAGTTCTACCTGTGATCCTCGTCGCAGAAATATACCCGTAGTAAATGTTGATTATGAAATTTTGTACGATGAAGGATACCGATCCCTTGAAAAATCTATAATCTTTGAGGGTGTTTCCAATGATTTATTCTGCAAAAATGCCAAGCTGAAACTTTAATTTGTACTCGAACATTAAATACGTACATATATATCGAATTGGATGTACCAACGACCTCTAATAAAAAACTAAAGGAGGGCAAATTACGTGATTTCCTACGACATATTACATTAACGGAAAAAATTTACTCGGAGAAATAAACCAACGGCGCTATCGGTATGTACACTCTTATTATTTTATCCGCGTGATTATTCAAATTGTCATTAATGTTTTTATTTGATTTCAGTTTATGTGGAGTGATAGGATATGCAGACAATCATTATATAGCCTATTGTCAAAGCTTAACCGACACGTGGCAGTTTTTTAATGACATGTTATCATCACCACATACAATTGCATCTTCTACTCCTGTTAACCCACACGGAGTACTCTATATCCTTTGTCAACCATCTTAGAAGATCTTAAAGGATAATCTTATAAGTTCAAAATGTTTTGTAGTATCAAATAATTGTTGTTTTCAATTAACTATTTATTAAATTTTATTATATGGATTAATATCGTAGACGATACCGCTAGTTAAAATTGAAGTTTTTTTATTACAGTAAATAGATCTATTTCTCTTTAGATGGTTAGTGACTATCATTTTTATCATTAATCATTTAATTTTAATATTGAGCGTGATTCATTTTAAAAATTTTATCTGTTAACTAGCAATAAATATTCATTTATTGATTAAAAAATTTGATATTTAGAAAAAAAGTTGTTAAGATATTATATTAGCATATACTGAAATATTAATAATAGAAGTATTCAGCAGTAGGGGTATATGATCTCATTTTCTTATAAAAAGATAATAGCAATGTAAATGTTTAATTTATTCACTGGTTTATTTGTTGAAGTTTTAATTATATTTTTAAGGTTTTTTTTGTTAACTTCCAACTGTTAAACTAAGATTCTACTTGTAAAATAGTAAATTATAATTCTTGAAAGAGGTTTGAAAATTTTTAAATTTAGAAATATTTTTAAAGATTTCTTGTAGGTATATTGAGTAAAATCTCAGGATTTTCTTAACAGCAAGAGAAGTTTTAGTTGAATTTATTTTAAAAAATTGACACTTTTAATATTAATTTTAATAATATACCTTTAAGGAAAATTAATCAAAACTTTAAAATCGAATTACTAAAAAGTAATAAAGACTAATTTCGGTTAGTGATTATTGTACGTTAGAACACACAAATTATTCGCATGTAGAATTTATGAAATAAAGTTTTATGTTTATGATATTGAATTCTTATTGTAATGATTACATAATACTTTTTAACGCTCAGACTTTTAAAAAATTAATTGTGAAGTCTTCATGTCACTATTTTTACTATAAATAATATTTCAGATTTTACTGTTGTTGAAATCTCTAAATTCTTCAACCTGTTTTGTTTGTGGTTAATATAGTTAGACAATATTTTTAGACAAAATTATTTTTCCTGATCCTTGGGTACTTAGTTTTATTATAACTGTCAGAAGTATCCGAAGTCTTCTGAAAATAATATAAGTAAAAATATACTGTGTCATGCTTTTCACAAAAGGCATATAACTAAATATTAATACACACATCGAGTAATTATGATTATTTTTTAAACAAAAATTTTTGTATAAACGTTTATTATGATTCAACATAGGATAGCGATACAAAGCAACCGTAAAATTATTTTATACTTCAATTTTCAAAAATTCAATTTTCTCATATTATGCAAACTTTTCATAGAAATGTGTAAAACAATTATTATGTGTTTACTGTTTTCACTCAAATAAATCATTAACAACTCCTGAAGGGTAACAAGGTATGAGAACACACCCGCTGCTTCGAAGAGTCATCGCTACCGCCATACACAACTCCCCGAGCATCGTGTCGAAATTTGCTGTTGGGGTTTGAGTCAGTCCTGTGAGAATTAAAACGTCTGAATGCTTGAGAGTCGTTTGTTCCATCGGTTTTGGATGAGTTATCAAAGTTGATGATCCGCTAACATAAGCAACTTTCTCGTGCTCGCAAGAAATCAACCAATTACTGCTTCCTAAACAGTAACCGGAACTTATTGATGTAACTGTCAGAGCTCTATAAATGTCCTGAAGAAAATAATAATTAATACCTGGGAAATTTAAATTAAATCACTTACTAATATACTTACTAATATTTGATTGTATCCTACAAGCTGAATATTAGACAACGCGGAATTTACAGCGTTCATAGTGTACAATTGCCTCCAAGATTTGGTTTCACAGCTGCAAAGGAGACGGTAAAATATGGAGCATTTCCTTCCAGTATTTAGCTAAAGTTGTTCTGGGAGTCTGCTCGATATACTGAACTAATTCCTCCATGAAGAATCTTCCAATCTGCAGTGTAGGTTCTGTTGCATAGACAATTCCTTTGAACCCTGTAGCCTCGGTTATAAACGGCAAGGCCATCATATAGGTGTAATTAGACACTAATATTACGTCAATCTCAGAAAAGTCTACGATTTTCTCCAGAGGAGGTGAAAATTCAGGGATTGAGTCTACGAATATTCGACCACAGCATTCTTTTAATTCCTCTTCGATCTTCCATTCTTGGTTATGATACTGCTGATAGAGATTCTGGTTATGACAATGATTGTGATGGTTGTCTCGTGGAAGCCAGTTCCGGCAGGGCGTTGAATTTGTCGCTTGGGACCATGGTGTTATATAATACAGGGCCTCCCATTCCCGCCGAAAAGTGCAGCGCTTGCATATTTAGGGAACCACTAACGGGACTGCGCGACAACTCACTCGTGGCTGAAGAATACACATTATCGCGCATTGTCACCTCATCAAAAGAACCAATTGTTTAATTAGTAGCCCCTCTTTCAAATCGCGACCGAGGTGATAAAAACCGCGAACACTATAATTCACGAGCTTATTTTACAAGGTAACAGTTCTGCCTTAAAGCCCGGGTGAGTCCTATACCCCGACACGTATAGGCAGACTTCAATTATTAAATTAATTAGTCATCCTTTCCCTAATTATTCATTTCGATTTCCTTAACGGTATTTCTGAGTTCTGTGATAGTGATTCTTCGAGCCACGATTCGTTTTGACGATAATCGAGATTCCCGCAGTCCCAGTGACCAGGTCCCCTCTCAAATTATTTTCTTCTTCTGTGAATTTATAATCGGCGAACTTTTGTTTGCCGGAGTCGTTACTCCGGTTACGAACTCATATACTTTCAATACAACGTTATATTGTTATTAGTTAATAAGTGATAAGTGTAAATTAAGACGTGTTTGCCCATAGGGCCAGTTAATCAGAATATATAAACTAAAAACCCGAATCGAAGTGTCCCATCATTTATAAATTAAGAAGCTATTCATCCTTCAACTTTCGATCTTCAATCTCCAGTCAGAAGGAGGAAGGGAGAAGCCAAGTAGCGGAAGTCAAAGGTATAAAGTCCAATCGAAGGACGAATCATCATTCAATTCGTAATAGTAAGTGGAGGATATTATCACTATTTCCGAGGTCGATTGTCTATTCCAAGGGGCCCTCTCCGGGGTTTTCACCTTCGCGAACCCATAAATTAAAAACCTAACGATCCTTTCGTTAGGGAAATTCATCTGTTATCCGAACCTCCGATAGTCCAGCTACCAAATTCTAAGATTATATTTTTCGGACATAACAGACCTGAATTTCTGGTGGCAGCGGTGGGATTCGAACCCACGCCTCCGAAGAGACTGGTGATCCCTCGTATTAGACAAACCACCCAGTTCGAAATTTAGTAGAAAACAGGGTATTTCCTTCTTAACTCCTCCAAAAAATTTCCAAAATTTTTCCGAAATCAAGAACCACACCCAAAATTTTATTTTCGTTCTCTTGATATAAATTTTCATTTATTTTACATTCCGTTAGCTACGCAAAAACTAAATTTAACTTCGATTCGTCATTTGATACATCCGGCGTAATTCAACTCCCATTCTATTTTTAAATTCTTATACAAATTGAATAATAAAATTAAAAAAAAAAAAAAAAAAATTTTTTGCTGACGTTTGAAATTAGCCATCAGCTAAACTGTTCAGATTTCTTTTGTTTTAATTTTGCTGACTAATAAAATTTTTTTTCCAACTTTATTATTTTATTAAGATATTCGACCCTATTCAAATCTCTTTTTTTTTTCCCTTTTCCTTATTCCTATTTTTAATTGCTAATAATAAATTATTTTTCATTATTTCGAAAATTATTTTTTTTTTATCTCTCCTTTCTATTTTCAACTTTACTTTGACTTTAAATCCGATTTCAATTAAATATTTGTTGGTCATCTTGTATGCGAACCTGTATTATACTGACTGCTCAGATTGTGCTGTTTACAAGCACGTCTTTATAGACTACTCACTACCAGCCTGGTGTGCTGTAATTCTAGCACCTTGCCGCTGATAAGGGGTTTTCTAAGCAGACTGGTGTATCATACTCGCACAAGTCAATGACGCTCAACTTTATTTAATCGTTTGCTTCTTCCGTATTTTGTTTTTATTTCTTCCTTTACCTTTTCATGTCTATTCTTCCGTATTCGACATCCCGTAACCCTACACCTACGATAACTAATCTTACTCTCCGGTTATTGTACTCTCCAGCTGTGACCCACTTACCTAATGACCGATAAAATACATCGCGACTTAATTCAAATTAAAATTACATATTTCTTTCTTTTAAAAAAAAAAAAAAAAAATTTCTTTTTTTTTTTATCCTCGCGCTCTCTTAACTTACTCTCTATTCTTAGACAATGGTAAACAAAAGCCGTCGTTGCGGGTATAAATTCCAAATTCGGAAATCATACGCCGATCTGGTTAGCGGAAAAATTTATCATAGACCCTTGATAGAGACAAAGTATTGGGAAGACCCCTCCTTCACAAATCAAAGTTCCTTTCCAATCCCAGAAATTAAGAAAGGAATACCTAAAATACTTAGCAACGAGGCGGTTCCCCAAAGTTTAAAAGAACTATTAAAGACCCGGAGAGCGGAACCTACGGTTACCCAACCGGACTCGGGAGTAAATACTCCATCTCCATCCCCAGAGTTAGTCATAACCGACGTACGATCTTTCGATACTCCTCGAATTTATTAAATTCGGTTCGATCATGGTCGACCATAATAATGGGGAGGAAGTCGCTGCAGTCCCGGGAACAAGGCTGTATACAACTATACGAGAAGAACCCGAGAAGGATCATTACCTCATCACGCGAGAAATAGAAGAAAATTTACCAACATTTACGGGAGATAGCGATGTTAGTTTCGAAAAATTTGACCGTAGACTCAAAGACTGGCTGCATATGATACCCGATAACAATCAACAACCTTTTATCGGACGTATTTTACGGAAATTGCAGGGTCGTGCTCGCCATGTTGTCGAAGACATGGAAATTCGTTCGGTCCAGGAACTTTTGAGCGTACTTCGGAGCCACTTTAAACTCGGGAATCCACTCAAAGTTTCTTTAAGCAAATTAACCACCGCTCGTAGAGGTAATTACGAAGCCGTAGAGAGCTACTATTATCGATTACGCTCAATCCTCCGAAAAATACAAGCCGCGGTACCAGAAGCTGACCGGGCAGCCACGATGAACCAAGCCCACCAACTCGCGCTGGATGCATTTTTCGAATTATTGCCGGATTATCTGAAATGCTTAGCGTCTACCGGTCAATACACCACTCTAACTGCTTTGTTCGAAGCGATCGAAAAACAAGCAATAAAATACGATAATAATATGCGTCTACAAAACCCTAGGCCGATCCAACGCGATTCTAATTCGGTCCCAACAAAACCTCACGGTATCCATAATAGATCAAACGGAAATCCAGGATATTTCCAAAATCAACAACGTTACCAACAAGTCATCCCTAGTCAGGGTCATCCGTGGACAAAACCACCAGAAACCGAGTTATACGTGAAACCGAAACCGATCGCGTTCGTTTACAGCGTTCCAGAATATTCTGAATATTACACACCGGCCGAAGACCCATACTTTAACCAGCCGGAAGTTCCGGAACAACCGTATTATGGATTACCACCATGCGGAGACCCCGATTGTGAGGATTCAGACTGCGAATCACCACAAGCTATGGCGTTCACCGCAAACGGCCTACCTCAAGCACCGAATAACTACCAGAGAAGGGCCTTCCAGCCTACTCCAGCCCAAAACCAACATCGCACTCCGTATAGGGCATACGGAAATCGCCCTTACCAAAACCCTCACCAACAAGGAGGCTATTACCAACCGTACAAGCCCCAAAATTTCGCAACATATTCCAATCAGATACCCAAAACTCTCCCCGCGAACCCCGTGACTGAAGCGATTCACCCTCAGTCAACAGAAGAGGACCAGGAACCCGCACCGGTGCGTTTGGAGAGACACATTAAAAGTTCGGAGTTCTGTAGCTGCCCAGGATGCCCCAAGAAAAACCTACGTCCAGGTGAAGACCCTCTAGAACCGGCTTTAAACTCGACGGGCGCTCGCCAAACCGAGGGCATGGCGAGTCAGCCCCCACGCCCTCGACCAATGACAGCAGCATCATACCGACAGAAGAACCAGTAAAGGGCATTGCTCTTGTTACCGGTAAGGGACCCGTCATCGTAACCAAAAGCCCAAAGTTCACCGATAATCAAACAGAAATGCTCATCGACACAGGAGCCAACTATAATTTCATTAGCATCGATGCTCTAGCAAACGAAACCACCTTCCTATGTAAGGACATGGGACAGGTGGGGGGAATCGGAACAAACCAACAGCCGATTATCGGAATCGTCACAATTGAACTCTTCGACAAAGTAATATCATTCCGCGTCGTACCGCAGCGATTAGGCGGTTACCTAGCGATCCTCGGTAACGACTTTTTAATTAAAGAACAAGCAAACATCTCATTCTATTGGTATACAATGGTCTTAAGAAGGCGACCGACACGACCTATACCTTTTTCCATCAAAGAAGGAGCCTGCTATTCTCAACTCCTGGCGGTAGGAAGCGGTCCAATAATAGACGTGGAATGCCCGGCCCTGTTAGGAAAATACCAACGATTTATCATAGATACGGGGGGGGATGTATCTATCATAAATAAGACAGCCCTTCTCCCGAACGTATATATAGACACCAGCCGCCGTGTCATAGCTCGCGGAATTAGTGGCGACCCAGTCGAAACTTTAGGCACAGTGGATTTAAAAATCCTCGGAGTCCCGGTCACTTGTCAAGTCAGCGAAGAAGATCTACCGGTTCCGGGCGTGGGAATCCTAGGTAACGACTGGTTAGACAAAGAAAAGGCCGAAATATCATATTACGAGCAAACATTAACTGTACTCGTTCGGCCCAGAGATCCGATTCCATTCAGCCTAGACATAGCGAAGTCACCGATCTTCACGATCCCTCCCCGCACTAGGATGGTGGTACCGATTCCGATCGAACCGAACGCTCCACTACAGGGATACCTCCCGCGCATTCCTACACCGGAAGGAGTATTCTTAGGCGACGCCATCGTCCTGGCCGACCAAAGTTACGCGAACTGTATGGCATTTAATACCACAGACGAATCGGTCACCATAGACTTAGACCCACAAATGCTAGAAGATTATGACTTCCAAACAAATAACTCATTCTCCAGTTCCGACGACGCCGTCTACGAAGGCCCTCCAGTCGACACATCGACTCAGGAAAAGCGAACCAACGAGATTTTAAAGAAAATTCCATCTCAACATCTAGACGATAAACAAAAAAATCAAATACTAGAAATAGTCAGCGAATTTACCGACATATTTCACCTACCGGGAGACAATCTAGGATGTTCTAACCGGGCCACGTGTAAAATACCGACTAAGACAGATAAACCGGTACACGTTAAACAATATAGGTTTCCAAAACAACATCAAGAGGAAATTCAGCGACAAGTAGAAAACCTATTGCAACAAGGTATAATTAGAAATTCAAAATCTCCCTACTGCTCCCCCGTATGGGTAGTACCGAAAAAGGCTGACCCCATCACTGGAGCCAAAAAATGGAGAATGGTAATAGATTTTCGCGACTTAAACAAAATCTCAATCGGAGACGCGTACCCTCTCCCGTCAATTATCGGCCTCCTAGACCAATTAGGAGACGCTAAATTTTTCAGCGTTTTCGATCTCGCCAGTGGCTTTCACCAGGTCCCAATGGACCCAGAAGATGCTCATAAAACAGCATTTTCGACACCCTTCGGCCACTTCGAATACGTCAGGATGCCTTTCGGGCTAGAAGCGCGCTCCCGCCACATTTCAGCGAATGATGAACACCGCTTTAGGGTGGCTACCGTGGATTCTGATTTATTTAGATGACATCATCCTCCACGCACGAACTCTGGAAGAACACAGCGGCAGACTACGCAAACTTTTCCAGGTCCTAAGAGAAGCAGGGCTCACACTACAACCAGACAAATGTAAATTTCTCTGTGCGGAAGTAGATTATCTGGGACACGTTATTTCTAGAGACGGCGTAAAACCGGACCCTAAGAAAATACAAGCCCTACGTGAAGCCACTAACCCAAGAAATCAAACCGAGATGCGAAAATTTCTCGGCCTAGCAAATTATTATCGCCGCTTTATTTATAATTACGCTGTACGAGCAAAACCACTCACGGATTTAACTAAGAAAACTAAAACTTTTAAATGGTCAGCAGAAGCGGAATCTGCCATGCGAGACATTAAAAATGCCTTATGCGCAGATTCTACACTAGCTTACCCGAACTTAGAAAAACCTTTCATCCTAGCCGTTAGTTCTTCAGACGTAGGAATTTCAGGTATTCTAAGCCAGGAACTCGACAATCAAATACCTAACTTATCTTCACCAAAATCCGAAAATCTAGTTGATAACCCGAAAGGGACAAGTAACGATAAAATCGTCGCCTGTACCTCGCGGATACTAAGAGACGCTGAATTGCGATACACCCCGGACGAAAAGGAATGTCTCGCTCTAGTATACTCAGTCCAACAATTCCGACCTTATCTATACGGAAATAAATTCACGGTGCAAACTAAGAAGGCTTGCGTCGCTTGGCTTAGAGACACCCGAGACCTCACTGAACGTCAGCGAAAATGGCGCTCTAAATTAAACGAGTTCACGTTCACGGTCGTTATAAAAACAAACGTAGGTGACCAGTATGCCGACGCCCTGTCATTCAATCCAAGAGGAAGAACAGATGGAACCGAAGTACAAGAACCTCTAGACCATATAGAAAACCCACAAAACCCTGTAACTAATCATAGTATAGAAACGTTATTACTACCAGCAAATGGCACAGATCCAAGGGCACCCGCAAAGAAAAGAGGTCGACCACTCGGGTCTCGAAATAAAAGATTTCAAAGCCTCCCGGAAGTCCGAGACACCATAGCCTCTCGTTTACGATCAGAACTTCGCCGCGGTTCACAAAATCCCCCCGTTGTCTATCGTGAACCGGAATCTACTGATAACAGAACGGAAGAAGACACTCCAAACGATTCAGACGATGTTTTCTCACCTCCCAGCGAAAAAGATATGAAATCCGATCGAGTAGAACCATCAAAAATTCCCGTTCGCGAACTGGCACCGGCCACTTATTTTGATTCTGGCGATGACGGAGATGAAGACGAAGAAGAGAGGGGAGGGGGGGAAGCCTCGTACCCTCTTGCCGCAGATCCCTCATGGGTCCCATTTACTAAGAGACTGCCCGATAACAACGTCATCCGAGAAGTCAGGAAATCAATAAATAAATCATACCAGCAGCTGAAAGCCTCGGACGACGAAGAGAACCGAACAATAACAACCCCAGCCAACCGTGACCGTGATACAGATGACACAGAAACCGAGAATGAAGTGGAAGAATTAATGAACGAAGAAAACAACAGCGGAAACGACAACACTTCAACAGCGAGCGAACCCGATGACACCGTCATCCCTGCAGAACTCGACAAATCAGCACTGCCCGGCTCTATCTCGCCTCTAGAGGAAAGTATCCGGTTAACTCCCGAAACTCCCACCTTGATTCGAACAATGCTAGATAACCTCGAAACACAAGGCATACAATGGGACCCATCCTCTGGTAAAATGATAGACATCTCCACACACCAGGGATCAACACCATACCGGCCGTTTACAGATGAAACAGTAATAGCTCAACGTCGAAACCGATTCTCCGAATTACCGACATTTAACGACAATGAGAATCCGGAGGCTTGTTCCAGCGTGATAGGAAATAACGACGCGTCACCAAATCTATCGGCTCCGAAGGCGAAAAGGAAAGTAACCTTCGGAGATCAGTTATCATCAGACCGACCCGTTTCACTTATCAAAACCCCGCATCGCAAGTCAAAATCACCAAAGGAATCCTCTTCCGATAATACACCCGAAGATTCGACAGACGTAACAACAATAAACAAAACTTCTCGAACGCCCTTAAACAGCATAACAACTTCGTCGGTCATTAAACAACAATATAATCGACATTTACCACCATCAGAACCGTCAAGTTCGGAAGAAAATTTACAAAAATTAAACACAACACCTGCCGAAATTCCTTACGATGAATCCGGGCCTGTAACAACAATAAAATTTTTATCCAGCAGAGATGGACTTACATACGTACGCAATCACCTAGCACACTTCATGACAACAGATTGCGAAATCGCGTCCCCCGCAGCTCGGCTACTACGCGACCTTAAATTTATCAATCCGCAAGATTTAAAAGCTGCTAAACCTAAACCGAGCGACATATTAGTTACTCGAGTCGGTAAATACTGCGTATTTTCAATTTTCGTAGGCACTCACCACCGAGGAAAAATTACTTCAGACCAAATTGTCGCGGGCCTAAACAATCTTCGTCTAGCTCTAGAAAATATAAGATCCACTCCCTTAGGATGGCGAGGAAAGGGGATATCTACGGCAACGTGGGCATCCAGCCTCTTCTAATGAAGACGCTTTGGGATTGCCCCGTCGAAATTAACTTATGCGAAGGGGAAATTGTCGTACCCCCAATAGAACTCCGACCAAAAATCATAGAAGAAAAACACGGAAGCCTCGTCGGAGGCCACAAAGGAGTCCTCAAAACATACTGGCGAATCAGAGAAAACTTTTATTGGCCAGGAATGAAGGAGCAAACCTACGAGCACATAAAGAAATGCAACACCTGTCAACTAAAAAAATTAACTAGAATTAAAACGCGCCAACCAATGGTCATCACCGACACTCCTCATGACGCGTTTGACAAAATCTCTATCGACACAGTAGGTCCACTACCGATGACCTCCAAAGGAAACGTCCACATTTTAACCATTCAAGACAATTTCACTAAGCATTGTGCAGCAATTCCACTTCCGGATATCCGAACAGTTACGATAGCAGAAGCCTTAATAAACCAGTACATCAGCTTATATGGCTGCCCTCGAATAATACTATCAGATAGAGGCACATCGTTTACAAGCAAATTGCTCGCGAAACTATCCGAGATCTTAAAAATCCGGAGGGTAACAACATCCGGGTACTATCCGCAAGCGAATGGCTCTCTCGAACGTAGTCATCAAGCACTAGTAGACTATTTACGTGTCTTTATAACATCTTTCGAAGACTGGGACGAGTATCTCCCCATGGCGATGTTTAACTACAATACCTCTGTACACGTAAGCACAAAATTCACTCCTCACGAACTGGTCTTCGGGAAAAGGCTCGCGCCCCCACGGAATTTCCTGATTACGAAAAAATCGAAACCTATCCAGAATACCTGGTGGACTTAATGAATCGTCTCAACGAAACCAAAACAATAGCTCGTGAGACCTTAGTAAGTTCGAAAGAAAGGACTAAAGAACGGTTCGACAAAAGAGGACACCCCGTAGATTTTAAAATAGGAGATTTCGTATATTTTCAAAACGAAACCCGAAAAAATAAACTAGATGCCTATTACCTGGGACCCAATGAGATCGTGGGAATAACTGATAAGGGTTGCCTGATCATCGAAACCGTAAACGGGAAAAACATCATTAAACATCCTAGTAAACTAAAATGAGCCTCCAAATAAGAACAATACGGTCTGTTGCAGATTCGTAATAATCACCGGCCATCAACATGCTGATAATTTGTTTCTTTCATCTATTATTGAGCACTGCCAGCTCCGACGCAACTGACCTAGACGCAATCGAATTACAACCGGTGAAATATAATCCTGGACTCGTATATGATCCCTACAAAAGGTCACATATGGTCGAGAGGGAATGGAACATTATATCCACCATCGATATAGGAGCCATCACAAATCAAGATTATCAAAATTGGAAAACTCCTGTTGCCAAAATGATCGCGTCTAGTGGCTGTAACATAAGTTTCACCGTAATAGAATGTTCCCATATATTACAAGAACACCTACTATCAGACCTAAACGACGAAAAAAATGCAATCCTACGAAGAATTGAATCTACGTTAGAAACTACTGAAGACGAAACCTCTTATCAGCGTAACCGTAGAACGCCGTGGTTCGGATTCGTCGGTAAAATCGCGCGCGAGGTATTCGGCCTGATGGATTTCGACGACCATGAACACCTGTCACAAGAAATCGATCGATTATACCAAGATCAAAGAGAAATAACAGTTCTCGTAAACAACTCGACCCATATTATACGAGCAGAAGTAAATAAAATAATCGCTGATGAAACAAAACTACAGAATAAATTACAAAGGGTATCCGAGTCAATGTCCCGCTTTCAAATGAAACTGGAGGAGGAAGAATTCCGGATAAAACTGCGAATACACCTCATGCTCTTGTCAGAAAAATGGATACAACATCTCAATCGCTGGATCCGTTATCTACAAAGAGTAGAGTCAGCTATTGAAACAGCCAGACGAGGTCATATATCCAATGACATTCTAACTTCAGATCAGCTGTTAAAAGCAACAGCTGACATCACAAAACGCTTCCCGGAATTAAACCCACCTCAACCAAAAGACCACGTAAACATTCAAGGATTAGTAGACGTAGCAAAAATCGTGATCGGACGCACGGGACAAAAACTTGTAATATTTATCCCACTACCACTATTCCACCCGGTTACATATCAAATATACAGCCTAAAATCAACTACCACGGCTCACAAGATCGGCGGAGTCACCAGAGGCTTGACAATCAGACCCAAGAAAAATTTTCTTGGCATCGACGCACTCCAGTCACAATACTTCATAGTGGACGAAGAATTTATTAAGGCATGTAGACCCATCGCAAACGACCTGGCTTGCCAGCCAAATGTCCCTATGAGAAGTATAAATGAAGACAGCGACTGCGAAGTGTTACTTTTAACGAACCCATTATCCAAAATACTAAACTCGTGTGACATCCGGATACTACAAAAATGCGACGATGATATGATCAAATTAAACGAACCAAATTCATGGGCATATTCTATTTGCAAACCCCAAAAATTCGTAGGAACCTGCGGTACGAGCGTACGGAAAGAATACTTATTAAGTGACACGGGCGCGTTTAAATTAAAACCAGGGTGCGTATTAGGCAATGAGAAAATATCAGTAGCAGGGACTGCAGAGGAACAAATACCAACAAGCACTCACGTGTTTCCAGCTGTGAACATCGAACCTTTAGTTGCAAATTTAACAAACCAACTAAACTCCCCGAACAAACTTACAAATATCCCATTAGACATAATACCCAACGACGATCCTCACTCCCAATGGGGAGATAGCCTAGAAGGTACAAACAATCGCCTGACCCAAATCGGGTTACACCATCGAGAAGAAGGACAACATCGTTACGTCACAGCAACAAACTCTGGAATAATAATCGCAATAATAGGACTTACCACCCTCATTACTGGATTATATTATCGCCAACTGATTGTTTGAAGAAAAATAATCCAAGATACTGTTGTAACAGAAGTCGCAAAAATCTAAAGAACGGTATCGACAACATCATTTTCAATCCAGCTGAAGACACCGTGACGACTTATTGGACTAATTCAGGGAACAAGAATATAAATCCAACCCCCGCTGCCCGCAACAAACAGGAAAGCAATATACAAGACAGAAAGGAGAAAACATCAGATTTAAAATTGCCATCCACGGCTCCTCAACATCCACCAAGCACCCCTAGAAAGACAGAATCAGCCAAGGGCACCAAACCAAAAGGAGTTCGCCTGGCAAATTACGAAGGAGAGTAAAAACATATATACACTACTTATCTATTTTACTCATACTTAAATGCATACCTTTACAGTTTATTCTGATAAATCTTATTAATATCTTAGATATCTAAAATTAATCCCGAGGGGAGGAAAGAAAATATCCAAATCTTTGGAAAATTTTTTTTTCCTCTCACCATATCTCTAAAAAATTTCCAAAATCTACAAAATTCTTCTTTTCTTAAATTTTATCTCTAAAAATTTTAAAAATTCATCAAAACAAGTTTTTTTTTTTTTTTCTTTTCCTTTCCTTCTCTCTATCTTCTCCTACTCCTTTACATAACGTAAGGACGATATAACCATATCGAATTAAAACATTTATATAAAATAATCAGGGATATGCATCATATTTTAAACATTATATTTAAAACACCAGGGAAATAAATTTATATCAATATTCTTATAAATTAAACTTAATATATGTAACGGGCAAAACACGTACTTAATATTTCAATAACGAAATTTATGTAACTCAAAAAGATTATCAAAACAAAATCGTAAGCAAGTATGAACTTTTCGCCAAAATGAGACGCCCGAGTTCACGAAAGAAAAGATGCTGTTAGCACCCTTCCTTTCGGGGGGGATGCTGTTATATAATACAGGGCCTCCCATTCCCGCCGAAAAGTGCAGCGCTTGCATATTTAGGGAACCACTAACGGGACTGCGCGACAACTCACTCGTGGCTGAAGAATACACATTATCGCGCATTGTCACCTCATCAAAAGAACCAATTGTTTAATTAGTAGCCCCTCTTTCAAATCGCGACCGAGGTGATAAAAACCGCGAACACTATAATTCACGAGCTTATTTTACAAGGTAACAGTTCTGCCTTAAAGCCCGGGTGAGTCCTATACCCCGACACGTATAGGCAGACTTCAATTATTAAATTAATTAGTCATCCTTTCCCTAATTATTCATTTCGATTTCCTTAACGGTATTTCTGAGTTCTGTGATAGTGATTCTTCGAGCCACGATTCGTTTTGACGATAATCGAGATTCCCGCAGTCCCAGTGACCAGGTCCCCTCTCAAATTATTTTCTTCTTCTGTGAATTTATAATCGGCGAACTTTTGTTTGCCGGAGTCGTTACTCCGGTTACGAACTCATATACTTTCAATACAACGTTATATTGTTATTAGTTAATAAGTGATAAGTGTAAATTAAGACGTGTTTGCCCATAGGGCCAGTTAATCAGAATATATAAACTAAAAACCCGAATCGAAGTGTCCCATCATTTATAAATTAAGAAGCTATTCATCCTTCAACTTTCGATCTTCAATCTCCAGTCAGAAGGAGGAAGGGAGAAGCCAAGTAGCGGAAGTCAAAGGTATAAAGTCCAATCGAAGGACGAATCATCATTCAATTCGTAATAGTAAGTGGAGGATATTATCACTATTTCCGAGGTCGATTGTCTATTCCAAGGGGCCCTCTCCGGGGTTTTCACCTTCGCGAACCCATAAATTAAAAACCTAACGATCCTTTCGTTAGGGAAATTCATCTGTTATCCGAACCTCCGATAGTCCAGCTACCAAATTCTAAGATTATATTTTTCGGACATAACAGCACGGGTAATTTTTTTCATTAAAGGCGCCAGAAAAATTACTAGACTTTTTTTCAAACTTTCATATTCCCGTGCCCAGGTTACAATTGATAAATCTCGGGGGCACGGGAAATTTTTTTCTTATTAATATTTAAAAAAAATTCCTGTAGATTAATTATTATTAATAATTACAGCATAAGTGGTACGTATAATTCAACAAATTATAATTAGTAATTATAAATAAAATTAATATTATTTATATGAAATTAATATATAATTAATATTAATATTAATAACACAATTCACTACCTACGTAATTATTTATTCATCAAAAAATTTTAATGTTGACAATGATAGCTAAATTTATTAAACAAGATTTTTAAAATCGAAATACGTCAATGGAAGTTACAATACGGCATCTGTTAACATAAGTATCAACAAATAGGAAATAGAGTAAAATATGTTCCATTTGTAAATACGTAAGCAATGTCATATATGTCTTTAACTTATTCCTGTCATTACCAAATACGTAGCATTATTTTAATGAGAATTTGCCATTGATAGACTATCAATGTTAGTATGATGACGATGCTGATTAATATTATTGTTATTTATCATTTAATTTATTACAGATATTTTGTTCCCTTTATTGGTCATAAACGTTATTACATGACTATTAATGCCTACCATTAAAGAGTGCTTTCTGATCGAAAAAATTTGTTTGTCTCATTTCCGCCACTGTTTTTATCTTCATACTTTTATTAGTCCACGGAATACAACTAAATTGCACATTATCGGATAGAGAATTTAATAAGGAATAATTCTGTTATCTTTGTAATATAGAAAAAAATTTTGCTGATAAGCAGTCAAAAATGTCCGTGACTTTGCAAACACAATAATTCGAGAAAAATGCTAATATTTGGATCTTTTTTTTTAACTTCCCGCTAAGAAAATTGAAAATTTTTAAAAATTGGGAAGTTTCTGGTTTCATTCCGATTTTCGAAAATCGAGGTTATGGGCCTAGAACCCAGTAGTAGTGATAGTAAAAAAGTGTTTTCTGCCCTCCGGCCGGAAAGTGGCAACTTTCTGGCCGCTGCGCTAAACGAAGTTGCCACATTCCGGCTACGTCGAGCCGAAAAATAGTATACACACTTTGGCCAGTAAAAAGTAAAGCCTCAGACCACATGTTTGTCAACCTCGGCTAACAATTACATGTGATCTGAGACTTTTCTTATTTTACTGGCCTAGGTATGTAATATACTATTAATCAAGCAATTCTAAGATGAACTCAGAATTGCTTGATTAATAGTATATTACATACCTAGGATGTTGTAACAGGGTAAATTACCCTAAATCGATAAATCACCTGAGATCGATAATTAGTCGACTCAGCACTGGCGCGCCCCGATCTTCCGGGTCTCCCGTGTAGTAATTAAGAGGGGAGTGGAATGGGTAAGTATTCGGTAGTTGGAGGGTGACAGAATCAGAAGAGGTTTGATAGTCAGCCGCACCGGTCACCACTACGGAATTAACAGGTAATTATTTTTTCGCAAGCGTATTTTCGGAACGCTGCGATGGGTTTTTTTGATTGTCGTTTCAATCTATTAGACGGGAGTTCTAATTGTTGCACTGTTACAGGAATATACCGAATTTCAAGACGTACCCGGAGTGAAGGATAAGGAAAAGGAAATTTACAACCTGCACCTGGAATACTCACCACGGCACATAATATTCGTGAAAGGAGTAAAACGTTTACCCAGGTACATTATTCATTCCGTGGGTGGAAGATAGACCGCGGTTCATACTCGGTCTATCATTCCTCTTCTTTTCTTTATTAAAATTTAATAAATTAATTGTGGAACATTTGCTAGTTTTTAGATTGAGTGATTTTTATGGGGGTTTATACCCGAGGATCACTTAATCGACCTTGCGGGGAAAATTTTAATATCTGAAAATTTTCAATTAATTAATTAACATCTGAAAATTTGTTAAATTTATTTTCACAATATTTAAATTGAAAAGTTGATTGATTTTTTTATTAAAAATAATCGACAAGTTTTTATTCGTGGAATTTCCGTCAAGCGTCAACTTTGTGTGTCGCATAAATTCCAATACCCAAGGTCAAACAAGACTTATCTAGCGAATGTTCTAGCAAATAAATTTGACTATTTCGACTTGTGTCGAATTTTTATAACTGATCAACGAATGTTAAATTAGTAATAATATTTTATAGTGAGAAGATAATATTTATATTAAGATTATTTTTATTGAGAATTAATTATTGTGATATTTAAAAATTTACCATTTGAAAAATTGCCGGTCGGAAAATTATTTGAGAATTAATTATTAAGATTATTTTATATTGAGAATCAATTATTAAAAATATTACATTAAGAAATTATTATTGAAAACAGTACCGATCGGAAAATTGTTAGGAAGATTATATTGAAAATTTTTGTTGAAAATATTTATTAAAAAAATTTATTTTTTGTCAAGTATAAATTAAGTAAATTTTGGGGATTAAGTCCGTGAGGGGATTAAATTAAAACAAATGACACTCGATAATTGTCAGCGTGGATATTAAGTCCAAGTAATCAGTGATATTGAGTCAAGGTCATCAAGTAAAAGTTTAGTCAGAATTAAATCATTAAATAAGAATTTTCGTTTCACCGAGCCAATGATTGAATAAAATAGATCTAAATAAATTGTAATTAAATTAAATTCGGAAATCAATTAAATTTATAAATCATTTAAGCGAAGTGTGGGTTATGTGTGTGAAGAATTGAGCGGGTTATGCGTGATAGAGAGTGTTAATAGTGTTAAGTTCGGTAGTCCTGTGGACTTAATTTTAAGTGTGGAGTTAGTTGTGTTAGTCCGGTGGACTTATAGTTTTAAGTTTAGTTCTAAGACAGGTGTGGGAGACCGTTTGTTCGAAAAAGCCCAATTAGTTTTAAGACAGGTGTGGGAGACCGTTTGTTCGAAAAAGCCCAATTAGTTTTAAGACAGGTGTGGGAGACCGTTTGTTCGAAAAAGCCCGTCTAGTCATCGTATCGTCAATTGGAAGGTTCGTTTGTAAATATCGTTTAGTTCGCAGTTGTTCTCCGCTTCGTTAGATTATAGGTTGATTAAAGTGTGTGTGTGAGCGCTTGAATTTGTTAAGTTTGTTATTTTTTATTGTTAATAAAACTGTACAGATTGTTAATTAAATTTTTATTATTTTGCGGCACCTTCCTCCACTCTCTCTACTCTAAGATTAAGATTTCTCAGCTCTGGACCGGTTCCAGGAACCGTGATTAATAATCCTGGTGGCGCCCTGGTAATTTTTATTGTTGTTAGTTTTGTTAGTTAAATTTAAAATTGATTAGGGGCCAGCCTGAGCAGGTAAAACTGTTACAATGTAATATACCTAGATGAACTCAGGAGAGAACTTAGGTGCGTCTTTTGGAATAATGAAGCTGAACTTCAAGAATTATCAGATGTTGAAGTTCAGGATGTAAGCACTCCTCGATGAAAAGGGTGTTTGGGATGCCATCATTGGGACTGCACATACTGAAGCTACAGAGCTCGAGAGGTGGAATCGAATGGATCGTAAGGCAAAGGCCACAATTCGCCTGATGGTGCCCTGAATAAAAAAAGTATTAAGACAAAGAAAAAGTATTGAAAAGTATTGGATTGACTAGATAACCAATACTTTTCAATACTTTTTTCTTTGTCTCAATACTTTTTTTTAATCAGGATGGAAGACACCCAAGTTAAGCATCATCAGGGATTCAGCTACAACAAACGAAACGTGCGAAGCATTGAAAAAACACCACGAACAGGTATCATTGAATAACAAATCGGCAGTTTTGAGGAAGTTGATGAACTCTAAGCTGACCGATAATGGTGATATGAAACTACACATAAATAAAATAAAGGAATTAGCGAATCAATTAAAAAATATGGGGAGGACCCTTGCAGAAGATATGGTAGTTGCTATACTGTTATCAAGCTTACCGAAAACATATGACTCATTGATAACAGCATTAGATTCTCGACCGGACGAGGAATCATTGAAGTTCAATATTGTTCAACGGAGGTCAACAAAGCACACATGCTTATGAAACCCTTGCAGTCAACGAAAATTAAGCAGTTAGCTGAGAGTGTCGGCTTAAGATTATGATTGTAAGAGGATTATGAAATTAAATGTTAATTAGAAATTTTATAAGAATAGTTTTGAGGGGGAATATTGAAATGTAAATGCAAAACATTCTTTATGCTATTATTTACTTATACGAATATACTTATTAAGATACACACACATACACATATACCTGTAATCAAACTTTTCTTTAATCTTGTTATACTACCTATGAGTCAGTCTTTTTAAATACATTGAACTGAACGCACCTAATATTTTGTCTATCTTTACTGTGCACTATCCTTCCACGTAATATAAACAACCGTTTTCATCAGATCTCCACATTATGAGGTCCTAGAAAGCGATTCCGACCATTTTCACGAGGATATCTCTATGTCCGTATACACGCGCGCGCGCGCGTGTGTGTGTGTGTGTATGTATGTATGTATGTATGTATGTATGTATGTATGTATGTGTGTGTAACCACCTCAGACCTTTTGAACGGCTTGACCGATCCCAGTGAACACATGACTTTCATCTGACGTCAGTCGAATGTCATAGGAATGTCACAAGATTTTAACATAAGTTTGACATAAAACTGACCTTCCCTATGATCTTCTTATGATGTCAAAACTTGTGATGTCATTTTTACATCATTCTGATATAAAAAATGTTATGTAATATTGAAATCATTATTGTACGTCATAATGACGTAACTTTACCATCATACATTTACGTCACTGGTGAGTCACGGTTTTACGTAATATTGATGTAACTTTCAAGTCATACATTTACATCACTAGTAAGTCACAGTTTTACGTAATACTGATGTAACTTTCAAGTTATACATTTACGTCACTGGTAAGTCACGATTCTACGTAATACTGATGTGACTCAAGTCCCTATTTTACATCAGTAAAAAGTCACAGTTGTACGTAATATTGACATAACTTTGAAGTCATCTTTTTAGATCACTGAAAAGTTCTGATTGTACCTAAATACTGATGTAACTCAGAAATTTTTTTTTTACATTAGTAAAAAGTCACAATCGTATGTAAGGCTGATGTCATTTTGAAATCATCTTTATACCCCGTTAAAAAAAAAAAGTTTGAAGATAATAGAAACCATTTATGAAAAAACCAATACTTTTCAATTCTTTTTTTTTTATCAGGATAAGTCAGTGTTAAGTTATGGTTTGAGATGATATTGAGATAACTCTGGAGTAACGGTTTTCCATAATAGAATCGTTGGAATCAAGCAGTAAAAAATGTATTTAAAAAAAGTATGGGGGAAGGGGGAGGACAAAACGGGATATACCTAAGCAAAAATTAAGTTTTTGGGGGCCCAAATACCGTAAATCGTCTTCATTTTTATTCTGTTAAAAATAAATAGTACTATTTTGCAGGCAAAACGGGGTACTCCTTAAACAAGTAAAAAATAATTGTTTCACAAAATTAGTATCAACTTTGACAAAATCAAATTCTTGAGAACGATTGTGCTGCAAAAACTCACTTTTGACCTGATGAGTATGAGAGTAAACTTATAAGGCAAATTTTTTTAAAAACTTATTGTATTTTTCAATAATTATTGTATTTATAATGGGAAATTAAAAATTTAATAGTGAGAAAAAACCGTGATCATTGAGAAGTTGGAATAAATTATTTTCTATGCATACTACTCACAAAGAAGTCCGAATTTTTCCCGATTTTTGACCTGCTATATCTCAGTGAAAAATGATCGTATTGTAAATCTAAAAAGATGCATTTTAAAGCTTTAAAGCTTCATGATTCTAGTTTTTAGATTTTCTGACAAAAAATGTTGGCTAAAAATGGCTTGAAGTAAAACTTTTTCAAAATTTTCAATTTCTTTTTTTTTCGTCTTAGAGGGTTTGAAAAATTTTTTCGTTTCACGGCTTGATAGGTCCTCATAAAAAATTCATTCCAGCTTCCGAAAATGTCTTCTAATTTGCCGTGCGACCATTGGTAGCTAAAATATTAATCGTTGAAGAAAAACGAGCTTTGCAAAAGTATTGCTTTCATGAAAGTAATATAATTCTTTTTAATTATATTTTATGAATTTTCTTGAATTTAGGAAAAATTTTTCAACTTTAAGTGGCATTTTACGTTTAATGGGACAATGTAAACATTTTATTTTAACTTTCTGAATTTATGACGGTAATATGACATTGTTATGACAATCTTATGACCAATGCAAGTTTAATTTACGGAAATTCTGAAATTTTATAAAATTTAGAAGAAATTCATCAATTTCTATGCAATCTCATCATTAATCTTAATGGAACTTGATAAAAACTTAAAAACTTAATCTTTTCCAACTCTTTAATTCATATAGATTTAAACAAGCGTACTTAATATCAATTGTGGTGCAGACAAGTGAGCAACATTCAAGACTTCGAACTCAATGGACCCGAGTTCAAGCCCAGCACACGCCGGGATTTTTCAACTCCAAATCTTCTTCCTCAGCATGTAATCAGTCTCGAAATTGTTATTCGAACCCAAAAACGCATAATTAAATGTTATTTTTTTTTTTTCAAAAAATTTTCTTCCGCGTAATTAATTTTGACATCAGTTATAATCATAAAGACGTCATAATTACGTCATATAAATGTCATAAATGTCACGCAAGCGTCACACTTACATCGTGGGTACGTCATACATATTACGTAAGAATCTTACGTCAGGAAGTGTGAAATTATGACTCATATATGACTTAAATCTTACGTAAATCATGACGTAGCATGACGTAATTCTGACGTCAGTTTGACATAATTGTGTTCACTGGGATTTGATCGCGATTGGCATCATTCGGAAGGGCTTGCTCAAACTTAAATTTTCAATACAATTTGGACAGATTCGGACCGGTAGATTCCAAGAAATCTCAAAAAAACTATGAAAGAAAAATTTTTTTAAATGTGGTTTTTTTAAAATAACTTTTAAACTTACTCTGAAATTTGAATTTATTTTGAATTACTCTAAAATTTTTAACTTCCCGCTAAGAAAATTGAAAATTTTCAAAAATCGTGTCACTATGTGTGTGTGTGTGTGTGTGTGTGTGTGTGTGTGTGTGTGAGAGAGAGAGAGAGAGAGAGAGAGAGAGAGAGAGAGAGAGAGAGAGAGAGAGAGAGAGAGAGAGAGAGAGAGAGAGAGAGAGAGAGAGAGAGAGAGAGAGAGAGAGAGAGAGTATGTAAACCTCCTATAACTTTTGAACGGCTGGACCGATTGGAACCAAACTTTGGCGTTCCAAAGAGTTCCATTCAAAAAATTTTTGAAATGTGGTTTTTTTGGAATAACTTTGAAACGGCTTTACCGATCGATTCCAAAAACTAATCAGCTCTTAAACTTGAAAAACCACATCGATCGCCACCGGTCCGGTCAAAATCGGTTGATTTGTTCGTGAGATATCGTGAACGAAAAAAAATAAAAGAAAATGTTTTTTCTCAATTTCTTCGAAATTTTCCACCTGAAAAATTTTTTTATCGATTTTTTTAAAGGACTTAAAAAACTGCCTTTATTGCCATCAATCGCGTGAAAATCGGTTGATTTATTCCAAAGTTATGGCAGTTTGAAATTTCAAAAAATAGTGTTCTATGAAACTTCTATCAGACTTTTGAGCTCGAAGAGTTCAAAAGCATAGAATAGCTATCTCTTTGAGCTCGGAGATCTCAAAATAACAAGAAAATCATATTTTTTAGTTCGAAGAGCTCAAAAAAAAATAAGTGAAATGTTAAGCGCTTAGGTATGTAGTTAGCGGGAAGTTGCAGGGATGGCCTTTTTTAGGGTCAACCGTTTTCCTAATTTTTTTTTTTTATGTAACTTCAACATTTCTTCTCGGATCGTCTAGTGAATAAGAAATAATATTTTTTTGCTCAAAAAACTGCATCGATTGCTGTAAACCGCAACGAAATCGGTGGATTCGTTCGAGAAAATTTCAATTTCTTAAATTCTAAAAAAGTGTTTTTTTTTACATATCTTTGAAATTTTATGTTAAATCGTTTAATAGGTAATAAATAATCTTTTTGTGATTGAAAAACTGCGCCGGATGCGACAAAGTCCCATCGAAAACGATTGATTCAATTGGAAGATATCGCATTAAAAAATTTTCAAAAAATATTTTTCAATCGCTAAATAATACGATACTGCCATTCTAATACGTCGTATCCCAAAAAATTTGACATATTGACTTTTTTTGAAAAATAGAATCACAACAATTTTATGCAAGTCATATTAAAAATTTAAAGGTCACATAGTTTAATATCTATTTTTAAATAAATATTTTCATCCGTTGAATCCCATTTAATCAATGTTAAAAATGAACTGTTTTTACCGTCTGCTATAAAATTTTCTAAATGTGGGATACGACGTATTAGAATGGTAGTATTGAATAGCTGAATTCTATTTTATGCGAATTCTATTTTATAAGAAGGATTCAAAAATATTCAATTTTCCAAATACTTTCCTATATTTTGTAATCATGAAATAATATGCGAACTTCACTTCATGTAGAGATTTCGAATGATTTTGGAATACTTAACTTTTTGAATACTTTTAAATACTCTTTAATCACAAAACAAAAATTTTAAGCCCAAAACGAGCACTTAGTATTAATATTAAGGTTGACCTGAATCTATTATTCTATTTTCCATTTAAACAAAATAGAAAAAATGTTTCTTCAATTTTGGGATTTTTTCCCTCTCCTAGCAATAAACATACCGAAAAGCGCCTTTTTCACATTTTTTGTAGAAAATAGAACTTTAGAAAAAAACGCTTTAGAAAAAAAGGTTCAGTATCAATTTTTGATGAATCCACTCGATGAAAAGTTAATATTATTTAGATATTCGAAAACATTCAAAACCATTCAAAATTAATACATAAATAATTCCTAATCTTTTTAAGTCTTACGTCAAATCAAAAATTCAAATAGTATATAGTGATTCAAAAGTATTTTAAAATATTTGAAAAATTAAATGATTCTAAATCATCTTAAATCTTCAAAAGAACACAGATTTGAAAATATTTAAAAGAATTTAATGCGCGAAAATTGGAAGGATTTAAATCGTCGAGGAAAATTAAAACAAATTTAAAATTTTTTATTTTTAATCTTTCCAAATATTTTCATTTATCTAATCAGGGCGTGATTATAACGTATTCATGAATACGTGCACATACTTTTGCATAGTGTAAATGAATTTAAAGGTGTTCAAAAGTATTGAAAATTTTCAAATTGAAAGACTTTCAAATCTTTTTCAATTCATTCGGTAAATTTCAAAGGAGTAAAATTTTTTTTTAAATCGCTTCAAATAATTTTTAATTTTGTAGAAAAATTCAAAAATATTAAAAAAATGCCATTCGGCAGCCGAAATGGAAGTAGATTTCTCAAATAAAAAAATTAATTTCTTATAAAATAATATTACAGCCAATAATTCTAAAACGGCTGCAACAGTAAAACTGTTTCTTTGAATGAACTCTAAAATAAAATGAGTAATATTGAGGCTATTACTACTTCTAAGGAGTGAAAATCTACTCTTATCTACTCTTATAATTTAGATAAAAATATGAAAATATACATTGAAGCCAAACTATTCATAACATGATTGGTCGAATATATCATAAACATGAAAATATATATAATTCCACATTAACGCGCGCGCTTGCAAGCGATGATACGTAAACTAGTCCTAACATAAAATTGAGATGAAATATATGTGAAGCCAATTTATTCGTAATGTGATTGGTCGAATATATCATAAGCATGAAAATATGTGCAAACTCTATATTCAGGCGCAAATTAAATTCTAGTTGAAGCTTAATAAAAGAGCTTGACGATGCAACTTACCGAATTTGAATATCTTGTCTAGTTCAGTAATTACACCAAGTTGAAGTGGTAAAAACATCAATTTTTACGATTTTCAAAATTTCAAAATCCTGTTATTTTCAAACTACTCGCCCGATTAAGTTCATCTTCGAACTTAACCTTGGTCGTTATTGATATAGATAAAGCATGTTGGGTTTGAGAAGAATCGGTTAGAAATTGTAAAACACTATCGTGCTGACAAGTCGCGTTATATCGTGGTCCAAAAAAAAAAGTCTTTTACCTATCATCTCAAAAGCTCCTCTAAGGTATAAAAAAAATTCCTTCCAAAGCGCAGCTTGATATCTCAATTCCCCACGAAGCTCAATGAATTTCTATTTTCCCATTTAAATAGCACGTAAAAAAATTCATTTTACGTTTTTATCCGGTAAAACTACGAAAAAAATTTTTTTAATTTTTCATTAATCATCCTTGTAGGAAATTGAATTCTTTACAAACAAGTACTGAGGTAGTTTCTTTGTAATCCTAACAAGTAAAAAGTTATTGAGCTTTAAATACTCGCAATAAAAGAAAATTTGAAGGAAGATAGTTTCAAAACTACTTTTTGAAAACTTTTTTTGTAACTGCATGTATTTATTTTAAAATTTATCAAACTAGACTGTTTATAATATAATTAACACATGTCTTATGATGAAGTATTAACTGTGAATTATGAATAATCTTTTTTATTACAATTTGGATATTATTTTCTATGAGCAGTGATTGTTTACAATTAAATTTGAATTTTATTACGAAATTTAAATCAAGAGCAAGCTAGTACTTACAGATGTATACTGAATTTAATTTTTTTACTTAAGAACATGTAGGACAGGTGAACATTTAAATTTTGAACAAGATGATGGGACGCTTTTTGACCGAATAAAAAACCATGAAACTTGCCAGAAGTACGTAATAAATAATAGTCCCTCGTAAATTGATTCTTTTATTTTTGAATTTAATCATTGAAAAAAAATAACAAAATGATAAATAAACAGGTAGTGTTCGCGCGTAAAACTGCCTTATCTCAGGACCCATCACATAAACTTTACTATAAAGAAATTACTACTAAAAATACAACAAATATAATCTTTAAGATTGATTTAATTTTTGGTTATTCCTTATTTTAATTTAGATTACTTTTAAGACAGAGTTATTAAAATGCAGCTAGGTTAGGGTAAGAAACTAATTATCAACAAAAATCTCATTTACTATTTATCTTCATGTAGGCCGCAAGAGAGTGTTAAAAGTAAATTATCTAGTTTAATTTTTTTAAGCAGTGTTTAAAGTATTTACAGTCAATCTGATAACCTCCTTGAGTGCATTTTACATGTGGTTCAAATAAACAAACCGATATATTTTGTCATTTGTTGTCACTTGTCTAGACTGAATTACCGGCATCAGACTTTACAACATGTTCTTAAGAAAAAAATATAAATTACATAATCAAATATTTTAGAACAGAAAATGTGATACAACATTAATTCTAAAATCATATCTGATTAAATTTTCTTTTATTGCGAGTATTTAAAGCTCGATAACTTTTTACTTGTTAGGAATACGAAGAAACTACTTCAATACTTTTTGTAGAGAATTGAATTTTCTACAAAAATAATCAATGAAAAATACAGAAAGAAATTTTTCCGTAGTTTTACCGGATGAAAACTTAAAAAAATTTTTACGTGTTATTTAAATGGAAAAATAGAAATTCATTGAGCTTCATGAAGAACTGAGATATCAAGCTGCGCTTTGAAGGGAATTTTTTTATACCTAAGAAAAGCTTTTGAGACAACAGCACTTGAAAAAAAAAAAAAAATTTTTTTGGACCACTCTAATATATGCATATATAAACTTTTAAACGAACGATATTTTCTGACTCAGTTTGTCGAGCTGAGTCAGAAAATGGCTAAATTTTTAAAAGTTGTGCCATGAGGATGACTGCAATAGTTAGATTTTTATGAAATCTACTAAAAATGGTACCAATAAATAAAATAGCCTTTTCTTAAACATTACAAATTTTTGCAAAGCTAAAAAATATGATTTTAATATGAAATTTTATCGTCTAACTACACCTCCCAATTTTCAAAGTTGTACCCAGAACTTGAACAAGTTGACGTCGCATGTTCAAGCTTTGGTTCTTATGTTTTTTATAATTGTAGCAGTAGTTGAACATAGTCTACAGAGTAGTAGTGTAATAGTAAACAATATGGTTAAATTACTTTTTACCGATATAAACAATATAAATACAATAATTTCATGATTTTGTTGGTAATTATTGCAACAAATACACATAATTTGAAGTGAAAAGTTATTTATTTTGTAAAAATATAATTTACTTCTTTATTTTTTATAATATTATAAATATTTGATTTAAATCATATAAAACATAAAAAATTAAAAAAATTCGTCCTATGCAAATTATATATCTATGAATATATACTGAGAAATTGAAATCAATTGGAATTATTGAAAAAAATTCAAATCTTATGATAGTGAATTTTTTTCAATGAATATTTTTAAACAGGGTTTGGACGACTCATAATGTTTTTTTTTTAGATTATTATAAGCAACTATTATATGCTGTACGGATTAAGTATTTTAATTATAATGACAAGTGTACCAAGAACTATTTTTTTGTCTTATTCTTACAGATATACTCTTGAGCGTGTCAAATTTCAAAATTTCATTACATAGAGAGTGCCCTATAAGGCCAAAAATTGATTATATTTTTTTACAAAAAATAAAATGAGCATTGATTCGTGCTCTTTTGGATTTTCTAAAATTTTTTTTTATTTTTTATATAATTCATACTATGATACTTACGATCAATAATAATTTTTTTCTTTACTATCATTTATCTGTTTAAAAATCCTCATAATTATCAAATTCCCGTTTATTTTTTAACATGACTGTATTTTGTCTATTTACACCAATTTTTTGATTTTATAAATATAAAATAGAAATTTTTATTAAAATTGATGTCCAGTTTTTCAAACCAAAATTTTTACTATGACTAAATTTTTTCTTTGTTAGCATCGGATTTTCGTTTGTTAACGTAAAAATTTGCCGAAAAACTATTTCTCAAGATTTTCATTTATAACAACATTGTGTTACCAACCTAATGTTATTCTAATAAACATCTGATGGTAATAAATCGACGTTAATGTACCTTTTGAGTATACATTCGCTTACGCTTTAAGCGAAAATTTAGTTCAATGAAATCTACATCATCAATTGTAAGTATAGCTTATTTTTTTCGTGTTCTAAAGTTGTGACGACTAATTCATTATAAAGGAGATAGTTAATTGTGCATTAGAGTATTTTATATCCTGTAAAGATGGCTGATGACCAAGCAAGTAAAAAGGATGAAATGTATCCAGGCAAAAAATTTGATAGTTATAAGGATCTACAGTCATTTATAGTTGATTATCAACAACAAATGAAAACCGTATTGGTCACAAGAGACAGTGGTTTATTGCACACTAACGAAGAAATTAGTCAAGAAATTGTAGAAAAGTTTGTATACCACAAAATTAAATTTTACTGCAAATTCGCTAATCGCAACAAACCATCAAAAGCAACTGAACGTACTACTAGGTATATTTAAAATAGTAGATTTTTAATCCTAAATATATTATTCTAACTGATAATAACCATTATTTTACAGCACTGTTCAACTTCATTGCCTATTTAGAATTCATATCAAATTGATAAATTATCAATACTTAGAAGTTATTAGCTGTAACTTAGAGCATGAAAATCATTCTGAATCAGAAGTAAGTATTCTTTTCCTTAAGTATGTAAGATTTTTTTGCTCGACGGGCAGAAAGCGTCAACTTTCGGCCCGCTGCGCTAAACGAAGTTGCCGCTTCCTGCCTTCGTCGAGCAAATAAATAGTATACACTCCTCGGGAAGTAAATAAGAAAGCCTCAGATCACATGTTGTGCCTCAGATCACAACAATTACATGTGATCTGAGACATTTCTTACTTTACTTTCTCTAGGTGTGTAATATACTATTATTTGTAACAGTAAATTATTAATATTTTATAGGAATTTTTCAATTTTATACCTGAGATCAGAAGACTAAACTCTACTGAGATGAAAGAAGTAATCAAGTACCTTGAATTAGATGCAAATAAAAAAAAAATTCAACATATGATTGAACGAGAATACGGGAAACATGTCACTTTAAAACAACTACATAACATTAACACAATGAGGAAGGCAAATATTGACAATTCTGGAGTATTATTACCAATTATTGAAAAACTCCGCACTGAGTATAGTAAGAGAAAAAAATTTGATTAATTTTAACTAAAATTTCTATATATTTTAAAAAATAATATACTAGTTATCGATCATAGCATACTGTCAAATATAGTATTTACAGTTCAATACTTGCGATTCTTTCATGGATAGGTATGTGCATCTCTATGAATTTCATTTATTTGCTAATAAAAAAAGTGCTATCAAAAACTTCCTATAAGGTAAAAGCCCCAGTAGCTGCTCATGTACCAGTACCTGCTCACTCCATGTATTTGTATATCTATATTTGTGAAGATGGATATACAAATACATAAAGTGAGCAGGTACTGGTACATGAGCAGCTACTGGGGCTCTTACCTTACAGGTTAAAAATTGAACTCTAGGTAGAGTTAAAGTGAATAATGAAAAATAAATATTCTGCAACTACTAATTACAATTTAAAATTTTTAAGATAATATAAAGAATATCATACAAATAACTAATAAATAATTAAAACTAGCCAACGAAAACTACTACCGTAAAAATGTAAAAATAAAATATTAATTTATTAAAGTATTAATGTTTCAGAGCTGCAAAATAATATTTTTTCTATAATTTTATTTATTGTAAGACTGTTAACATTTATAAGTATTATTTTGATCGTATGATGTAATAATTATTTTCTGCAATATCTAGTCTGTTGAACTCAGTAGATCCCGATACTTTTCGATTTTACTACAAAATAAATTTTAACAGTTGTTTGAATGAAATTAAGCTATCTCTTTACGAAGTTTCCATTATAATTTGATTGATTTTTAAAAACTGTGAAATAACACAGAAATAATTTGAATTAGTTAAACTGATTTTCAGTATATTTTAGAATTGATATTGTCTTATACCATGATGGTGAAAAATCGAAAGTAATATTGTTTACATAATTAAGCAGTAAGTTATTTAAAAATTTTGAATTTGAAGATTTTAAAATAAGAATTTTATTCATTGTCAATCCTTATTTTAAGCCGTAAGATGGACGGCGGGGGAAGATGGTCGATCTTAACAAGCATCGAATGTTATAATTCTATGCTTGTATAGCTACCTTTGAAGTATTTTTCTGGTTAATAGTCTACTATCAGACAAAATAGGTAGAATTTACATAATTTTTCATGTAAAAATTCTTTGTAAAAATAATAAAATTTTTTTTTTTTTTTTTAATATCTTTCACTGAAATATGACTTACTGAAAATTATGATATAATTTTGATAATTTTGATTCTATTAAAGCTGAACTTCGCAGATATTTTTACTAAATTTAACTGTAAACTATGACAAAGCTATGAATTAATTTGTCGGGCAAATTTTTGCTCTCGTTATGATATTTGTGTTTTTATTCAATTGTTAATATTGTATAATTTTGTTATATTCAATTTACTAATAAGCACTTAAATTTATAATAATTCACGGAGAAAAAAATATCGTTAGAATGAGGATACGTATAGTTATTCTGACTATACGCCGTATAGTCATTTTTTTTAGAGATACGCTGTATAGCCAATTCAGCTATACAGTGGATCACCAAAATGACGATCCGTATCATTATTTTAGGCGTTACATTTACTTGATTCAACTATACAGATCCTCACGTTAACGAAACAGTTGTCTATTTTGACGAAACTACATATATTTACAAGAGCTATTCTCTGTATGCTTAAGTGAAACAAATGAATCCTTAAATCAGAAAACCGGATCGTTATTTTAAGGATACGTCATTTGAGGATATGTTGGATAGTTATTTTAACAATATTTTTTTTTCCGTGTTTAAATAAATTTGATAATACTAAGTCTGGAATTTTTTTTTAGAGGCCAACGTTAGTGTTTACCATACTCAAGACGGGAAATGTAAAGGTATCTACTTTTCTACAGAAGAAATGCACAGAGACTTTGCAAGCTGGCCATCAATTGTTATGATCGACGGAACTTATAAATTAAACGATCGGAATTTGACATTGATGCTTCTAGTCGTTCAAGACTCGAAAGGTCGTGGCCAAGTTGTTGGTTTTGGACTTTTAGGCTCTGAAGATAAAGATACACTTAAATGGATGATTCAATCTTTTAAAACAGAGAATGAACCTCATTGCAGCAAAATAGAAAGTTTCATGAGTGATAAAGATCTTACCGAGCGATATGTGTTGCAAGAGCTCTTTCCGAATACGCCAATTTATATTTGCAGATTTCACGTATTGAAGACATTTAAAAAAGTTGTTAAAAGTACTGAAATGAATCTGAGAAAAAATAAACAAAAAAAGACTTTAACAATATTAGAGAAACTATGTTATACTAAATCTGATATCCAATATTACAAATTGTATGAACAGTTGAAGGAAACTTCTTCGTATCAATTATTGGATTATTATAATGTAAATTGGCATAACATTAAGGAAGAGTGGACAGCACATCATATGGCTAAACACAACATTGGTAATACGAGCAATAATAGAGTAGAGTCTTTAAACGCCAAAATAAAACAAGTTGTTAAAAAAAATTCATCTGTTTTGGTTATGATCGACGATTTGTTTTAATGGTATTTTTCTCATAAGAAAGAAAACAATTTTAGAACGGCAAAGGAATTATGCAAGAAAAAAAATACTACTTTTGCGGCAGATAGTTGTGAGCAAAAATACGTAGACACTTTAACTGAGTTTGCATCGGAGACAGTTTTACAAGAAATAAAAAGATCGAAACTGTTGAATTTTTTTATTGCAATGAAGAAACCTTAGAATGTACAGTATGTGAAGATGATTTCTTCGAGGTGACTCACCTGTCTTGCATATGTGAACTATGGATGTCCAAACGTTTACCATGTAAACATGTTCTCGCCGTAAGGAAGCATTTTCAATTGCCATTGTATGATCGATGCCTATTCGAAGAAATGTGGACTAAAAATTATTTAATTAATACAGTAAAATTAACTAATATTCCAAAGAGTGTTGAAGATAATAATGATGATGGCTGCAATAATGATGATTTGAAGGTTAATGAAAGAATCGAAGATGATGATCAGTATATTACTGAATATGATAATGATGATTGTTGCAATAATAATGATAATATTAAAATACGAAAGACTGTAAAAAAGAAGAAATTGACCGTTTTTGAAAAAAGAAAACTAGTACAAAGACTATGCCCGGAATTAGTAAATTTACTGATCTTATCATGTGATGAGAAATTTCAAAAAAATATACAAAATTAAAAAAAAATAATTAACTATTGTTCTCGAGGAGTTGAATTTAAAGTTATCGCCGATGAGGGCAAAAATGATTTAGAAGATGATTTTAAAAATTTATCTATTGATAATAGTCAATGTGATCAGCTGTTGAATGATGTTTCAAATGTAATGGAATCATCACAATTGTATAACGTCACTTTACCGTCTAAATTAAAAATTACTGGTCGTCCTAGTGGATATCTGAAGACAACAAATTATTATAGAAAGAAAAAAAAATGATCTTCACTTTTTAAAGATTGCTGTCTTCCTTATAATCTATAATCAACACTATCATAGCGATAGTTGACAGTAAATGTTTCGTATAGCTAGATTTATATTAATTTAAAAGAAACTTCAATTTTTTTTTTAACTTTGTTTGATTTAATTACCGCGCAATAGTTTCGTTTAAATTCATTAAATTATTACAATAATAATCTCACTGCTGATCTACTCAAAACTTGGTGTTTGTAGGTATCTATTATTATAATTATAAGAAATTTTATGCCAAATATCATTTACAATGTTTAAAATAATAAGACTGAATTTATATTTTGGAAAATAGCATATTTATAAGTATGAAAGTATTCATCAATTAAAAGAGATTGAATATATTAAAAATCTGCAATTTTAAATTTACCTAGTATTACGTTCTATATAGCTGTTGATCGTTTATTACGATTAGAAAATTTACAGCAATAAATGATATTTTTGTAACAAAAACAGTTTTTGTTTTCTTCTCATAACCCTCCATACACGATTTCAGGTCATTATAAGAGTTTAATATTTTCTCTGAACGCATAATCTCATCTTCTTGATTAATTAGTGCTTTATAAGCCATTTTTATATGTATAAAAAATATTCAAGGCCACTTTCTCAATCCGGGATAAAATTTTATCCAATATTAAATATATCTATGTATTTCATGTAAATAGATATACTGGGAATGATAATTTTATTCTGGATTGAAAAACTGGCCCTAAAATCTAACAAAATTTACTTAATGTCTTGTATATACTGTGATAGTATACACTATTATATACTGTTGTTAATGATATTTTAAGAACAATGATGAATTCATGTCATTTAACGTAGTTCCAGCGTGGTATAGTATAATCAGACAATTTACTATAGATAAAAATTTAGAAGCCTCGGCACACAGACATTCACACATACAATTATATATGGTTAGTTTCAGTGATCTGGCAACGTTGCTCTGAGTGTTTATGTATTTTTGTTTATGGTCTCAGTATGTACAAATAGTATCGCGCTTTAAAATAATAGTACCTATTACTTAATTAAAAAGATGCCCAAGCAATTACGGCACCAAGGTCAATTTGTAAAAACAAAAATTTATCTAAAAAATTGTCTTTTAATTCTGATATGAAAAAGGCCAAAGAAAAGAAAAAGAGTCAACTAAAAATAATAACCTAGAAGGTAGGCGCATTGTGGAATACTCAGAGCTTGGTAAAAATTTAAAGTGTTTTAAATGTCGACAAGTGTTGAGTTTAGAAAATATTGAAAAAGAACAACTTCGTGGTCTACATTCACAATTATGGATAAAATGTGAAAATTGTTTTTGTGTCACTCAAGTTATGACAGGAAAAGTGCATGACGGAAATAAAAATTCCAAGGTTTTTGATGTGAATTCAAAAATTGTACTTGGTAAGTTAGTGTCAATAAATAAGTACAATATATGTTACTAATAAAAAAAAGATTTCCAAATATTTATAAAAAACTAATCAAAAATTTTAATTTTAGGTGCGGTACATGCAGGTGTTGGTCACACAGCTTTGAATAAAATTTTAGCATGTCTTAATGTACCGCAAATCTCTGACACTTTATTCAAGCGATATGAGAGAGAAGTGGGTCCAGCCATCGAAAAAGCTGCTGAGGAAAGCTGCAAAAAAGCAGCTCAAGAAGAACGACACTTAATAATAGAAAATATTGATAAATTGTGCGAAGAATTGTAAGAATAACTTTACTTATCAATTCTAATTAATAATCATGTAGAATTCATTGCAATTCATTAATTTCCTGAGCTGAAATTATCTTTAATATTTTTATTGAATTATTGTTCATCAGTCTTAGATATAACTAATTGTACATAAAATCAAAATGACATTTTTTTGTCAACGACATTGTTTATAGATTTTTTAAATATTATTACTTGATGTCAATACTGTATTTGATAAATTTCCGAAAGTGTAGATCAGAAATATTAATTATCAATTTTTAATTTAAAATTTTTGAATTTTAAATGTTTTAATGAATGTTTTATAATTTTTACTTAAAATTTTTTGAATTATAATTGTTTTAATAATTATTATAATTTTTTATTGTAAATTTTTTGAATTGTAAATTTTTAATGAATTTTATAATTTTTTACTTAAAATTTATTGAATTGTAAATGTTTTAATGAATTTTGTAATTTTTATTTAAAATTTTTTGAATTGTAAATATTGTAATGAATTTTATAATTTTTATCTGAATGGATTTGTCTGCGTTGAGAAGGAAAGAACATAATGTATTGTAATGTAATTCTGATGATTGAATCTAATTTTTTTCATCAATTTAATAAATATAAATAATACTACAACAATGAATAAATTCTTGTTATTTTGAATCCATCCTAATTAACATAATTTAATATTTCCAGACCTCAAGAAATTGTTGAAGAGATTTATCCTCATTTTAATAATCTTAGATTAAATAACCCTCCAGAACAAAATTTGGTATCCGAAAATTTAGATGAAGCAGCGCATTCAAAAATTTTGATTCCAGTATTGGTGAAATAATTAACATCGTAGTTTCTTACGACATGGGCTGGAGTAAGCGTGGCAATGGGCGAAGCTATGATAGCTTGAATGGCTATGGATGTATCATAGGGTTTCTTAGCGGCAAAATTTTGGATTATGGAACTCGTAATCGTAAATGTAAGCTATGCAGCAATGGCCATCCTAAGACCGATCACGACTGCCGTGAAAATTTCCATGGTAGTGCAAAAGCTATGGAACCTAATGTTGGAGCCGCTTTAGTAAATGGCAGTAAGATTTTAAAAAGCACAGGATTGAGCGTGCGAGTTGTCGTTGGTGACGAAGATAGTTCAACCATCGCATCTGTGCGTCGTGGGACAATTAATAAAATATTTAAATTAAGTGACAAAAACCACTTGCAAAAATCATTTCAAAGCGACCTTTATAAACTTAAGCCAAAGTACAAAGAACTAGCAAGAAAAAACACTATTCCTCATTTGAAAAAGTGTTTTAATTATGCTATTTCTCAAAATAAAACTCGGAGCTCTAAATTAGCAAGTATTTTGAAAAGTATTCCTGATCACTTTTTTAACCATCACGAAAACTGTGGAGATTGGTGTAAACGTGGAGCGTTTAACGATACATCTAGCCAAAAGGTTGTCCTGAAAGATCCTGAGCTATACACTCATTTGTATAATCTCTTTGGCAAATATGCTAATAATGCTCACAAAATCGCTTTCGCTGCTTCAAGTCAAGCTAATGAGAGCGTTAACAATATAATGGCTCACAAAGCTCCAAAAAGTCAGTGTTATTCGATGAGCGAGTCAAGTGATTACCGCTATGCAAGTGCTGTGTGTAGCAAAAATGATGGTGAGAGTCATTTACTGGAGGTTTATAAAATTTTAACTTTGTCACCAGGAAAAAATACAGAATTATATGCCTCCAGGTACGATAAGAAACGACGGGATAGAGCTAAAAAAGCTAAATTGCTCTCAGCTAAAGTACGCCGGAATCTTCTGGCAGAAAACAGAGAAAAACTACGTAAGAAAAACGAGAAGACAGAAGGTTTGCAATATGAATCAAACTGCGGTTTCACTAATGACAATAATATTAATGAAGTTGTTGACGCTAACATAGCATCAATTTGTCAAGATAATTTCCTAATAACTTTAGACAACTGTGATATAGTTTACTTTGACTTGGAAACATCAGGTTTTGGCAAATCTAACGAGATTCTGCAGATTGCAGCAATGTATGAAGAACACGAGTTCAGTATTTATATTAATCCAACCAAAGAAATCTCTTCAGAAGCATCACTTCATACTGGATTACGAAATATTTCTGGACAATTATACTTGCGTGATAAGAAAGTTGAAACAGTTCCCCTGAAAGATGCATTGTCATCATTTTTAAAATTTTTAGATTTATCACCAAAACCTTGTGTGTTAGTTGCACATAATTCATCGTTTGATTCGTCATTTTTATACGAGCTGTTATACAGTGTAATATGATTTTAGAATTTAAAAAAATTGCAGGGTTTAGTGACTCATTGTCGTTATTTAAAAAAAGACTCGCTACTAGGAAAGGTCCAGGTCAATTTAAACTTGGCACTTTAGCTAAGGACTTTTTGAAAATTGAATCAACCGAAAACTTTCATGAAGCTCTTTATGATGTAAAAATTTTGAAACAACTAGTATTGTCTGTCTTAAATATTGAAAAAATTTACGAAAATACTAAGTCATGGACATCATTATTGACTCATACACGGGAAGAGGAAAAGTCGAAAATCATGCTGCTGCAATTAAAGCCCTTAAAAACTGTTTTAACACCTGGTATTCTTAAGAAAATGGCAATTGCAAAAATGACGTATGAGTTACTTACAACTACGTTCAATCATCTTGGAGAAAATGGCATTATTGATTTAATGTCAAGTAAATTAGAAAATGGAAAACCTACAGTAACCAAAAATAAGAGAATAATTAATACACTTATTAATTTTTTAAAACCAAAAATTGAGTGAAATAAGTTATTTATTTATATACGACCCAAAGTTTATTTTAAAGTTATGTAACTTATGTTACATTTTTATTTAAATATATTTAAATATTTATATCGTCATTAAAGTTTTATGTTCTAACTTTGTGTTAATTTTTTTATAAAATATATAAGTTTTAAAGATATAAAAAGTATCATATTTATTTATTTACTTATTTATTTAATCGTTTTTTTATTTACAACTAATTTAAATGGTGATTTTAATATGTTAGTTACGCAGCTGAATTTTACTAAAATCGTGAAAGATTTGAATTTCCCGCTTTTTATTCTACACTATTTCAGAGAGCGTTGCGCACAGCGTTGCCAGATCACTATAATCTGTTGAGTGAGCAGGTTGGAAATGGATCGAAAATTAATTTTTTTAATTATTATATCTCGATAATAAAACGGTGAGGTGCTATTTTTATTTTTTTAACTTATTCTAAAATCATTTCTCAACACTCTCCTAGTTTTTTTTCCAATTCTGTCGAGAGAATTTTTTAATATAATAAAAAATAGTTGGAGAGACCGGACATTTTACATGCTTTAAATGGGACATGACCCTCAAAATCACGAACTTTGTCTTTAAATATCTCGCGATCTAAACGGTCAAAAATTATTAAATTTTAGGAATTCATAAATAAAGCTATTATAAACCCGAGAAAAAAATTTCCGCCAAATCTGTCGAAAAGTGATTTCATGCTGGAACTACCTTAAATATAGAAAGCGCGAAAAATTAATGTCAATATGTATCCTTACTTTGAGTGCTTTACGAATTTACATTACAAATAATATTCACAATTTTTTTTTCACTTTTTCCTAATAAGTTATTACACAACACTTTAGTTCGAAATATCACAGGATAATTTATCATAAGGTGAGCTTATTATATTTTTTGATGAAAGTGACTTGACAACAATAAAAAGTGAATCCTAAAAGTATCCACTGCGTCGTATATTTTTAACTAAATTCTTTAATGACCAGATGTCATCGTTTTAAAGATAACTGGTCATATATGAAGACGATGCTGGCTATATATTATTTTTGACAATAATCGACTTATTTGTTCTAACAATTTTATTTAATATAGTAACAATAATTATAAGAAAGAGGAAAACGCTTGTTAATATTTAATAAATCATAAATGCCATTTTTTCATATTTTTTTCACTAATCAAAACTTAAATCAACATTATTAATTAATTCTTTATACATTAATAATCAATTGATGAATAAATAATTTATTTAATATTTAAAAAAGTTAGTTTTTTTATTTCAAATTGATTTCTTAATTTATAAGTGAACAATGAACTTTTTAAATAATAATTTATGTGTTATAGAAAAATTGAAATAAAAAATATAAATACCATACTTATCAATATATTAATCATGTAGTACTATCCTTAATAACTTGTGACTCTAATTTAAAAAATTAGTTATTTAGAGTCTAATATAAACAAATAAAAATAAAGGGATGAATTGTGTTGAAATCAAATTAAATATTTTGTGTCATTATATGACTACTGCCCAGGTAGAAAATGATCAATGGAATTAGCTTATGTTAAGCTAATTTTATCAGTTTTAGCCTTAAACTAACTAACAAACTATGGTTAGTACAAGGTTAGTTGGTAACGCTTTGGATCGCTAACATAAAGCTTGCAATTTTAGCTTGCATAAATCGTGACAATTTAGCTTACTATAAGATTGAAAATATAACTTATTCTTAGCTAGAATAAATTTGGTAATTTAAGTTTAAAAACACGTTTGTAGAGAAAAATTTATTATTATTAATTTTTTTTCTGAACACCACATCAAATATTTAGCATTACATGTATAGTGTTATATATATTTTAAAAATAGAAAACAGTGAACGTTATATTATTTTTAAGTTTATGCTCATATTTTAATTTGTTTATTAGCTTGAAGTTTTAAGCTTTTCGCTTTTTTAGAATCCACAATCTTAGTATTTTTATTATTGCCCGTTGTATCAGGTCCATTATCAGAATCATCCTGTCGCTCATCATCCTTTTTGGATTTTGTCCGATTTCCTTCCCAATATTGAGATTGGGTAAAAGCAGTTCCAACAGCTGAGACGACTTTTGATTCCGATTTTCCAAGGCTGGCACTTAAAGTGTCTAAAAGTAAAATAAATATTTTTATTACTACTTAATAATAGACATGAGATATTTATCAGATTATTGTAGCAAGTTTATTCGTACCCACCAACAATACACTTATAAATATTAGGAACATTTAATGAAAAAACAATTTTATCTGCCATTTTTCTGGTGGCAGTAAAGTTTAATGCCAGATCACGACTGATTAATTTTTTCATCACAACATTGACATTTTTTTGCAGTGTGTCATCCGCATCAATCAATAGAGTCATTGGAGAACACTGAAAAAACAAGAACATATATTTATCACGAAAAAAACAAAATTCTATTGATGATACATAAATATTTGAAATAAGTAATAAACATTACGAAATTTGTTTTTAAATCAGGTTTAGTTGTAAATTTTTCCTCCACACTATATAGTGTTTCCAGGTCCGAAAGTGGAAAATCAACTTCAAATGTTTTAGACCAAGTACTTTTGATAGCTACAGCTCCTTCACATTTCTGTTCCAGCAATCTTTCCATCTTTGACAATATTTTCGACTGGTTTTTTTGCTCTATCTTGAGAGATGTAAGCTCTTTCATTATATCCAAAAACTCTAAATTAAAAGAAATTAAAATTATTAAGAATAATAGAAACAAAACAGCACATATTTGATTATATTATCATAGAATAAAAATAAAATTTACGGTCTTGACTAAGGAAAACTCCTCGATCAGCATCACTTTTTTCTTTTACTGTATTATTATGGAATGTATTAATTATGGAATGTACAGAAGTTTTCTCTGGATCAGCAGCATCTATAAAAAAATAAACATTAAGTATTTGCAAGGAATCTATGAAATATATTCATGATGTGAGAAAAGTTATCATCAAACCTGGAAACACAAGTACTCCATTTGCATCGACAAATGCATCCATAGCAAAATCCAATGGTAACTGTTCACAAGTTAAATTCGATGCATCACTTAAAAACAGTGATCTAGGAACAGGAAGTGTTTGACCGACTGTCGAACGACTTTCATAATTATCAGCATAAATATTTTTCTGGTTAAAATCCAACTGATCAAGCGAAGTACCTTTGACTTTACCCCCAGATTTTAATAAAACATTTTTTTCTTTACTTTTTAGTGCTGAAGATTCATAATTTTTCTTTCCATATGTGTCCTTTTTTTTTCTAGTCGATGATTTATTCACTTCTTTCCCTACGTTGTTGAGAGTTTTTTGCTTAATATATTTTGACTTCGTACTTTGTTCTGAACAAGTTGATGATGAATCAGATGATTTAGATTCCGTAGAACTAATGGCTTTTTTCTTTGATTTTTTGTGTACAGTCTTAGTCTTTTTTTGTTTATTAGATTCATCACTTTCTGATGAACCAAAAATAGTAGCTTTTGTTTGTGCAAAACTTTTATTGAGCTGTTCAATTCTTAAAGCTCGCTCAAGATTATCAGTTTTTTGAAGTGAATCAGCTTCTGTATCGGTCGAGAACGCATTTTCTTTTGTTTTCAATTTCTCTAATTTTGATAATGCGTCTTTGTGATCAACTGAAAAAAAAAGTATATTTTTATAAAAACAAATGTATAAGTAAGTAGATATAATTGTCAAAAATCTTATTCATGGTTGATGATTTTTTAATTATCTAATTATTAGAAAAATTTAAAATAAAAGTACATAAATAATGAGTGAAAATTGATTATTATTAGTTATTAGTTTTGAATTAACAGTCAATGAAAATGATACCAAAATGAGCAAATATCTGACAATTTTAAAAATTAAAAAAAAAAGTAATAGTTGTAAAAATACTTATAAAGTTCATTTGTAAAAAAAATATCTGGACAAAAATTTTTTCAAGCACATACTATTGTATATTTCAAAATCATTAATAAATAAACACATGTTACTATGATAAAAATAATTGAATGAAGATGATATTAGTATAAAATTCGAATATTTTATGTATAAATCAGTACAATAGAATTATTGAAGAAATTAATTAATTTTACTAACCTGCACAGCCTCGAATCTTCACATTAAATGTTTCCCATGACTTATCTGCTGCAGTTTTTCTTTAATTAATTTATTAAAATTTATATATGGCTCTGGAGGAAATAGGCAGGTAAACTTTTTATTTTTATCATTGTAAGTCACCCACGATGATGGCACGGCGTCGATAAATTTTTGTGACTTTTTTCCCCGAGTAATAAATTCAATTAATAAATATTCATACGGGTCATCACTTTCTTTATTTTTCATAGATCCAGCCATATCGATTAATAAATTTATAATCGATTAATAAATAAAAATAATAATTAATGTTAACATCAATGTCAGTGAAATATATCTAACCTAAATCTTGATGTCGGTTATATTGGTTACAAATACTGTCTTAAATAGTAATACCGATAGTTAATATCAATATATCAGTGGGATCCGGAAAAAGTACGCAATATTTTTTTTTTATTTATACAAAATATTTCTGGAATGATAGAAAAGCAATTACGTAGAAGAAAGAGACGAAAGTACAACTTGCTGTAGAGTAATGACTGTACTGTACTGAGTTTTTGAGCCAGCAGATGGCGTTGTCGTTAAAATTGAGCGGGAGTATATAAAATAGAATAAAATTTAAAAACTTTATTATTTTATTATTCTACATTACACATTTATAGATAAAATTATATTATATTTTTATTTTATGTACATTTTTCAATATAAATATTCTTAGTTGAACTGTAATAACAAATCTGAATACAAAGATTTTTCAACGTGAGATATATTAATGCAATAAAGACAGCGCAAAGTGGTGCAATGAACTATTTTTGAAAAATTTACAGCAATTTTCATTACTTTCGACTTAACTCTTTCAATAGAAATAGTAATTGATGGTGATGATGGCTTATTACACAACTCATACATATTCAAGTGTTTTGATTGAATAGGTTCTTTATAAATTGAATCCTTAACGTTCCATAGAAGACCTTTTACTTTTATCAAATCTCCATCACGAAAAATTGTTTTTATTTGAATAACTTGATCATTTTTCAATAATACAAAATTATTTGGTGAATCGTTCGAAAGAAAAAATTCTTTATAACGTAAGTTCAAAATTTCCTGTTCATTTTCTTTTAAAATAATTAAATCCACTTTTAGTAGAGGTGGTTTTTGAACCATAGATTTTTCGTGAGTTCTACGACACAATTGAGCTACTGAATGAGAAGGTGATCGGAGGGTCCTTCGAATTTTTCCAAGCAAATTTTCAAATGAAAATGCATTTATTTCACTCAAACTACAATTCATAGTTACCACATCATCAGCTAAATGTATCAAATGATGCATGTTAACTGTTGCCCAAGTGCTTCCATATATATCTTGAGCGTCCAAAAAAAACTTTTCCAACATTTGTCGTGCAATTTGAGAAAATCTTGTTGCAGTTTCACTTGACCATAGTAATCGAGATGCAGCATGTAACAAAATAAAATTATTATATATCGAATCACTTACAATTTTTTTAGTACAATAGGTCCAATATATAATAAGAAAAGTTTATGTTCAGTTGCTTTCCATTTTGACACATCACCTAAGTCTCTTAGCTGCCTTTGAAACTCATAAGGTGTTTGACATTTTATCATCTGAATCCGACGAGTTATTTCTGATAAATACGTTTTACTCAATTTTGTTTTTGATCTTTTTTGGTAGTCTTATTACTTGCACACCAATAATCCATCAATTTTGAGTTTGCTCCAAGAAATCCTAGATGCATAAAATCAAGGACAAATATTGATATCATATTTGTCTTTGGTTCAATAAGTGTCAATGGTGATGCTTTATTATGGTGATCAGGATCATCGAAATCACGAAACATTTGATCTGTTCTCAAAATATCATTAGTTGATGTAAAAGTCATAGTCCTATCAACTCGGCTCCCAATACAGTTACATCGTTCACAAGCGTTAGAGCTTGTGTGTCCTTTGATACATTTAAGAAAAGCTCTAGCAGGTGTATCACAGATGAAACATTTGATAATAACAGAATACTTTGTATCTCCAAAAAAAATCCCATTTATCAGTAAATGGTTGATTTCAACAATAAAATTCTTTGTAAATTGTTCTACATACAACGGTTTAGAATGGCCACAATATAAAGCAACTACAAATGGCTCATAGTTAACCAAATTTGAGTGAATCTTACAGAGTATTGGCCATATTTCAGAAGAACTAGATTTTGACAGAGATAGGCCATCACAATTAAACTGTAATTCTATAACATGCTCATTATGAGCCCGGACATTCACGCATTTCAGTAAACCTGATTCAATACCGATGTATGCAAATGTTCCATAAGTACCATCAACATCTTTCATGTTGATGACATTATATTTTGCTCCTCCAGTATTTAAAAAAGTTTTTGAACAAGCAGGTAAGTTAGGAAGCAACCTAGCTCGAAGAATTTTTAAGAGAGAGTCAAGATGAACTTGGGCAATTCTATGATGTACTGCCCATTCTCGTAACTGCTGTATTGCAAGGTCCAATCTACTTATTTCCTCTTTATTATTTGATAGATGATTATCCGAGGATGGTTGTCTCTGACCAACTTGCTCATCAGAACTACTTTCATTAGAAGTAACTAATTCTGGATTATTATTATTATCATTCTGCTCATATATTTCTCCTTGACTAGTATCATTTGAATCAGTATGAGAGTCTGAATTTATACTTGCAGCATTATTATCAATCACGTTTACATCTGATGAACTTGAGGAATCATTTTGATACTCCACTGGATGATGACTATTCTCTTGTTGATGATACTGATTTTTTAATTTTTTATTGCTCGAAATTTTTGTACTCTTAGTCTTGTTAAAGCTAATTTCCTTTTATGATTGTCATTCATCGTTTTAACAGTTATTTATGAAGTAATTAATTTTACGCTTGTGATGTAATGACGTTCTAAAAAATTACAATTTTTTTATTATGAGTATTAAGAATTTGAGATTCAATAAAATGAAAAAACTTACAAAATAAATTAAATTTAAACTTACTTACTTAGTAAATATTTTTCTTTATATGGTGCAAATAAAATTAAACTTAATTATCATTTATAAACAATAACACTAACTCCAAATTAACCTTAAACTTCAGTTCTCAATGTACGCTTGGAGCAACGTTAGCAGATAAGGTAGTTTTAAGCTTAAAAATGGATTCTAATGTACACTTGGAGTAACGTCAGCAGATAAGGTAGTTTTAAGCTTAGAATCCATGTTTAGAATGAATCTCATCTTACGCGTGGAAAAATAGCTAACAGCAAGGTATTTTTAAAGGTTAGTTACACTCCTAAGACTTGTCATAGAATTCATTCTAATAACAATCTAGAATGAAGCTTACAAAAGAAGACTTGGATTTTAAGCTAAAATAAAGCTATTTTGAAGTTTCAAACTTGTCCGACTAAGACAATTTCTACCTGGGTGTTATCATCCCTTCGATTATTTATATATATATTATATTTTTCACTATACAATGACCATATTATTAGATAATACATATTGAAATTGGAAAGTATTCCACAGTATACTTAAAAAAAGAGAAAACCTTTTTAATGACTTAAGTCATTTTGTTTTTTTCTTTATTACAGTCTGGACAAAACCAGTCATTCATAGGTTCTTCAGTTAAGTTAACGCATATCCAGTGGCACCAAAATAAACACTTATCACACTCGATACTATTAGCAGTACCTAACTTATTTTTACATACCTTACAATTCCAGTAAGTACTTTCTCTTTTACGTTTTATCAATTTAATCAAATGATTAAATGCATTAATCTCAAAGTAATCTTGGACAATATCCATTTTTATTGTTTCACTAGCCAAAGCATCAGGGAGACTTTCCAATTTAATATGGTTTAAGTTATCTTTTTTTATTTTCATGCGACGTAAAACAACATTATTAACCACAATTTTATCAGTAAATAATAATCCGAAAATGAACATTTTCTTTTTACTATCTTGTAATTGGTTAAATGTATTAGATTCTGTTGTATCTTTTTCACCTGCAGGTAGCCCAATAACACGATATTTTCGGCCTTTAGCACGTCCACGAGCCTGACTTGAATATAGTGACAATGATCCAACTTCCAATTGTGAACTATTGGAATTAATCCTTTCCAATCCTAGATCATCAGTACTAGTATCCAAAGAAGCCAACATTTTGGTAACTTGTATTATTTTATTTCGTTGTTCGTCTTTATTGACTGTTGACGAAATTACAACTTCTAATTTAGACAATAATGTCTCGAAATCATCTTCACCAAGGACCCTAGGAGTATCGGTGATTAATTCAACGTTTTCTGTTGGTCCATCGATGATATTTTGTGAAGAAGATGCTGCAACCTATTTGAAAAATAATAATGATAACAAAAATTATACCGCTTAGTATTTTATGACTAATTTGTTTTTTCGAATATAATATTTTCACAAAACTATATATGCATTTAAAATAGATTTGTTACACTTACGATTGGTAAATCGAGATTTGTAGATTCAAGTTGTTGGCATTGTAATGGAACTGTCTCACAAGAGCTTGTTGATGCTTCATTATCGTTTGCATTAGTCTTAAAAAATAATTCAAACATTAATACAAATATTATATAATTTATGATTCAAAATAATACTTATCAACTACAGAGCTACACAATTTTGTGGGTTACGAGGATTCAAAAGATTTTTAATTTGAAATAGAAAAAGTAACCCTATCAATTTTCCTGATTTAGCAGATAAATTAAATGACGTTTATTAATTAATTAATAATTCAACTGATTAACTAAATCAATTTGGTTCAATATCTTGAAGCTAAATCAAAATCTGATTTTATTTCTTATCATAAAATATATATAACAAGTGAAATAAAAAAATAATACTAATACATAATGTTTATTCAGTTATTATAAGTCATTTATATTAAAGCAGTTTTAAAATTATTAGTAACTTCGATGAAGCTATAACTTATATTTTAACTCTATATAAAAATCGATTGATACTATGATATGATAAATTGTTCATTCTATTTTAAAAAAATTTTTGCAAGTATATGAAGGTAAAAACCTGAAAATATCATTGCTAAAAAAAAATATTGCGAATAAAATTTTTGGTTTGTTAAGTTTTCTTCGTGAAAAAATCAAGTAGACTGAAAATTTTTATATTTAAAACGGATCAATATAATAAATGAATTACTTTTTAACATAAATACTTATTGAATATTATTGATTTACCATGTTCACTTGTTATAAATTCTCATCAACATAAAATAAATCCCCTGGTTTAGTTGTTAAATGATTAACCAAGATACTTTGGCGAATTAGTTGCATCAGTTGAGTAAAAGTATTTATGAATAAGTGAATCTAATCAACCATTAAAATTTTTAATCAAGTTAACTAGCTAAATTGTAAACACCTTGTACTTACTACTGCAATATTCTCTTGAATGATGCTTTGCTCGGCAAGACGCTTTTTATATACTTCAAGTCGTAGAGACTATAAAAATATTAATAAAATTATTAAATCACGTGGTTGCTGTAAAAAAATTTTATTTAATAATGTAAAGACTATGATAATGAAAATGATATTTATCTAATTATTTAATTAGAAAAAAAAAAAATGATGGCTTTTGGCAGAGAGATTTGTATAACTTACATCAGATGGTTCATGATCGTGATGAAGATTGACATCCGTAACTTTCAAGTATTGTTTGTCTTTAGTCGTTCGGAAATTTATAAAAGCAGGGCAAAGTTTCACGTTCACGCTGAAAATTAAACGTTTAAGTTTTGATTAATATAATAATTAGTTTAAATGAACTCATTGACCATAAATTAACATTGCAACATACCCAGGATTATTTTTTAAAAATTTTGTTAAATCAGCTGGCTTAGGATTTTTACAACATTTAAAATACTTATCGTCATAAATTAAACGTTTATTATAACCTTCACCAATTTTGTTTGTTTTTCTTAATTTTTCCAAAGTTGTACTGTTCAAAGTAGAGAATACATGTTTCTGATTATTTTTAATTAAATCAATTTTTTCTTGAATTTTTGCATAATCGTCGAATAAATCACCGACTTTAAAAATTGGTTGATCCTCCGCCATTATAATAAAATATAAATATTTATTTTAATTTATATTCGTATAAAGGCTAGAATTCTTTGTCTGGTTAAATGGTGGAAATTTCTTGATATCGCGATATGAACGTTACAGCCGGAAGTTTGATACTAAAAGTGAATAACTAGACCAGACGACATTTTACAACAGAAAATATAAATGTCGTGAGAGTTGTACCGATGACAGGTAAGATAGGTTTCGAGCGCACACGTTTTGATTACATCCAAAAATAATGGATACTTCACAAATGGTACAATAATGCATGTTTATTACCATAGGAGCAATTAAAAAGTTTTGATGGTAGTACTGACTTGAATCGTAATAAGTAGAATTACGAGTAGTATGAAAAATTTATTACAACGAACACAAATCAATATAATAAGAGCTACCAAAAATAACTATGGACGAAGTGGAGTAGTATGAATAATGCAGTCAACTAAAATAGATCAGGTCTAGAGCAACGTTAAACAAAAACGAGATTCCTCCAACACTAATTTTTTTCTTTTTCTTCTTCTTCTTATTATTATTATTAGGTTGGCAAATAAATACTGAAACACTTTAATGTTTTGAAAGTTTTAAAATATTTAACTACAAGAAAATACTAGTAAATTGTAGAACGTTCTAGAACGTATCGGCTGAGAGGTATATAAACGCGCACGGTTCCGCACTAAGGCAGTAGTGATCAAAATGGAGGAAAAACAACTTCGTCTGATAATGCTATACGAGTTTAAAAAAAACAACAGCGCACGCCAGGCAGCTGAAAACATCAACGCTGCATTTGGCCAGAGCACCACTAGCCACGTGACTGTAAGCCGTTAGTACAAACGTTTTGCTGACGGAGATATCAGCCTTAAAGATCGAGCTCGCAGTGGCCGACCGTGTGAGCTCGACGATGACACCCTGCGTAACGAACTGCAATTGTATCCAGATGCAACCACACGAGAACTGGCTGAGCGACTAAATTGTAGCCACACAACTATTGAAAATCATTTGCATGCGCTTGGCTATAGAAAAGTTTTAGCGCGATGGATCCCCCATGTTCTGACTGAGGCTACCCGAACGGCCCGGGTATCAATATGTCAATCTCTCCTCCTGCGTTCTCATCGCAAAGATTTTTTAGCACATTTGGTGACCGGCGATGAGAGTTACATTCTTTATGAGAACGATACGCGGCACGCTTTTTGGATTCCTCGTGGGGATGACCCGCCAGTTCAGTCAAAGCCGAACACCCATCGCCGTAAAATTCTTCTTAGCTGTTTCTGGGATGCGCAAGGCATGCTCTTTTGGAAGCTTCTCCACGACAAGCAAACTGTTACCGCCGAGCTCTATGCCGAACAACTACGTCGCCTTGCCACTGCTATCCAAGAGAAGCAGCCAAGAAGCGTCGAGGTTCATTTACTACACGACAACGCCCGACCGCATGTTGCTTCTGTTTCTCGTTGTCAACTGGAACAACTGGGCTGGGAAGTGGTACCACACCCAGCATATTCTCCAGACCTAGCTCCGTCGGACTACCATCTTTTCCGAGCTCTAAAGTACTTTATACGTAAAAAAAAGTTCCGCGATTTTACTGATATTAAATGTAACCTCGATCTGTTTTTCAACTCACAGTCTCAAAAGTTTTGGTCATCATAAAGGAATTTACTCAAACAACGCAAAGCCTCACCTGGGTCATCATTGACGCTACCCAGCAACTCCAGCCAATCTCTCTCGTACAGCAGCTTCCCCCAGCAGCAATCCAAAACTCACAACTTCTCGACACACGACTATCACAACCTCCATCTCCACCAACACCACTAGAATGAACAGACACCAAAACAGCAAACTAATAACAATCTTACAATGGAACGCTCGAAGTATAAGGGGGAAAAAAGAAGAAATCAATATCTTAAACATGAATCAAGACCACGATATTTTACTACTCACCGAGACATGGCTCAAACCAGATGAACCATTCTACATCAACAACTACAACATAGTAAGGAAAGACCGACAAGATGGCGCCGGCGGAGGTATTGCCATCGCTATTAAAACCAACTTAACATTCGAAATTATCAACGACTTCTTTGAGCTCGAAAACAAAATCAATACCCTAGCCATCAAAATAAAGACGGACCAGGGTCCCATCACAATAGCAACCATCTATGTCTCTCCTCATCAAAGAATCAAAAAAAATTCCTGGGAAAAACTACTAGATCGACCAAACGATAGCTCACTTCTCCTAGCGGGTGACTTTAACACCCATCACACCTCCTGGGGAAGCTACAAGAACTCGGCTCAAGGCAAAGAACTCCTAGAAACTATTACCGAGGCAGACCTCTGCATTCTGAATGACAGATCCCCCACAAGGGTAACAAACCCTACTACAAACAAATCCGCAGTAGACCTCACCATTGTTTCACCCGAACTACTAAGCTACACTAACTGGAACGTCTCTGAAGACCCAGGAAGAAGCGACCATTACCCAATTCACATCTCTCTGGGTGTGGCCCCAGATACATATCAATTTTTCACCCATAAACTAAATCTCTCTAAAATATGTTGGGAAACGTTTGATGATGTCCTCACCAAGAAAGTTGAAGCCATCATCCCTGAAGACAATCTGAATGTCCCACCGACCTACGAAGAAATAATTACTATCATTAAAGACTTCCTCTCAGCGGCGACAAAAACAAAAGACTCCAGAAAGGAAAGTGCCAGTGCCAATCAACACACGTCATCTCCAAAAAATAATCCCAAGACTAGAAAAATTCGTACACCTGCCCCGTGGTGGAACGAAGAATGCTCCAAAGCCTTGGAAGAAAGAAAGTCAGCTCTCCAACTCATGAAGCGTACATTAACGGTAGAGAGCTATGAAAACTACAATAAAATAAACGCGTTAACGAAGAAAACATTCCAGAAAGCCAAACAAAAAGCTTGGCGGGAATATACTGCGTCTCTCAACAGCACTACCCCCATAGCCATGGTCTGGAAAAAATTTAAAGCCTTTAAAAATAGAAGATTATCCAATCCGTACACACTCCCGAGACAAGAACTCTCAGTTGAACAAAAAAGCTTGAATTCATTGAAAGTTACTGTCAGGAAAGCCGAATAAACTCAGACAGCTCAACAGCACAGGAGCTATTTCACCAAGACACCGCCGAAGCTCCCCAACCATCAGCACCCAATTTTCCAGACTACGAAATTTCTTTAACAGAACTAAACTCCGCCATACAGCGAAGTAAATCAGGAACAAGCCCAGGACTTGACCAAATCACCTACGACATAATCAAACGTCTCCCTGAAACTCTGAGAAAACTAATCCTGGACTGTTACAACAACTTTCTCCGACTCAAAAATATCCCACTTCCTGGACAGAGCACTTAGTCTATCTACTCCCCAAAGGAGACACAAACAAATTTAGGCCCATCACCTTGGCACCCTGTTTTCTCAAAATAATGGAAAGAATTTTGGTAGACAGAACCACGTGGTGGCTGGAGCACAATTCTAAGCTCCCCAACACCCAATATGGATTTAGAGCAGGCAAAAGTACTGCAGATAATTTAACAGTAGTCACTGGAGAAATTTACACCGGGTTCGCCCAAGGTGAGTATACTATAACGGCATTTCTGGACATCAAAGGAGCCTTCGATCATGTCAATCCGGACAAGTTGCTACAAATTATGCTAGACCTCGATATTCCCACTTCCTACTGCTCCTTCTTCTACTTTCTAATCAAGAAGCGCAAACTATACTTTGTGACCAACAGCAGCCTAACAGAACCGCAGGAGGTAAACTCCGGAGCGGGTCAAGAACTGGTATCAGCTCCCCTGCTGTTCACTCTCTACACGGCAGATGGCAACAAACATATACACTCTTCCAGCAGCATAGCAGAATTTGCTGACGATAAAGCTATAAGATGCAGGAACAAAATTTACAATGCACAGTCGACGCTATACAAGCCTCCCTAGACAGCTACAACGCATACCTCGAAAGTCTGGACTTGGATCTCTCCCCGGAAAAAACAAAAATAGTAGTTTTCTCACTCATCAACTTTAACCCCCAGGACATAGTCTTTACTATTAAGAACACACACATCAGGCCATCTACATCAGCTAAATTCCTTGGTATGATACTGGACCAGAAACTAACATTCGACGAACACCACAATAATCTCATTTCAAGAATCAACAAAGTCAACCCCCTCATTAAAGCTATGTGTGGAACAAAATGGGGAGCGACTCCAGCAACCCTTCTAAATATCTACAGGGCACTGATCAGGACAAAAATCGAGTACGGGTCTCACATAATGAACATGACCTCCAGTAAATTATTCAAAAAACTGGAAAAAATACAAAATAAAGCCATCAGAACATGCATGGGCCTTCGGATATCGACCCCAATCAACTCAATGATGGCAGAGGGAAAAGAAATCCCTCTAAAAATCAGACTTAAAGATCTCTCCGATCGTTATATACTAAGATCTATGAGTGTCTCCGATAATCCAGTCATTCAAACCCTGACAAAATTGGAGGATAGTATCACCCAAAATAAAGCCAAGCAGTTCATTCTAAAAAGATTCCCAGCAATTAACTCCTTAAAAGACAATAAACCATACCAGGACATTATCTACCAAGCTAAAACACAACCGCAGTATATGTACCCTTACTCAGTCTTTCGAGACTCATTAAACGTTGACATCTACAGATTCGGTAGAATCTGGCGCCAAGTTCCGTTCAAAAATTCCGTTGTAAACGGAGCGCCAGACTACCGAATGTGTTTACTGTAAGCATCACGTTTTTTAGAGGTTGCAAATTTATTTTTAATTCTACGGTCCTTTTTTTCCTTAAATTTGTATTATAACGGTAGTTCATACCTTATTTTCCTGATATTAATTGATTATATCCAATTATAACAATTAATCTGCTTAATATTATTAAATTTAATCAGCACAAACTATAGCAACGCAAAAATTTCGATCCTGACTTTTTTTCGATGGGCAAAGTGATCTGCCACAGACTAAATAATTCGAGAATGCATAGTAATCCTCCGATAGATGGGAAACTACAGTTAAAAAAAGATATTTCGCAGCTTGGATCTACACTCGCCAGGGTGCACTGGAATTCTTTCTACATAAACTGTAGATTAAACGGGATAGCTCACTAAAGTTAGCACCCCAGAGTTTTTTTTTATTAATTTTTGATTTTTTTTTATCACGTCGTTAGCTCGTCGTTTGTTCTTTATTGTTTAATATCAACATTTGTTAGTTCTCCATTTATTCATTTTAAAGAAAATTTATTAATAATGTACTTTTAAGTTAGCCCCCCTATTGCATTTTTTAATATTTTGGTCGCAATTTGGGTCATTAAACCTCTATTTTTGATTGTTCATATATATTCAACATTTGTTTCTACTTCACATTGTTTATTTTTTGTTTAATTAACATTTGTAATTAGCTGAATGTATGTATTCTAAATATTCGCACTGCGCATGCGTCAACTTTACGTATATAGACTTTTAGCGCGGTCTTTTGAAAATTATAGTGACAAGCACATCTTATGTGTAAAAAATTAAAAAATCTACAAGTGTAATCTTTTAGGAATCAATTTTCAATTAATTTAAATAATTATAAAAAAATTGTTAGACGTCAGCCAATTTCAATATTATTAAGTAAATAAATAAATAACTAATAAATATCTATTTCATTTTGAATTTCTTAAAAATATAGAATCAACTTTGAATCAATGCATGTATATTTTTTTATACTCATCTGTTCCATTTCCATGAATTATACGAACTAGTATCAAAATAAAAAAGAAATAACAAATAACAAAAAATTTTTAATACTTTATTAAAATAAAACTTTTTATAAAATTATTAAAAACTACACGTTGCCTTTTCGTCCTGTAATTTCTATAATGAAATACAACAATAATACACTTACTCTAATCACTGTCATTATAATTTTCAAAAGACCGCGCTAAAAGTCTAAACCTATGGTTGACGCATGTGCAGTGCAAATATTTTGAATACAAATATTCAGCTAATTAAAAATGTTACTTAAACAACAAATAAACAATGTGAAGTAGGAAAAAATGTTCTATACACATGAGCAATTAAAAACACAGGTTTAATGACCCGTATTACTACCAAAATATTAAAAAATGCGAAAGGGGGCTAACTTAAAGGCATATTATTCATAAATTTTTTTTAAATAAATAAATGGAGAACAAACAAATGTGAATCGTGAACAATAAAGAATAAACGACGAACTAATGATGTAATAAAAAAAAGTTTAAAAATTAAAAAAAAAAAACTCTGGGTCGCTAACTTTAGTGAGTTTTAAGAATCAGTGTGATATTTTTAGTCGCTTTCAGATGTCACTACCTACGTTATCAAATCATTCACTGGAGAGCCTTGGTTTAAACCAGGGCCGTACATTTTATATTTTTTATGCGTTCATGAATTATTATAATTTCGTTTTTATTTTCACTGTAATTCTAATTTTTATATTTAATCTTTCATTGATCCGTTATAATATTTAGCCAGAAAAATAGTGGTTGCATAATTTAATTTTTATGCAAATATCCAAATAAGTTTATAAAAATAATTTAGTACGAAACTTATAGCAATTAAATCCACACCATTTTCAGTAAATAATTATATAAATAATAAAATATGATGTGACTTTCTGTATTTTTATTTAAAAATAAAATAAAACACTGTAAGTAACATTTGTTCGAAAAATTCATCATATGTCGATGACACAAGAGTTATCCAACATTTTTGATTTTTGATTTTTTTAATCATGTAATTAGTACTACAAAATATTTTTAAAAAATAGCACGTGTAGGTTTTCAAATTTTCTACAGATTATTATTACTAAAATAATTGTTTGTTATTTTCATTGAATTAATGTGTATTGCAGTATTAAATCTAAATTAAAATTTTTTCTTATTAAGAAAATGTCAAAATTCTCTTTCTATATATAAGAAATGTATAATTTCCATCGATAATTTAGGATATCGATTTAAACCGGAGGCGTTTACGCGGATTAGTCAGTTTAAATTTTTTAATACAACTAGCTAATATGAGAAAAGAAAACTTTAATTTTTTTATCAGAATTTGAGCAGAAAAATCAAAGAACGAACGACTTTTCATATGATTATAGCTTTGCTTGAAAAAATTCATTTATTTATGAATTTTTAATATTGCGCGGGAAAAGTTTACGTTTGAAATTAAAAATGTAAAAGTATCTTATGAAACAAAAATTTTATAGAACAAATTATCATACAACCTTCCATGTTTATGTTTGAAACATATTTTTTTAATTAAATTTTATTTGTTAACCAGTTTAAACACACAAACATTGTATGAGTTATACTTTCTTCGAATAAACCAGATGTTCAGTGTCTGGGGAATTCTCATTGAAAAGTGTGTACATTCTATGATCTTATGGTTATTGCCTGTAGATGACACTGTCATCCAATTGAGCGGGTTTCAAATAATCTTAATTTCTTGATAACATGTAATTGAATAAATGTGTATTGCAGTATTAAATCTAAATTAAAATTTTTTCTTATTAAGAAAATGTCAAAATTCTCTTTCTATATATAAGAAATGTATAATTTCCATCGATAATTAAGGATATCGATTTAAACCGGAGGCGTTTACGCGGATTAGTCAGTTTAAATTTTTTAATACCACTAGCTAATATGAGAAAAGAAAACTTTAATTTTTTTATCAGAATTTGAGCTGTAAAATCAAAGAACGAACGACTTTTCATATGATTATAGCTTTGCCTGAAAAAATTCATTTATTTATGAATTTTTAATATTGCGCGGGAAAAGTTTACGTTTGAAATTAAAAATGTAAAAGTATCTTATGAAACAAAAAAATTTTATAGAACAAATTATCATACAACCTTCCAAGTTTATGTTTGAAACATATTTTTTAATTAAATTTTATTTGTTAACCAGTTTAAACACACAAACATTGTATGAGTTATACTTTCTTCGGATAAACCAGATGTTCAGTGTCTGGGGAATTCTCATTGAAAAGTGTGTACATTCTATGATCTTATGGTTATTGCCTGTAGATGACACTGTCATCCAATTGAGCGGGGTTTCAAATAATCTTAATTTCTTGATAACATGTAATTGAACAAATGTGTATTGCAGTATTAAATCTAAATTAAAATTTTTTCTTATTAAGAAAATGTCAAAATTCTCTTTCTATATATAAGAAATGTATAATTTCCATCGATAATTTAGGATATCGATTTAAACCGGAGGCGTTTACGCGGATTAGTCAGTTTAAATTTTTTAATACAACTAGCTAATATGAGAAAAGAAAACTTTAATTTTTTTATCAGAATTTGAGCAGAAAAATCAAAGAACGAACGACTTTTCATATGATTATAGCTTTGCCTGAAAAAATTCATTTATTTATGAATTTTTAATATTGCGCGGGAAAAGTTTACGTTTGAAATTAAAAATGTAAAAGTATCTTATGAAACAAAAAATTTTATAGAACAAATTATCATACAACCTTCCATGTTTATGGTTGAAACATATTTTTTTAATTAAATTTTATTTGTTAACCAGTTTAAACACACAAACATTGTATGAGTTATACTTTCTTCGAATAAACCAGATGTTCAGTGTCTGGGGAATTCTCATTAAAAAGTGTGTACATTCTATGATCTTATGGTTATTGCCTGTAGATGGCACTGTCATCTAATTGAGCGGGTTTCAAATAATCTTAATTTCTTGATAACATGTAACTCATTAAAAAGTGTGAACATTCTGTGATCTTATGGTTATGGCCTGTAGGTGGCACTGTCATCCAATTGAGCGGGTTTCAAATAATCTTAATCTCTTGATAATACGTAACATAACTATGCGTTTGATATATTGCGTCATTTACTAACAACGATGTCATAATAACAATAAATAATATTGGTAACCATAATAAAAATAACAATAATAGTAATTATAATACTAAAAGTATTAATATCGGTAATAATAAATTGATGTTAAAAATGAAAGCAATAATAATGTTTATCATTATCATTATTATTACTAAAATGATTGTTGTTATTAATAAATCCGAACAAAAACAGCTTCACTGTAAAAAATTGCGCCAAGTCCACGTTCATAAAACTCATCTCAATAACATTAGCACTTTACAAAAAAATAAGACTCGTTTCAAAAATTTTCATTCTTTACAAAAAGATGTGAAATCCAAACAAAAACAGTTTCACTGTAAAAAAAAATTGCGCCAAGTCCACGTTCATAAAACTCATCTCAATAACGTTTGCACTTTACAAAAAAATAAGACTCGATATAATAATTGTCATTCTCTACAAAAAAGTGAAATACAAAAAATACCAAGAAACTGTCATAATGTTAAAAAAATTGATAGAAAATTTGTTGAAAATTTAAAAATTAAAAAAATTTTTTATCGTACTTGGCGCGCGTCATTGAGTACCCCAAATTTTTTCAGGATAAATAAACATCCTTTTAATGATTAAAAATTTATAAGTTAGTCAACCTATAAAATGCATGAATTTAATTAATCAACTATTATTATTTAATAATAAGTTTTACAAAATTTAGGTAAAATCGACATGTCATACGTATGTTATTTGAAATTTTTTAATCATCCAGACATCATTTATGATTTTATTAAAACGCCCTCTCGTGTTTGGTTATGAAAACTACTTCAAAGTGGATACTATTGAGTGCTCTAGAAAAGAAAACATATGGCCGACTAAATTGAGAAAATGCGGTGTGATTGCCAATCAAAATGTGTTAATTACAATTAAACTAAGCAATATCAAGTTTCTTCATTGAAGCTTAATGATGGAGCTGAAAAAAATTGAATCCAAAAATTTTATATAATTTCAGATGATTTCACCACACCATCATATTGACAGTTATTTCCACTAAAAATTAAAAAAAAAATTTAATAACGGATTTTTTCACTGAAACTGATAATTAATCGAGTAAGCAGTGTTTTTAATGAGTTGAGTATGCTTGACTAATGTAAATTTATAAGTATAAGAATGTATGAAATCATATATTGTGTAATTAGAACTGATCAGCCCAAATATGTATAACTATACATAATTACATAAATTCGAGCAAAATAGTTTTTTCTCGGGTTGAAATTCTTCCGAAAAAATTTGGGGTACTCAATGACGCGCGCCAAGTACGATAAAAAAATTTTTTTTTTAATTTTTAAATTTTCAACAAATTTTCTATCAATTTTTTTAACATTATGACAGTTTCTTGGTATTTTTTTGTATTTCACTTTTTTTTGTAGAGAATGACAATTATTATATCGAGTCTTATTTTTTTTGTAAAGTGCAAACGTTATTGAGATGAGTTTTATGAACGTGGACTTGGCGCAATTTTTTTTTACAGTGAAACTGTTTTTGTTCGGATATCAACAACAGCAACACTCAGTAACCTTCCAACAAAAAGCGTGATTAAAAATTTTCAAAAAATAGTGAGTGAAAAACTACACGATTTCACACAAGTATACACAGACGCATCCAAAAGCCCGACCGAACCATACATAGGACTCGCAGTTTACAATGCCACTCTGGACATTCACCTGACACAGAAAATCAACGGCCAGGCTTCAATAACAACAGCAGAATCCCTAGCTATTCTCAAGGCAATCGAGCTAGCACTCGAGACCGCAGAGAAAAAACAATAATCTACACGGACTCCAAAAACGCGCTCCAAGCCCTTCTTAACTTACAAGATAAAAACCCAAATCATACCTGCCATACAAAATTGCAGCCAGACTCCACGAGGCGCAACAACGCGGACTACAAGTCCACTTAATGTGGATCCCTGGACATTCTGGCATACCCGGCAACGAAGAGGCAGATAGACTAGCTAAAGAAGCGATCACCAACTCAAGACGAACCTTTACTCCAATCCCTATAACGATCTAGTGACTAACAGCAAAGAAAAGACCATCAACCGCACAGTTGAGTTCCTCAAGGAAGCTGGGAAACAAAAAGGAGTTCATTATTTTAGCTTTATCTTCAAGGAAACTAAAAACCCTGGTTCGCTGAGTATGACATGCCCAGGAAAGTCATCACTACATTTATAAGAATGCGTCTAAACCATTACAACTTAAACTCCAGCTTACATAGAAAAAATTTCATCGAATCATCAGCATGTCCCTGCGGATCACCAGACCAAGACTTGAATCACATCTTTTTAAGTGCCCAATATATCAAGACCAAAGGAAAATGCTGAACAACATTCTCAGCAAACTCTATAATCCAGCTCCGACAGATATTACACCACTTCTAGCAAACCCTTCAAATAAAATCGCATACATTCTCTCCAACTTCCTGAACAAATGCAATCTCGAGATTTAAAAGAAATTTCAACGAGCATACAGACACCTATGGACAGCATGAAAAACAACGACACTACACTACAATCACCCTACCATTGAGTACAACGGCCGAATGGGTAATCTCCCAGAGCCAATTGTATAATAATAATAATAATAATAAAAATTAATATGAAGCTTAATTTTTTTTTTATTGCGTTAATTGATAATCCGCTCTTAAATCGTCTGCAATTTCAACCAAACTTCTACACAATATGCAAGTGAATGATTCTCCATTTGCAATCGCCTCATCATGCCATTTATTATTACACGACCAACAAAATGGAGCATGATTGCAAGGTTTATAACCAACTTCGATTAAGTCATTAAAACAGCCTAAGCACTGCTGAGCGTAAATATACGGTTGATTTATATCTGGTTGCTCTGAAGAAATAATTATTTCGTTTTCTGATGCAATTGTCAGTACTCCGTTGTTAACATCAGTCGATTCTGACATTACAATAGGGTCCGGAAGTCCTGTGCCTTCAAGTAGACCAAGTTCTGGTAAATTATTTCCCATATTTGTTAATTCAGAACGATCATTACCATTACCATCAATGGATTCTGATAAATTTTCTACAGCAGGGAATGATAAATCATTATCAATGCCAATTAAATCAGGATTGATGTTAGAATCCGAAGATTCTTCATGGTCAGATTGATCAGAAGAAAAATTATAATTATGATCCATAGATGTTGGGTTGGTAAGTAAACCAACTGGTGGTGTTGAGTCAACTTCAACAACTTCATTAGCTGACATCTGTGGTAAGTCATCAAGCGATTCTGCAAATAATTAAATATAAAAATCTTTAATGATTCATAATATATCACTACTGGAAAATAATGCAAATGAACAATCAATTTTTTTGAACTTACTCATAATTATTAGGATGCTGTATATCTACAAAAATATCGATATTTAAGAAGCATTTCGAATCTACAAGTTTTTAGCTTTATAATTTTGTGACAAATATTCTAAAGCTTTTAGATTAATGCAACCTTAAAAAGTAATCCGGGAAAAAGAACAGAGCAAATATTTTTAATTTAAGAATTTTATTTATAACAGTTTTACGGTAGTACTTTAAATATATTTTTACCTTTAAGTACGTAAAAAATATACATTTCAAAGCTGAAAAAGCTGCAAGGTGCGCTGAAAAAAACCAATTTTTTAACATCTTTGAGCTTAATGATTCAAATTAAAGATCTCATCGAGTTTTACGCTTGAAAATATATGGGATGGCTTTCGTGATCACCTGATTTTCAGATTTTTTATCGAAATCCATCGTAATATAAAAATGTTACTCTTATCACTTAAATATCGATATTGTCCCAAAGATATAATACTTTCAAAATTAGCAAAATATTTAGGAAATTTTATTTTCCTTTTTTTTTCAAGTACATTATATAATACAGTAATTGTCTTACCGGCTGCTCCATTGATAAATAATTTTAATAATCTGAACTGAGTAGGAATTTCAACATCCGAAAGTAATAAATTACGTAAGACTGGTATTAGATGATTTGCCATTCTTAGTACGAAGTCTGTAGAATTTACAGTTTCTGCTGTAATTCTGGTCCATAAATCAGAAATACACTTGCAGTTTTTACATTACTGAAAATATTTTTAACTTTTTTCGAGTGTATAATGAAATGTCCTTTTGTCCTCAAGTTATTGTGATGGAAATGAATTTGAGAATTCATTGATGATACTTGATCTAAATGAAGAAAAAAATATGACTATTTAATTAACTTGGATGATATTTTTATTAATAAGGTATAGCAAGATACTAACCAATGAAACTCCACACAGTTTTACTTTTCTGAAGTCGACTTATCATGTTTTGGAGAACCAATTCACTATTTTTCCACAAGGACATTATATCATTATAAAAACAGTAATTTTCGACTTGAATATTGGTAAGCCAGTGTTCATCATAGTAATCCATCAGATTTTCAAAATGTTGAAATTCATTATTATTTATAGAATTAACAATCTCGCGCAAAGCATTCATAATTTTGCTTTCGGGTAACAAACTGATGGATATTAATTTCGATACTGTTAAGGGGCACACCTAGTGTAACGGCCTAAAAAAACGTGATTTTTGGGAATTTTTATTAAAAAAATACTTTATCAATTATTTAAAATTTTAAGAATATATTTATACATGTTTTAAGAATACATAATGAAATTTTTGAAAAAAATTAAATATTTTTTAAGTTATCGTCGATCTCTAACGGCGCGAAAAAAAAAAGGTCCTTCACTGCTGCAGTGATTCCGGCCTTCTCCGTGGATGAAATCTAAAAAAAAAATATCTCGTTAAACTAGATAATATTGTCTGTACAATGACCTACGATAAAAAAAAAAATCAAAAATTGACAATATGGCGGCGTTTTAAAAAAAATAGTCGAATTTTACCTAAAATTTTGGTCGTTTGTGGCCTGCAGAAAATTCGATTTTTGATCAGATCAAAAAATCGATAGGTCATTGTACGGAGAACTATATATAGAACATGTAAAAAAATTCGATAGTGATCGGATCATTTGTTTTTGAGTAATCACTGCAGCAAATTCGGAAAATGCTGTTTCGAGAAAAACGCGTTTAAAGATAAAATGATCGTTTCCACTGTTATAAGTGGTTTAAAATCATATTTACAGCTAATCTGCTATTCCAGGGCCATATAATACACCTTCTTCTTCTTCGAAAAGGGCTTGTTCAGCTGAAGAAGCTTTTCTTCGAGATGATCGACCTTCTTTTGAAGAAGCCCTTTGGCGATAATCAGCGATTCGTATTCTCGTGTCGTCCTTAAGAGCCGCAAAATCTCTTGCTGCAGGTCCAACTATCACTCCCATTACATTGAATATCTTCAAAATTGACGAATAACCGTCATTAAATATTGCAGTTGCAAAATTATTTGACAATTCAATAGTTTTGAAGCCATTATGAAGATGCTTGGGTGAAAAGTGCCAAAGTAAACCGTTGTAGCTTTCATTGTTGTTTTGAGTATTGTTACCTTTACATCTATCAAGCAATTCATATCGAGATAAGTCTTCATAAATAGGTTTTATAGCTTCTTGTACTTCTGGATCCAGTGGGAGGTAATCGTGTTTAAATTCGGCAACGTGTTCCCATTCTTTTTTTCACATGTAGATAGCATTCCAATTTAGCAACAGGAATATCATAAGGATTCAAATCTATAAGTCCTTTGTGGGTAACGCTATCACCATCACCAATATAGCGGGTATATTTTACACCATATTTACTAATGGAACGACCAATCATGTCTTTTACACTATCCACTTCCATTTTTGAGGCAGATCCTTTATGATTGGCATCACATTCTTCATCGTGTAATGATAGCCATTCCTCATAATCTTCAGGTTCGCTATCTTTTTTTTCTTCCAAAAACACAACTCTGACAATATGTAGATTTTACGCATGAATCAAGAATTTTCTTGCTGTATTTTCCTGCCAGCGTAACTACTCCGAAACGGGAAGTATGGCCACGTTTTTTCCAGGTACCATCGCCGCTAACAGTCAAATTTGTCTCCGAATTTTCTTTCTTTAATGTAAGCTCTTTTTCTTCATTTATAGCTTGCTGCATACTGAGCTTACAAACAGTTTCGGCTGCAATCTGTAAATTCGTAAAACATCCCGCAAAAGTTTGGTCGTAAAATTTGCATGCTAAATCCATTAATCCACAGAAAAAATTTATCCCATTTATTCCGATGCCCAATAGACGCATCACAGCAACAATACGTTTATTTATTTCAAATGCGTTATTAATCATTGGTCCAGAATTAATATACGAATTGCCACATTCACAAATAATAGCAATTTTGAACCCTAGACCTCTTGAACTTGCTTGATTGAAAGTAACTTTTTTTTGACAGGTTTTACACACCACTAAATTACTAATTGCACTAAAAACTGATAAAAATTGCAAAATACAATATCCATGAGATGGGTCAATCACAACATTATTGTCATTATTTTGTAATAACTTTTCTGCGGACGTACTGGTATTCGCAGTAGATTGCTCAAATGTAAATCTATTTCCGGTAAACTTGCGTTTTTTCGCAATTGATCGATGCTTAGGAACATTGTGAGTTCCTTTTTTATTTGAATATGAAGATTGATCACTCATTTTCAAGAAAATAGCACGTGTAAAATTATGATGCGCTCGATACAACGATCACAATGAGACTAAATGTGTCTGGCTCCGAAAATAATTTACGTGGCAGTAAACGAAAAATTTCTAGAAATTTCTAGAAATTATTATAATGATATATTTTTGTATACCTGAGAGCCAACAATAGAAACTGGAATCGTGTTATAGGGGCTGGAAGAGACAGTAGACTCTGAACAATACTTCAGGTACGTTTCGCAGCTAATGACACTCTAGCTGCCGAGCGGCTGCTCTTTAAAATGTTATAACTCAAAAACTATTTGAGATATCGATTTGAAATTTTAATATGTTATTCTTAAAGGTGTAATCTACCGAAATATGAAAAAAAAATCGACTTTTTCGAAATTTCACACTAGGTGTGCCCCTTAATATTGTCGTACTATCCTTCAAATCGTGATTTAAACGATGAACTTCATTTATTATGATCTGAAAAAAAAAAATTAATACACCTACATTATACAAATACTTCGACTTAAAAACTTTTTCGATAACCTGGCAAATTTACTATTAATGATAACTCATATCAGAGTTTTGTAGTATATATCGATGATTATTTTTATACATTGATTGATTAAATAGTTATTATTATGTACAAAAAAAGTAAGATATTCATGTTCAATGTTCACTTTAATAAAAAAATTAACTTTACACTTTTTCTCAATTCATATAGAACATCACAATGTCTACCTTCAGGTTTTTAACAGAATTATTCATGACAAAATTTGATGTTTTACTTAATACTGATTGATTAATTTTAAAGATCACAATAGTATTAAAAAATGTTAAAATTTAAGTGAAAGATATTTCATTTTTACAAAAAAATATCAATTGTTATTGTTATTAATACTGATTAAAAGATTAATATTTATTTTTGTTTCTATTGTAAATTTGTAATTAATTAATTTTTTTTTTATATTTGTTAAATGATTAATTAATATTTATAACAGAACTATTGTAATTACTTTTGTTGTATAGAATCATATAAAAATAACTTAAATCAACGTTAAGACACTACAATTTTCTAACCTTGCAATGGTTTAAGAACGTTCCTTTAATGATTGCACCAGGAAACACTGCATTTAAGGCTTTCCAATAATCATCATCGAAATCAAAATAAATTTTTGTCGGTGAAAAGTTGGGTTGTAAATTTAATATCCTGCGAAAAATAATTTTACAACTTTCTTCGTTCTTCTGGACTTGAATAATCCATATTAAAGGTAAAATCTGAAAAATGAGAAACATATACAAACTTTATAGCTAGCCAAAAAAAAAGGTATTAAAATATTAATTTAATATTAAACATTTAATATTAATGTTTGTATATTTATATTAATAAATACAGATATACAAATACATGGAGTGAGCAGATACTGGTTCCTGAGCAGGTACTGAGGCTCTTACCTTACTAATACTGAATTAGTTTTTGGTCTATGTGTAAATAAATTTTTTTATCTATAATAAATTTGATTCTTAGTGTATATATATTTTTCATTCATAGATTTTTTTTGCCTTACATGATCCTTATACTCAGCCGAAATTGCCGTCAATTGAAGAGCATCGAGATCTTCGAAAACTTGTTGAGTTGATTGAATAAATAATGTCGTAGGCTGAAGTTGAGTTAGAAGAATTGAATCATAAAGAATCATTGAGACATTTTCACCTTCATTATTTTCCAGAAAAATAATTTCTGTTTTTCCTGCGTTATGCAGATTGATATTTTTGAAAAGTGGACTTCCTAATTTTAGTTTTATGTCGTCAATTGATGCTACTCCAGGAAATACTCTACTCTCTAGCCATGTTTGCATCCTTCTCTTTATTGTATCAAAACTCAGTAGATCGGCGCCTTCTCGATGTCTATAATACAATATTAAAAATATTATAAATTGAATCAAATAGCATATATAATATACAATATAAAGCATTTTTAGCGTAACATCGAAAAAATATTACATTTGAGTATTTTTATAATTGGGGAAAAAAACAAAACAATATTAAAAATATGAAAAATATGCCGTTAGATCTAATACAAATACGTAAATTTATACAACAAACCTATTAAGTTTTTTTTTTTTTTTTTTTTTTTTTAGATTTTCCGGTCATAAAATTAATTGACAAAAATAATAAATACAGGATAAAGACTACCTTAAGTTAAAGATATTTGTATAAATATAATTTTGCGATTCAATTAATAGATTTTAGATAGCTAATATGACTGAAAAATTATAGGACGATAAAAACTAAAAACATGCTTGTTCATGAATTTTTCGAAATTTTCAAGAACATGAAATAAATCGAAAAAATTATAAAACGCGACCAAATTATAGCTTAAACTAAATATACTTAAGTTAGATTTAAGAATGTTAAATTAAATTTCAGAATGTTAGAATTTTGTAGTTTACTGTTTGTATTATTACTATAGAATAGCTATTATTTTTATCAATTTAATGCACAAATGTAGAAATAATTTTATCAGCTCGTTCACAAGAATAAATAATTAATGATAAACTGTGCTAAATAAAGAATCTTCTCATTGTAATAAAGATTTTAACATTTCACTTAAACTAATAACTTGCAAATCAACTAATAACCTTGCATGTGTATTGATTGTAAATATTTAGTAAATGTACTTTTGGTTCAACTTAGTGGACTTTAATAATATTGGTAAAGAGTAATCTTTTTAGTGAATTTTAAGTCTATATTAACTACGATTTTAAAGTAGAAATTTTTTATTTTAAACTTATTTGCGACTTTTTAGGAGGTAACGTTTTATGAAATCAGTTTAGATTATTTTTACATCACAAATAGCTGACCTCTAAAAAATTTCGAGTCTGTTGAAGCTATATAAGTATATAAATTTTCATGGTTAATATTCATAAATAATAAATTCATAAATAATAGTTTAAAAAAAATTAAAAAACACTCTTTTTGTGAAAAACCAAAATAATAAATGAAAAATACATTTTTATGCATTTGAATTAAGAATAGTATAAGAAAAGTAAGGTATAAGGTTTACCCCTCCATGCGAACTTAAGAACATGACATCATACACCATGAAAAATCAGGTTTTTATTTTATTATTATTTAATGGCTATAAATAATTATAAAAATTATTTAAACTGTTCAGTAATCATTTCCCTTAGCAACAAACCTTGTTTTATATCATTTCTTTACGTATAAACAATTTAAAATGCGATTAAATTCGAGGAAATCGGGGTATTTTAATTTTTAGGCGATAGCAGAGATATATCTTCACAGTAAAAATTTTGTGCAATTTTAACACAAATAGTGTGTAAAAATAACACAATCATATGTTAAACAAACTATCTATAGATATAGTATGCATACAAAATTTGACACATTAAAATGTCAAAATAACACAAAAAAATATTATATTTCAAAAATTACACAAAATTTTTTACTGTGTTCGCGCGTTCGCGCTTAAGACATGGAAAATGTTAATATATATGAATTAATAATAGTGTGAATAAGAAAAATAAATAAGTAAATTAAAAAAAAAGCGTGGAGTGCATTTTTAGATATTATCAAAATGATAATCCTTCTATTCATATCTGTCCATAAAATATTTTTAACTATTACCACCATGCACTCCACACTTTTCCAAAAATAAAATACATATTTTTCTTATTTACACTATTATTCATTTATATATATTACAATTTTTTTGCACTATTCGAAATTTAAATTTATTAAAAATTATTATTTATTTTGGTTTTTTATAAAAACTGTGTTTTTCAGTTTTTTTTTTTAATGTTACTTATTTGTAACTTACAACAATGATACGTCATTATATATTAATTCAAGATTACGAAATTGGTGTTTCGTTGCGATATATAAATCTCGAATAAACCGAGCTTTGAATTCTGCATTGGGATCTCGTTCATGAGTATGTTTACTTCGATTATCGACATAAGTAAAGTCGTCTGTCGCAGACAAGGTACCTTGGGCACTACAAGCATCTGATTCTGCGTGAGAACAAATTAAACGTCTGAAACCAATAAATTATAAAATAAATATAAAGGTTTATTAAATTTGAGTATAAGAAAATAAATATTATATAAGATCTACAAAATCAAAGAAAATGCCATCTAAAATATTTTATCACTTAATTTATTTACTACAAATTGTTAGAATTAAAAAAAAATGATGCTATCAAACCGATTTAGCTTTGAGATAATTATTCGTTGATTAATAGGCTTAGCTTAGTTAATTTGTTAACTCATAGGATTAATTAATACAGAAAATTGGTAAAATAAGCTAAGCTAATCAGTTATATATATTATTAACTTTTAAGGTCTGTTTAACCGGTTAAATTGTACAGCTCTGCTTAAAACATACCGAGCACCATCTTTTAATTGTCTTCCGTATCGAAATACGTAGCCATCAAAAACCCGGTCCGGTAATGAATCAATATAAGATCCTCTTCTGTTTCGGTTGTTTGCCATAGATAATTTATTGCACGATAAATTTAGAATCTGTAAAACAAAAAGGAGTTAAATTAAATCGAGTTTAAGAAATTATTGAACCTCGGTTTTAAAAAAACAGCAGAGTAAAACATTTCGTAAGCTAAAAGCCCCAATATATGCTCAGGACCCAGTATATGATCACTCCATGTATTTGTATATTTATATTCGTGTATATAGATATACAAATACATGGAGTGATCATATACTGGTTCCTGAGCATCTACTGGGGCTCTTACCTTACTCTATTAAATACATTTCTTTGAATGTTTTCAAATTCTTTTACCCAACAAAAAAAAAATTGCCAATTTAAAAAAATTGGCTTGTTTTCAAATAGCTATAACTTTTTCAGAATTCAACGTTTTTAGGAAGATTTCTTTTCTAAGTTTTTGTTGTAAAATCTGCTTCAAGAATAAACAAAAAAATATTTTAACTATTCTTTATCATTAATTTTCAGAATATAAGATAAAACTCAAAAATTTGTCGATAATTATCTTTTCTGATTTTTTTTTATTGCTCTAAGCTTTGATATTTTCTGCACGTCGTCTAATTTCTTCGATCTATTGTTTTTTCGATTTTTCTTTTCAATTAAAAAAAAATTTTTTTTTTTTATATTTATTCATTTTCATAAAATAAATCGGAAAATCTTAAAGAATTCTTAGAAAACTTAATTTGATAATTAAATTTGAAAGAAAAAAATTTAAACAAAAATAGGAAAAGAAATTTTATGAAACTTCACTTTTTACATTTTTTTAATAAAAAAATATATATATATAAAACGTATTGATAGGTAAATAAATAAAAAAGTTATTTCAATCAAAATAGTGACTTCGTTTTTTGTCAAATTTTATTTTGAGTTGAGTAGAAAATTTGAAAATATTCTAAGCGTGTTTTGAGGGGGTAAAAAAAGGGGCCAAAAAACAAAGCTTGTATCAGAAATGACACATTTATGTGTTGGGACGATTATCTGTATTCTCTTACAAAAATTAATGGAATTTCACTGATTTATTTTAAGAGAGTAGAAATTGTAGGCAAATATATATTTTTATTTACTGAAATGTAAAGATAACACAAAGAAGTATTGAGTTAAAATTATTTGCACAAAATTTTATTCTGTGCAATTAAAAAAAAATTTTTTTTTTTAAATAATTAGCTCTGTGCAAAGTGCATATATTTATAATAGAAAAATTCAAATATTCTTAATTATTTTCAACTGATTTTAATCATTTGCAATATTTTTTTTTCTAACTAGAAAGTATTTGAGCACATTATGAAATGGATATATTTTGAGTAACAAGCACACAAATTTGCACTCATGCCAAATTCCATTTTCTAAAATCTGTAACGTACATGTGTTCTTAAAACTTTAAAAAATTATTGCATGCTAATTCATACATCTTGTAGGATTATACAAATATTTTTTGTTGTTGTAAATAGCATGAAAAAGGTTTAAGTGTGCTATTTTATTTCCTTTTTTATAACTTTAATTTTATTCTATAGTATTTCAGTTATAATATTAAATTTTTTTACAAAAGAAAACAAAAATAATTATGATTTATATTTCCTTTGTCTGTAATATCTTCAAGCACAAAAAGCAATATGAACAAGTTTTTCGATATTTTTGAAGTTTTTAGAAATACTATAAACAATATTTTGAAAAGATGTTTTCAAATATAATGATGAAATACGAATTACGGATTTGCGCGCTTACACACACAAAAATATTCCATATAGTAAGTACCCTTTCCATAAACACACTTCTTTTTTTACTTTACCTCTCTCTACTAACAGAAGATTATATGCGCATGCGTTATGCGCCATTGTTATCAAAAACAAAATGGTTTTTCATTTATACAAAAATTGCTTTAATTGAAATCTTCATAATATATCTGATTTGAGGTAATCATAAATAAAATCTTTTTAGTTCAAAAATATAGTTTGTAATACGATTTCGAGGTGTTCAAGCTCAAAAACAAATGACATTCTCTTGAAAACCCTCTTCTCCCAATACTTAGAGTCAAAAATGTTTTTAATAAAATAAAAATAAATACAAGAATCTCGAACTTTTGGAAAATTTTTAGCAGACCGTGTTTTCATTTGAAATTGCCCTAACAGGAATTGAAAAAAAAATATATATTTTGTAATTCTGTAGGATTCAATATTTTGAGACTTTCAGCTGAAAATTCTTAAAGTAAAGCTTGAAACACAATCTTAAAAGATAATGTCAAAAACATTTTTCGAATTTTTTCGTTTTTTTTTTACTTTTCAATTCGCCAATTTGAAAAAACTTTCAAAGTAAATGATGGTATAGACTAAATAGTGTGTTTATAAATCTTTGATTTATTTTTTCAATATTATTAATCATTTTCATAAGTTTTATCATGTCTATTAAGTAAAGAAAAAAAAAAACAAAATGCTGCGGAATTATTTTGTCAGTTTATCTTTGTATATTACATAATATTATATAAAATTTCTTAGCTAAAATATTAAAGTCAAGCTTAAAAGCTACAAAATGTATGTTCTTTTTTTAGAACTCATTACTACAATTTCTCGCTGAATAAGAACTATAAAATATCTGCTTATGTTTCTGTTTAGATAATTTGAATCGTTTTGTTAATAGTAGAATCATTATTATTTTTTTTTTTCTAATAATTAAGAAAAACAAGGAAGCAGTTGGATCTCAAATTATCTACTGTTATTCCAACATCGAGCTTCATTTACATTAATCTATTAAAAATATTTTATGATAAATATTTAGAAAATTATTGTACAGTTTATAACTATTATGAACTAAGTTTTTCAATGTTTCTTAGTTACACGTAAATTTCACTATTAATTTTATTCAACGAGATTTGTAAAAGTTATTTTTTTACTTATTTTCTTTTTCGTTGTATCCAAAACTGAAAATAATGCAACTCTTTGCTTAACTACGAATGAATAATTTTTTTGGATTATCATTTTCATAGAGAAAATAATGGAATTATTATTTTTTTGGCCATACATTATAGTAAATGCCTGGTCAAGTAATTACAGTTATGGTGGTCATCTATTCATTGAGATAGTTTGAACGATACCCTTTGACAATACATTGCATACAGGGACCTAATAAGTTATATTGTTATAGTTACCTAATAACTTTTTTGTACATAAATAATATAATAAGTTCAGCGAAATAAACATTAAACATTTTTAATGCGACGGTTTGAAAAATAAATAAGAATGTTGAATAAGCTATACGTTTTTTTATTTGCTATATTTATAAATAATAAGAATTTCTTTTAATAGTAAAAATTTTTTGAGGAAGTCTGTCTGTCATTATTTACTCATTACAGGTATTTTAAATGATAATAGAATTTTCTTCTTTAATATAATTTGAAAATATTCATTTTCACTACTGTCAAAGTTTCTATTTTTCATTGAGATAATCTTTTCTATTCAGAGAGATGCACGGATAAAAAAATTAACTTGCCTCCATAGCAAAAACTTAGGACAAAGATCACCATTTTGCAGAAAATTAAATTTTTATTTAATTTTAATTTAATAAATAATAGTCACAGATTTTTTTTTTTGTCACAAGTCCACACACAGTGATAGAAGAATTTAACATTTTACTAAGAGATTTTCAAGGAAAACTAAATATTTTTAGTTATATCAACAATTAATAAAATTTATTAATTTTTCACAAATATTTATCAGGCGATTACTATCGAAAGATTTATTTATAACCAACTCTGTCTAACCTATTTTTCTACAGTCGTTCACATTAAAAAAAATTTTTGTAATTGCTTTCAACTCAATAAATAAACTTGAGGTTAATTATTCCGTTTACTTTTTACTGTTTTTTAATGTTAATTAACATTTTTATCAAGTTTATTAATCGTTTATATATTAAAAATATATTTTTTTATTCGTGAAATATTAATTCTTGAAGAACGTTGAAATTCTTCAATGAAATGATTTGTGAATTATTAATTATTTATTTAATACTAATACCTTTTTTTTAATCTACAAACAAATAATTCCAAATAAATAATGTAACTTTCAATAAAAAATTATTCGTACTGCGTCCGTTAACAAATCACCATACATACTGGACACTCTCGTCTGAGCCAGTGCGACCTGAACCTGAGCACGTTGAAAACGGCATAAAGTGGGGGAACTTTTTACGCGCGATCTGGCCGTACTGGATCCAAGCGGGAAGGAACCGAGTGTAAAATGAAAATAAAGAAAGAAGGATGGCACGTGCCAAGTGTCACCAACACACGCCCCGGAGAAGTAACACATAAAATCGTATACTTTTGTTTTTTTGATTTCAAGAATCCGAGTGTATATATTCCCTTTAAGAGAAAGAGGTATACTTACAGCCGACGCCGATCGCGCGGGAAAGATCATACAGTCTCGGATTAATTTTTACGTATAATTATAACAGCTGATAACTAATGAAGTTATTTATTTTAAATAAATATGAAATAATTCTAAATTATTATTGAATATAAATTATTGGTATTTATTGTTACTTAGAATGCCAAACAAAAAATTAATAAAAAAAAACATTTTTTTTTATTCCTTGCTAATTTTTTTCATAATACTACTAGGTAAAATCTAAAATTGAAAAAAAAATTTAAAAAAAAATGGAAATTTATCAAATGTTCTCTGAGATAGAGTCATTTGTTTATGAGCGCGCGTGTTTTACTATACGAAATTCTTCATTAAAAAAATTATATTTCGTAATCTGTTGGTCGTAGAACATTGCTATTTTTTTTAGTTCGTTCATTATTTATTTTTCTAATTTTCCTTCGTAGGATGTCTTGACTCATTTTCAATAGTTTACGAGATACTTTTAGCCCACAGAATTTAGTCAGTTTAACCCAGTTTGGCTGTGTCCACTGGAAGTTGATCGAAAAATTATAATTTCTTGGAATTTCGATACCAAGTACGTTAACATAAAATTCTAACAAGTTTCAAATATGGCGGTCTCAATTTGTTTATAATTAACAGGCAAACAAAAAAACGTAAATTAAAAATTAAATATCTCTGAAACTATTAATCTGGCGGGTCAAGTTTTCACATAAAATTTGTAGAGCTTAAAAAAATTTACAACTTTGATTTTAGGTAAATCCCCGTCAGACTGATAGTTTATTAGTTATTAACAATCGAAGTTTTATAAACAAATTGAGCTAGCAAGCTGAAAAGTCAACCGATTTCATTTTTTATTTTTTTTCACATATTTCTGATAATAAAAGGAACATTTTCAACATTTTTCAAAATTTTTATCTAAAAAATTTGATTTTTAAAAATCAAAAAACCGCTTTTTCTTTGGAAGTCAATATCTCCAGAACTAAATTTACTACAGCACTCGCAACTATCCTCAAAAATCGAGAATTTAATTGCGAAAAACTTGGCTATTTTGAAAAAAATTAATTTTTAATTGGGGTCAAATAATAGTTGAACGCGAGCGAATTTTCGATAAAGTGAGCGCGTTTGCTACCCGGACTGATGGTAGTGGGAGAACTCTACAGTAGTGCTCAATGGATATAAAAAGATAAGAACAGTTGTACTGTGCTAGGGGAGCCGATATCAGTTGAGCACTACTGTGGAGTTCTCTCACTACGATCAGTCCGGGCAGCGAACGGGCTCACTTTATCGAAAATCCGCTCGCGTTCAACTATTATTTGACCCCAATTAAAAATTAATTTTTTCAAAATAGACAAGTTTTTCGCAATTAAATTCTTGATTTTTGAGGATAGGTGCGAGTGCTGTAGTAAATTTAGTTCCGGAGATATTGACTTCCAAAGAAAAAGCGGTTTTTTGATTTTTAAAATTAAATTTTTTAGATAAAAATTTTGAAAAATGTTGAAAATATTCCTTTTATTATCAGAAATATGTGGAAAAAAGAAAAAATGAAATCGGTTGATTTTTCAGCTTGCTAGCTCAATTTGTTTATAAAACTTCGATTGTTAATAACTAATAAACTACACAGTGTAAAAAATTTTGTGTAATTTTAACACAAATAGTATGTAAAATAACACGATCAAATGTTAAAAAAACTATCTATAAATATAGTATGCATACAAAATTTGACACATTAAAATGTTAAAGTAACAAAAAAATGTGATATTTACAAAATTACACAAAATTTTTTACTGTGTATCAGTCTGGCGGGGATTTACCCAAAATCAAAGTTGTACATTTTTTAAACTCTACAAATTTTATGTGAAAACTTGACCCGCCAGATTAATAGTTTCAGAGATATTTAATTTTTAATTTACGTTTTTTTTGTTTGCCTGTTATTTATAAACAAATTGAGATCGCCATTAGAAACTTGTTAGAATTTTATATTAACGTACTTGGTATCGAAATTCCAAGAAATTATAATTTTTCGATCAACTTCCAGTTGACACAGCCGATTTGGCAATTGAATTTCTACCTTTTTTTTTTTTTTTTAAGTGAAAATGACCTACGTATGTTTCTGAGTATTTAAAAAAAATTGCAATTTGGCCAATTTGTATTGGAAGTCGTAAACAAACCGCCTAATATTTTCTCTGCCGACTGGACTAATATACTATACGATCGATTTCGATCGATGAGTAGTATTGCTAATGCCCTCAGACATTCGAAGTCACAAGTTCAAAATCCCGATTGAGATGATGATTTTTTTTTTTTTTTTAATGAATAAATAAATTACTTATCTTCTTTTAACCTAATTTTATTAAATTAATTGATCATTTTCAATTTTATAATTATGCAATTGTAAAACTAGTAAATGATAATTATACCTCAATTTTCTGACTATTGTTTAAAATTTTTGTAATTATGCGAATATAGTAAAATTATGAAATATATGGTGTATTTCCATCGTTAAATACATTTGTTATGGTATTATAATATTTACTGTTAAAAAATTTTTTAGTAATTTTACAAAAAAAAGTGTAAGAAGTTTACTCAACACAACTTATCAAGTATAATTTAATTTTGTACTTGCACTGTATGATTAATTCGAACTTGGTTAAAGAAAATTACAAAACATTTGTTGTAATTTATAAAACACTTATCTGCAAATTTTTTTCTAATATTACAACACAAATATTGTAATTCTATCAAATTAGGATTATTATAAATATTTCATAATTTCAGTATCCCGCAAAATTGTTTTTTAATATAATTATATATAGGTACCCGACTAGAAATTTCAGTGAGGCATGCCGAAGAATCAATTCGGGGCAAGTTTGGCTTGCCTCACTTAGGCCTGCCTAGGTTGCACCTCATTAAAACCACGTTAGGCAGAACGAAAATTGGCATGCCGAAGATATTCCAAATTTGGTTAAGATCCTGAAACTGTGTGGCATTGCCAAAGTCCGGCATACTATGGAAATGCCGAACTGGTTTCAAGTAACGATAACTTGAGTTGTGCCAAAATTTGGCTTGCCAAACTTGGACGTAATCAGGAAATTCTACGGCATTGCCTAAGTCTGGCATACCATAAAATTTCCAAACTTATTTGAAGCAATGATAACCAAATGCTTGCCAAAGTTCGGCTTGCCAAACTTGGACGTAACTAGGAAAGTCTATGGCATTGCCTAAGTCTGGCATACCATGAAATTTCCAAACTGATTTGAAGCAACGATGACCAAATGCTTGCCGAAGTTCGGCTTGCCATAATTGAACGTAACTAGGAAAGTTTAATGGATTCTTTAAGTCTGATATATCATAGGGATACCAAACTGGTTTCAAGTGACGATAACCTGAGTTTTGCCTAAGTTTGGCTTGCTAAACTTAGACGTAACCAGGAAAGTATACGGCATTGCTTAAGTCGGGCATACCATGGAAATGCCAGATTGGTTTTAAGTACTGATAACTAAAGGCTTGCCGAAATTGGGCTTGTCAGAATTGGGCGTAACATTAGTGTTTTCTCGCCTTAGCTTCTTGAGGTGGGATTATTTGTCCTCGAGTCATTTTAGCTCAGTTTTGTTGTAGCGCTGTCAGTATGTGCATCGTGTATTATTCTTAAACTAATATCAATATTATAGCGAATGGATTGAATTTTTTATATGTGTTAAAATTTTTTCTAATTATTGAGTTTTCTTATGTTTTTATGAACATTCATATTGTATCAGTTAATATTACTATTAGAAAATTTTTCTTCAATAAACTACTTAGTGGATAATTATTTGTGTTCATCTCATGGCGATTTAAGTTATTTATAACGATAAAATGTTTATCGTAAATAATAAGTCTTTTCGAAAGCGTGAGCTTAATCGCTTAAGAGTCGCAAAATTTCGTAAAGCGCGACATCAGCTATCTTATTTAGAACAATCTGTTTCACTCGATAGTGCAAGCAATGAAAATGTAAATTTAAGTGATAGTGAGATGCCTCGTAATTTATTACCAATGGATAATACTGATCGTGTTACCGGTCAAAATCCTGTTTGTGAACAAATGAATGAAGAAGTGTTCAATGAAGAATCAGTGATGGATATTTCAGTGTCAGATAATTTAGAACAAAATAATGAAAGTAGTTTTGAACATAGTGTTGATGAACAATTTAGAAATATAACGGTGACCTCAGACTCTGATAGCGATAATGAAATAAATAATGCGATGGACAATTTAAATGTTATTGACAAAATTCGGCAATGGGCATTGATTAATCCTCTTCTTCCCCATACTCGATTAGAACAACTGATGGATATATTGAGAGAACAATATCCAGACTTACCTAAAAGTGCCAAGACATTTTTAGGCACTAATAGTTCCACATATAAAATTGAAAATTTTGGCAATGACGAAGAGTTCGTTTATTTTGGAATTAAAACTAATTTAGAAAAATGTATAAATATTAAATTACATGAGACCAATGATATCGAATTATTAATTAATGTTGATGGTGTGCCATTGTTTAAGTCAAGCAGAAAACAATTATGGCCAATTTTATGTCAAGTTTTTAGCCATTACAATCATTACAAACCATTTCCTGCAGCTATTTATTGTGGTAACAGTAAACCTAGTGACGTCCATTGCTTTTTAGCAAAATTTATTGAAGAAATAAATGAATTACAAAATACTGGAGTTATGATTAATAATCGTTTATTTAATGTATCCATCAAAGGATTTGTATGTGATAGGCCTGCTCGATCACTGCTAAAAATTATGAAAAATCACGGAGGATATTATGCTTGTGAACGATGCACAGTCAAAGGTCAACGGTATAAAAAACGGACTATTTATCCTCTAACAACTAATTGCACACTGAGAACTGATGAATCATTTAGGAATCAATCTAATTCAGAACACCATACTGGAATGTCACCATTGCTTCTTATTGAACCTAAAATAGATCTAGTGAATCAATTTGTACTTGATCCAATGCACTTATTATTTTTAGGGGTTATGAAAAAATTACTAGAGTGTTGGATAGATGGTACAATTAATAAAAAATTAAAAATAAGTAACACTGATAAAACTCGGTTGTCTAGCCTATTAACAAAAATTAAAGTCCCTGCAGAGTTTCAAAGAAGCACTCGCTCATTGACTGATTTTAACAAATTCAAATCAACGGAGTTCCAATTTTTGCTATTATATGCAGGACCTGTTGTATTTAAAAAAATTCTTGCTGAAACAGTCTATAAGCATTTTTTACTTTTGCACGTCGGCTGCAGAATATTATGTTCCAGTGAAATTGCTGTTCAAAAAACAGAACATGCAAAAATGTTTTTAACATCATTTGTCCGTATTGCACCCTTAATATACACTTTGCAATTTCTTGTTGGAAATATTCACAGTGTTTATCACCTTGCTGATGACGTAGCATATATGCAGTGTTGCTTGTCTGGGATGTCAAGTTACTCGTTTGAAAATTTATTAGGCAAAATTAAAAAACTGTTGAGAAGTGGCAATAAACCCCTTGCTCAATTATGCTGTCGATTTAATGAAATTTCAACGAGTATGTGTCCTAAACCTAAATTATCAGAAACAATCGAAATAGTTAAGGAATTTAAAGACGATGACATTGATGAAGTTATTATAAAACGGATAAAATTAAAAAATGTTTTATTGACTACTAAAGCCCCGAATAACACTGTTCTATTAGAAAATAATGAAATTTTCGAAATCCATAAAATTTTCCGATTTTCCATGGATAATAGCATTTTAACAAAGATTAGTGGGAAAATATTGAAGAAAAAAAAACCATTATTCACTTATCCATGTAACTCAGAACACTTAGAAATGTGGAAAGTGAGTGCGAAAAGTAAGATAATGGCCACATATAAAGTTACTCAAATTGCTAAAAAAATGCTGTGCATTGATTTGAGTAGTGACGGCAATGAAAAACTATATGTAATGCCATTACTACATATGTAAATACGTTTTTTGGTGAGACTGTACAGATGTGAAGGAATTTTTGGTGATAGTGTAGATTATATTGGTAAATATTTTGTTTAAAATAATCAGAATGAACAAATGACAATTTAACTTGATTTTTAAAAATTTAGTTTGTTATAAACATTTGATATTCATAATACTAAAGTAACATCATTAAAAATAATAAAAACAAAATTTGTGCAGATTCTTTTTTTAGATAAATATGAAAATTAAAATTAACTATTTAATTTGTTTTTAAAATACCCGCACGAGTAAGTGCAAATAGCTACCCGCAGAAATTAACACTTATAATTTTATTGCATTATTTATTTCGAAAACTAAATATAAAAAATTAATTGTGTGCATTGTTGATGAAACTGAAGTTATAACTATGAAACGAAGTTTGACAAACTATTGATGTACCTGACTTGCATGAACCCACGGTTACCGAAGATTTGCCGAAGTTCGGTTTGCCGAATTTGGGCGTAGCTTGGAAAAACTATGGCAATGCCGAACTTTGGCTTGCCTATAGTGGAATCAATGAGGCGTGAATTCGGCTTGCCAAAGTTCGGAAATGTATTGTTATATATTTTGAAAACAAAGAAGTAAATGAGTGATAAGGGCGGTATACTTAAGAGTGAAACATATACATCCATACATCAACATCAACAGCGTCTGTATTTTATTTGATTTTTTCTCGAAGGACTATTTTACGACGATGTGTACGACTGAGAGAGATCACATATTCTACATGCATTGGAGTTTAACGGATTGTATCTGAGCCTAGTTGGAAAAAAATTGTTCATACAATAAATAAATGTGATATTTTATGATAGTTAATTTTTTATATAATATATATCTAAGCAGTTCAACATAGTGAGCCGACATTTGTGAAATCGCGCGGGAAAGACACAGCTTGCCGGAATTATTGAGTCAAACATTGACTTGAAACTTGACACCAATACAATCGATATTTCTGGTGGTAGAAGAACAAATGAATATTTGAGGTTAATATACATATAGAGCTCATTAGATTGACAGAGTAGGAGAAAAGCATACAGTGTATCCGAATTTCTTACAAGTGTCATTGTATCTGAACAAGTTGTCAGGAGTAGTTCGCGAGTTTTTGTATTATTAAACAAAGGATTGCAATTACACAAAATATTCAACAGGAATATCGGCATTTTTTTTATTTAATAAAATGGGCGATAATTTAGAATGGAAACACCGGTTGGTAGTTTTTCTAGGAGATAAAACAAAGTCGCAAAAACAAGTGATTGATATAGTGCCAAGTGAGTGGATTTATGCGGATAATGCTTATGAGGAGTTGAGGTGTAAATTTATGCCAGAAAAAACGTATAATGATAAAAATCTGAAACTACTTAATGAAATGGTAAAAAATGTGTTGAACCCTGCAGTGATTGGCCGTCTTACTCGGTAGAAATTCGTGGACGAGCACGTAAGTTAAATTTTTAAATAATACTGAAATTAGCAAATGACAATAAAGTTAGCCGTTAATTAAAAATTTTTTTGTTGAAAATATTACAAAAAAAATTATTTTTTTAAATTTCGTTTGTAAAAATTTTAAAAATGTAAGTGCAATAAAAAAAAATATATTTTTAGTTCTAATTTAATAAATAAAGTAAAAATAATACTAAAGTTAGCTGAAGTTTTTAATTTTTTTGTTTTTTTAATAATTAAATTAGAACAGAAAATTATTTTTTTAAAATTGCATTTACAGTTTTTCAATTTTTTTACAAATGAAATTTTTTTGTAATAATTTTTGAATAAAAAAAAATTCTAAATAATTTCTAAATTTCTTCTAATAAATATACTATTAGATATTCTTTTAAATATATTATAAATAATTTTCTAAGCTAGCAGACATGTTCTTTGTGTTTTTTTTTTTTTTTTTTTTTTTATAATTATTATTAAATATAGTTTATCATTTTTAATATTAAATAGTACTATAATGTTTATAGAAAAATATAATCACTACTAATGGCTACACAGAATTCATTACAGTTTTACAATTTTTTTCAAAAATGAATGTAAAAATAATTTCATTTCGAAATTTTAAAGATTTGTACGAGTAATTTTTATTAATAATTTGTATTACATTTTTTTGTAAATACGAAAAAAAATTAATAAATATGAGGATGTCTGCTAATTTCTAAATTAAATTTTTTCACTACTTTTTATTTGAGCATTTGTCTAATGAGGCAAGAGGGCACGAGTCAATGCATACTATGCGCTATATTAACAACTAACTAATCGACTGTTTTATAGGTTCATATGAAGAAGCTGAAAAACTTATGGATAAGTTACAGTACCAGCCGTATGCGTATTCTACTGATAACGAAGCCAGTGCTAAAAATAAAGCAAAAATGATAATGAATATTTTAAATCTAAAAATTTATCACCTAACAATGCTAAAAATTTGCTCAATGATGCGACTTTAGATTTAACTGCTGATCTTCAATTAACTTCTGGTAAATATAAATTTTTTTAAACTTATAGTTAACGTATTTTTTAAATTTATTGCAAAATTTTTTAATTAAATTACGTTAATCTGTAAATTTTCATCGTTTAGATCCTAAAAAATACTGTCTCATACTGGAAAAAGCAGCGGAAAAAAGTAAAGGACCCTAAAAATAGAACAAAAACTGCTCGTGAGTAATTTATTTATTATAATCTTAAAACTTGCGGAAGTGAATGATAAAATGAGAATAATAACATTAATATTAATATTAATTAATTAGTATCGTTTTATAACTGACATATTTAAATACTAAATTTTTAAATATAATTTATAGAAACACGCGGAAAGAAACGTAAAGCATCATCGTCGGAGGATTCATCGGGAGATCACTCGATAGAAAGTTCAAGTTCTGAGGAAGACGATCACGCGAAGCGTAAACATGTTACTACTAAGTTAAACAAAAAAGATAGTACTAATGTCATCCATGGAAAAAACTCAAGTTCTGAAGAGTCAGATAAAGAAATCATCAAAACTCACTCTAAAACAGACATTTTTAATCAACAAAAGCAATTAAATAACAATGAATCCGAAGAACATTGTGTAGACGAAGGTATTATAATAAATATAGTTTATTTGATTAAACTAATTTTTAATTCATCATTTTTCATTAGTGGATAATTAATTTAGTTTTTATAGTCATAAATAGTTTATTTTTTTATCTTAAAGTAATTAATATTCACAATATTGTAATTAATTCACTGTAATCGTTAATAATATTAAAATTTTATGGTAATAAATTTATAATATTGAAATTTTTTTTCAGAACTCTTAGCGAAAGTTTTGACCAAACTATTGGCGCCACTGATTAAAGAGCAAAAAGCATTAATTCACAGCTTAGTTCGTTATCCAAAGCAATGAATGATTTGAAAGGTACTCTTACTCAGATGCAAAGAGTTTGTGAATCATCTGTTCCTACGGATTCGACATTTGATATCAATTGCGATGATAACGATTTCAAAATACCTTGCTTTCTGCAATAGTAGATTTCAATAAATTTGATGGCAAATTGAAATCTGATAAAGAGTATCGTAACAAAATTGTAAGAGTTTTATATGATTTATTTTTCTTCTAGAATTTTTAGTTTTTTATAAATTTAAATTTATATTATGTTTTTATAGGTTTGTAAACTCTCAGCATTGACTAATCCTAATCAAGCAATAACTAGGAGCACCACTGCTATGATGCGTTTAGGATTGTCCCGTGAATTAGCTTTGAAATTCAACTTGAAAAAACCGAATGAGAAAAAAAATCACATTTTTATCGAAACAGAATTCTATAAGCTAATAAAAGGTATTCTACATATAACTATTATAAATTCTAAATAAATTAGTAAGCATATGAATAAGTGATATCATTAATTAAATTTTATGATTATTTTTTTTTTTTCAGGAGTACTCGTTACAAAGTTTTCAAAATCCGTAAATGACCCATTGCCTGACGCGACAGTCAATGACAGTATTTCTTCCGTTTTAAATCATTGTTTCGACTGGGAAGGTGGTAGAACTGAAAGAAAAAAATTAGCAGCTCAAAGAAAAAAGGCAAATATTGACCCAAAACTTGGACCGAAAGATTTTCTTAATACTGACATCGTTGAACAAAAAAAAGATGACCATGAAACTAATGAGTCTGAGTAATTTAGTACATTAATTATTTTTACTATTTTTTTGTTACTTAAATTTTTTTTTTATATTAACATTACTGTTATATTCAGTTTTCAAGTTAAAAATAACATAAATTTTATTAAATGACTTAATTCTTTCCATTAAGTTCATAATTTCAAAATTTCTCTCGTTACATTTGAACAGCTTTCGATAGCTATTAGAAACTTAAATCCTGCAGTAAATCAGCATAACCAGTGTTGGATTTCAATCAATATTCTTAACAGCCATTTGTAAGTCATCTGTGCATGATTAATACATAATTAATTGATTGTTATCTGTCTTTTCCAAAAATAAACAGTCTGGAAATCTTTCTCGTTCTGAGTTATTTATTTCTCACGGTTTTAAAGTTTTTTGTTTAAACCAACAATCACCCTAGCTCTTAAGAATAGTAGTTATTATTAATTTAGAAATAATATGGTCGATGAGTTATTAATCCCTTGATGTCTTTTGGAGTAGATATCATAGTCATTTGGTTCCTCTTTAAAGCGAATGTTTTTTTTCCTACGTCTGTCTCTATTCCCTTGGTTTTCAGGAGTGCATACAATTTCTACTATGAAACTATGGGGTTTCCAAGTTGCTCCCTATAAAAAAAGCGAAATTTGGTAAACACTACTGCTGTGGTTGCCAAACTGCTACCTAACCCGGAAACCAAGTTTGGGTGAGATTAGGCTGAGGCTGTCACCGGCAAGTATGGCTTCCAAACTGCTACCTAACCCGGAAACCAAGTTTGGGTGAGATTAGGCTGAGGCTGTCACCGAAAAGTATGGCTTCCAAACTGCTACCTAATCAGGAAGCCAAATTAGGTTGAGCCTCGCAACTGCATTACATCCCAAACTTGGATCTGGTTTGGATGCCTCACTTACTGCAAGTTTGGAAATCGGCATGCCTTACTTGCGCCAAATCTCCGCCTCACTGAAATTTCTAGTCGGGTAACTGATCTAAAAAAAAAAATATATAAATCAAAATTCGATTTGATCATTTTTTATTTTCACTTTTATGTAATACTTATTAAACTTTAGTAGAAAAACATTTCCTACAAAAAACCAGAACTTTTTCAAAATTTATATCCTGGAAAAAAATAATTAAAAATTATAGAAAAATAAAAATCAAAGTAATCGAAAAATTCAAGTATTGGAACAAAAATTTTTGCATATAAATCATAATTTGTAAGAATAATAAAATTCTTACAAAAATCATATCCCATACAGGAAAATACGACGGGGCCAGGCATGGGCCACGCTTGGCGCAATGCTGTCAATCTCTGGCCCATGCTTGTAAACCCGCTTTGGTCCAGCTTTGGTAAAAGTCTGGGATGATAACAGGGTGCCAGGCTTGGTTGTTATCATTGGCCCAGGCATGATCGCCAAGGCTGGCCCATGCGTGGTAGCCAGATCTGGGCCATAATTTTCAAGTCTGGTTCATGCCATTTGATAAAAAATGATAAAAAAAGAATTTTGTAAGTGTTATTTTTTTATTTTAATTTTGATGTAGAGCTAGCGCAAATTCAGACCGTGACTCTTAATTTAAATCTAACTTTCGCTAATTATAGAAATAAAGTGCAAATCGCGTCCGTTCTAACCGAGATTTGAACCCGAGCCGCGCGCTTCCCAGACCTACGACTAACTCCTACACCATACGACCGGTGAGTTGATGCACATCTCATCATTCTTATAAGCTAAATCTATATGGTGATGAAGTGTGACGGTTTATTATTTATATAATGTATGTTATTTAATATTGTGTTTTGGTGAAAATTAACTATTTTTTTACAAATGTTTATTAGTTATTAAAAAATGCAAGAGTCACGTTCTTATATTACTTTAGATTTCGTACATCGTTCTGTATATTTTTAATATCTTATTATCAATTTTAATGTTTAAAATTATTAATATTAAAAATTCAAATGTAAATTTTATATTTTAATTTTTTAAAGACTATATCAATTTTGACGGTATGCAAATGTTTTGGATGAATAATAAATTTTCAATTTTAGCATATGCTAACAAATATTCGTTGAACAATAAATAATTACTGTTTAAAATTCTATTGTTTAATGATTAATTAACTTTGGATTTCCCATTGAATGGCCAAGGCTAGGTTATTCAGTCTTGGCCCAAGCCTGGGTAATCATTGGAATGGCCAAGACTAATTACCCAGTTATGGCCCGGGCAAGGGACAGTATGGGTTTGCCAAGATGGGCTTCCCAATAATGTCCCAGGAATGGCCCCGTCGTTCAACTCTGGGGCTTCCTGTATGGAATTTTGGAAAAAAAAATTTAATTCTGAAGAACATCAAATTTATCAAAATGCTTAAGATTAAAAAAAAAATATTGTTAAACTGTCGGGTAAAAATTTTAATATATTATCCAGGGTAAAAATAAAAAATTAGGAAGACGGTTGACCCTACAAGCCACTCCTGCAACTTCCCGCTAAATTTGTATGATAAGAGTTACAAATTTGGCCTATTACAATGTTTTTGAGCTCTTTGAGATTGATAATACGATTTTTCTGAAATTTTTCGTCAACGATACCTCTCAAACCAATCAACCGATTTTAACGTTCTCGGCGGCGATCGACGTGGTTTTTTGCGTTCTAATACTTATTTTATTTTATCAAAAAACGATTCGAAATGAAATGTCGAAGTTATGTAAAAAAATTAATTTTTTTTTTAATTCTCTCAATTTCGATATCTCACGAAAGGATTAACCGATTTTGACCCGGTTTGCGATGATCGACGTGGTTTTTGACGGTTAGGAGCTGATTAGTTTTTAGAATCGATCGGTAGAGCCGTCACAAAGTTATTCCAAAAAAACAGTTTTTCAAATTTTTTATTTTTGAGATTTCTCAAAATCTACTGGTCCGAATCGGTCCAAATTTACAGGAAATCTAAGTTGAGTGGAACTTTTTGGGATCTCGTTTAGTTAATTCCAATCGGTCAAACCGTGTTCAAAAGTTATAAGAGGGTCACACACACACACACACACACACACACACACACACACACACACACACACACACACAGAGAGACAAACAGACAAACAGACAAACAGACATACGGACATCATTGCGAAAACATTCAGGAAAGCTTCCTAGGACCTCAAAACGCCGAGATCTGATAAACACTCGATTTTGAAAAACGGGGTGAAATCAATAACTTCCCGATTTTTGAAAATTTTTCATTTTCGTAGCGGAAAGTTAAAAATTATCTATTTTTTACACGGGATAATATAATTCGAATTATCGAATCAGTTAACGTAGAAACTAAATTCGTCACCGATTACTAAGCTGCATTTTATGTGGTGAAAGTGATTAAAAGACGTATAAATTACTTGTGCTATGAGAATATATTTGTCAAGAACTTGTCCAAACTCGAGTATATGAAAATTTTAATGTTTTATTTGGAAATAATTTACAAAGTTCAGAATATTGGGAGATATTTAGAAAAGGTTTTTGTAAAAGGTGAACCGAGTATTATAATTTATTTAGTAATTTTGCATAATATCTAGCTCCAGAAATACCAAATGGTTATCATAATTATTTTTCATAATGCTGTCATCACTATCTGAAATATAAAACAATACATAGATATATATGTATAAATAATTTTGTCATATGAAAAAAAATAATTATGAAAGATAATACCAAATACGTTGCTTTGCTGATCACAATCATGTTGTATTACTACATTGTGAGTAATTTCTCGTTGGAAAGATTGCAGAAAGTTACTCGCACAAGCCAAAAAATGAGGGACATCCAAAATATTGTCATTAAACAGTTGCCATACTTTTACAATTTTCACATCCATTTTCTGTGTGCGAGATGAACGTGGTCTGACAATATTGTCGCCGTTACGTAATGACAAATACTCAATGTGAGTAACAGCTTGTAAAGCAGTTAAATTCTCTGAATTGACACATAGTAGTAATCGAATTAATACACAAAGAAATTTATTTATTTCCAACAATTTCATATACTTATTTATTTCATCATTTGATGAGTCATTATACGCCTAAAAAGTTTTAAAATCCAAAAATATACGCTTCACTCGTTTATTTTATTACAAATAAATAAAAATACTACAAAAGTTTCGCGACATTTCTGACTCAGAACTACTGCGCTTGCGTTGTGCAAATATAAGTAAACCCGTATAATAAGTTAAAAACAAATAGTGCGAGGACAATAAATTTATCATTATTTATATTGTATGGTAAAAATATTTTTATAAGAAAAAAAAATCTTAAATATTAAGCATGAATATATTAATTTAAGTATGAATTTTTAAAAAGCATAAATGTAATTAGCTTATCTCGAAATTCCAAACTAAAATTTGATATGAAACATCTGAAGTCGATTTATTCGTAAAGTGATTGTTAATTATATCATATAAGCATGAAAATATATGTGAATTCTACCTTTCAGCTTACAGATTAAATGTTAGTTTTACAAAATATCAGATCGTATAAATAAATTTACTAAATATGCATTTCACCTGTAAACTTCCAAATCGGAGAATGAGCGCCAAATCGTAGATTCGCCTTTTTGTGATAGGTTTCAGCAAGGTTATCAGTTCGATGAAGAAGGCCGTAAACGCTCCACAATGTTGGTGGAGTTTTTTCAATCCATTGCTCATGAAAATATAATAAGAATGTCCCGAATAATGTTTTGACGTTATCAGGGATATTTGTTATTATCCATTGAAACCCGTCCGAAGCATCAACTGCTGGCAATAAAGCCAACGCCATTATTTTTCTGATCAATATTTTTCCATATTTCCAACTTTGGACTAATCTTATGAGTCCGAGCTTTTTTAATCTTCTTGTTATCGCCTGTTTGTAAACAATTAATATTTTTAAATTCATTTATCCGGTACTTAAAATTGAAATTGATATTGAGAGCTCATTTATCGTAAGAATTATTGTTTTAAAGCTAACAACAATATATGGCCCTGAAGTCAACCAACACCCGTCACTTATAAAATAAAAATACTAATAACTGTAGAAGGAAAATTTTGTTTTAATAAAAAAAAATTTTTCAATTTTCTTAGCGGGAAGTTAAAAATACTCGTGTAGATTGTTCGATTCTCTAGACAAGCATTTTTGCTTATTTTCTATAAAACTAAACATCCAAATTGTAATTAAAAAAATTTTTTTTTGTAATAAAAAATTTGACCAAATTATTCACTTCATGGTTTGCATTCTCAACTTTTTCGAAATCTATATGGGTATTCCTTTTTATTTTTTAATTTTCCTAGCATTAGTTCAGTAAATAGTAACCACCCACCACTTTCGAAGTAAAAATGACTATGATTAAAAAAATAATAAAAAATTTCAAATACATGGAAAAAATACTCGTGTAGTTTTTCTAGACACTTTTTTTTCATTCATTAAAAACGAACACTCGAGTTGTAATTTTTGGTTTACATACGGCCACACACACACACACACACACACACACACACACACACACACACACACACACACACACACACACACACACATGATGACACCATCGCGAGAAAAGTCAGGGAAGCTTTCTAGGACCTCAAAACGTTGACATCTGAGGAAAACTCGATTTTCGAAGAAAGGGGTGAAACCAATAACTTCCCAACTTTTGAAAATTTTTAATTTTCTTAGCGGGAAGTTAAAAACTTTTTTCAGTATTATAATTGATTCATCTTTTTTTCTCAACCGAAGCTATACCTGAATTTATTAGCAGATTAAATTAATATTCCATGTATTGGGAAATCAGCCGGGGGCGTGGCTTCTCCTTGCGGCAGAAGCAGTTACTACTTTAAGACGCTTTTTTAAATCAGGTGCTGTGTTTTTATATTGAATCATGTATTTACAAGTTTTATTAGAATCGAGTTTTTAATAGAAATTAAATAAATAATGACAATCTCAATTAAAGAAATTTGTGAATTTGCATGATACTGAAATCAGCAGATAACGTGTCAAATTTTTATTTTATTAAAGAATTAAATTAGGACAAAAATATATTTTAGAAATGTTTCACTTTCAGTTCTTTAAAACTTCTATATGTTAATTTTTTTATTTTTGTTTTTCCTCTTGTAAGAATCTGTTTGTTAAAAAACTTAAAAATTGACAGATGTCACTTTCAGCATCATGAATTTGCAAGTACTAAGCCCAGTCATAAAAATTCTTAATTACTTAAAAATTATTCATGTAATTTATTTTTATTACTGTAGTTATAACATTGCAACTATAATTACGATTCTTAATTTTACACAAATATTTATTAAGTTATTTAAGCAATGTAAGCCTATCGTATTACATTGTATTTTAAAAATTCACAGCTTATAATTACTGTTTTTTTGTGATTACAACAATATTTATGTTAATTGGTATAAAGTCATTTTTGATGAAATGTAATGAACACTCTCTTGGGCTGTGTAACTTCATTTCAGATTTTTAATGCACTTTCCAAGCTAATCGACGGTTTATAACTTCATCTTCACAAAATTTATTTTTATCACCACAGAACTAGAATTTGCCGGAGGAAAAGTATAAAATCAAACTGTATTGTTCTTACTAGACTTGCTAATGACATTAAAATTAGTCGACATTCAACAATTTTAGATTTTTTTATCAATTAAATTAGAATAAAAAAATATTTTTACAAAATTGCACGTATAGTTTATAACACTTTCTACATGTGAAATTTTTTCAATTAATTTTTTAATGAAAGAAATTCTAAAAACTTTTAGATATCGGCTAACTTTATTGTCATGACTTGCTATTACACCCATATACGCAGCAGAAAGTTTTATTTTTATTTTCTCGTAGAGGAAACTCAATGATTAAAAATTTTTGGTCAAGTGTTAAAGTTGATGTTATTTTCAATAGTAACTAAGCTTGTAGACAATAATTAATTACTTAACATTTAAAAAAAAAATTTCAACAATTTTTAATTACAGCTTCGGCATATTATATGACATTAGCTGTTTATACTCGACCTGCATAGAGTAGTTCACATTTGATTCGCCACGTGGCGTATTCAAGTGGATGATTTCCCAATATTGCTAGAGAATTCAGTCACTGTTATCGAAAATTTCAATGCTAACTTTGTATTTATGAAATGAAGAACAATAACAGCATTTTCCAATAAGATAAACGTGAAAAATTAATTTTGTCCACTAATAAATTTTTTTCCATTATTCGTATATACAATCGCAAAACAATAATTTTAATAATTAAGTTACAGCTTAGATTTGAATTTTAATTTGTTAATTTTGAGAAAAAGCAGTTTGGATGATTTTGTTATATCTCTTATAGTTCACAAGATATAAGATTATAAAAAAAGAAAACCAGATGAGAATGGTTAGTTTAGATATACAAAAATATTTAAAATAAAAAAATTCAAAATATCTATTGAAAAAATTACATTGTTCATAACAAATTGATTATGAAATGAACAATGAAAATTTATACAAAAAAAATAAAAATTTTAATTGAACCAAAATCATAATTTTTGGAGGTTGAAACCAAAGAGGCACTTGTTGCCTAGTCTACTAGAATTAATTAAAAAAACGACTGCAAGAGTAAATGAACTTTTGTCCCTCTTCTGATGAGGGAAACTCGTATGTATTTTGAGGCCCCTGTCTGGAACCAACTTTATTTTGTCAGCAAACAATTGATATAAATAAGTTAAATGTTTAAAATAAAATAACCCGTAAACCGTTGATTTAGCGGAAGTTGATCTGAATAAAATGATCAGTATGAAAAAATATACAAAAAAGGAATTGCGTATTTTTTTTATGAAGACAGATATTTTAGAAGATATCGGGAAAAATATAGTTTCGCTATCGGACCCTTCTGTCGCACGCAAGTGTTCCCTTTACTCACCGTCAGGCTACCCTGCAGACAGTGCGATTAGTAGCACATGCGGACATAGAATAAAATCCGTTTTTCGGTGTTTATAGGAGATTAAGTGATTAAACTTGAAAGAGTTTCTGTTAATATCGTAGAGAAGATAATGAAACAATTTAAGTCCTTCACCCCAAAAACGCAAAAAAAACCCTTGAAGGTCGAATGTTTACCGAATTTCGTCATTTTTTGATTTAAAAAAATGCATTTTTCGGTGTCCATAAAAGATTTAGATATGAAACTTGATAGAGTTTCTTTGAATACAAAAAAAAATAATGAGATCAATTAAAAGTGCTTCCACCTCATAGACATGAAAAAACAGCCCCTAAAGAAAAATTTTTTTTTCAACGTTTCATCCCTTAATCTCTTATGGACACCAAAAAATAAAAGTTATTTTACGTCCGCAACTTCTACTAGTCGCACTGTCTGTTGGAAACCTGACGGTAAGTAAGGGGAACACTTGCGTGCGACAGAGAGGTCCGATAGCGGGACTATGTTTTTCGCGATATCTTCTAAAGTATTTGTCCTATGAACAAAATACATGACACTTTTTTGGCATATTTTTCTATTCTGATTATATATATATATATATATATATATATATATATATATATATATATATATATATATATATATTTTTTTTTTTTTTTTTAAATAAACTTCTCCGTTAAATCATCTGTTCACAAGTTATTTTATTTTAAACAAATAATTAATTTATAAGAATTATTTGTGACACCGTAGATAAAAAAGACAGAGTTTTTCGTATTTCTTGGCTAAAAATATATAAAATAAAGTTGGTTCCAACCTCAGACCTCAAATTGCATATGGACTGATCTCTTCAGCCGAGGGGACTAATGGTTAGTCCATAGCTGTATTAATGGTAAAATTACGATAAAAATTGTACAATGAGAAAACGAATGCAATAGTAAAGTTTCATCAAAAAGTTATATTAAAATATTTTGTTCAAAATAGATGCATGGGAAATAGAAATTAAAGCAAATCTAATAAATCTTTAGATGCAATTTGCAGAAATCAAAGAAATTATCGCAATCAAGTTATTAGCAAAAAAAGATTGTAAAATCTAAATTTTTCTAAATTTTTGAAATGATTAAAAACTAGTCTTTTTTAAACTAATCGATTGACATAACTAATTATGAACTTAACCTTTGAAATTGTCTAAAATATATATATATATATATATATATATATATATATATATATATATATATATATATATATATATATATATATATATGCAGTTTTAAAAACAGATAATGAAACGTTTAAACCAATGGTTAATTTGAAAAATAGACCTTATTTTGTGAAATAGTTTCAATATAGTTTAAAAAGGAAAAAATCAAGTTTTATAATAGAGTATATTGATCATAAATTTTTTGTCATTAATTAATTTATTTATGTCTGAACTAACTTGACAAAAATGGAAGAAACATCCAGTATGAGTAGCTTCCGGAAACACAGATTTAATAGCGTTATCTAGTGCTGCTTCGAAATCAGTCATAATAGTTTGTGGAGTTATATGTGTTGCCAATTCTGTTTTAAAATAAGAAAGTGCCGTTTGATACGCAATGGTTGACTTCTTCGTCATCAGTACCCAACATAATGGTAAAGCCTAAAGCAATTATTGTTTTATTAAATGATAGATTTATTGTACGTATCATAATACGAAGCATAAGAAAGTGCGTTACGATCACCAAAAATTTCTAACTCATTCTGTGCATCTATTTACAGTGTGGCCAGATCGTGCGATTTTTTTACTCCCACTTTGTACCGTTTTCAATATAGTCAGATGAGAGTGTCCTACAAAGTGGGGGTAAGAAAAGAGCACGATCTGGCCACACTGTCTATTTATACTATCATATCTTTGTTAGTTCACGGAAACAAAAAAGTTTGCGTGACTTTTTATAAATAATTTAAAGGAGCTTAATTTCACAGCTTTGGTAGAACTTGGCACTGTCCCATTCATATCTCTGTTGATGTAACGCCAGAGCTACTGAATGTGTATAACGTAAACAGAACAAGATTTTTTTTCGTATTTTAATCATAAGACAATTGAAATTTATGTTTTCTGATAAAGACATTGCATACAATTCTTTTTTTTTTATTATTCACATTATAATGAGAAATGATAAGAAAAAATTAATATTTATCTACTTTTCCATAACACTTTTTTACGACTAAATTACGAAATAAACATTAATAGTCGTGCATTTTTAGATTTTCCGAAATTCTTACTTCAAATTTAAAATTATCCTATTACTATTTAATCCACAAAATAATAGATGTCGTATGTAGCCTAACTGTTTATTTTTTGTCAATTATAGTTTAATGAAGAGTAACAAAAGGTTTCTTTTATTTTAGTGTCATAATGAAAAAGTTGAAAAATCTATACATATATGTATACATACATACATACATACGAAGATCCTGACGTGCAAGAAATTTTTTTTTGTACTTAATAAAGTAAATATCTTTGGAAAATGTCAAAAGCATCGAAACAAGTGTTTTTTCTTGATTGACATTCATATTATTTTAAAACTGCTGTACACGGAAAGAACAAGATTGTACTGGCATAAATGCCAGATTTATCTCAGATAAATCTGATCAAAAAAAAAATTTCAGATGGTAGTGAGAACAATCTAGATTGTACTGAGATCAATGTAGATTATATTGGAATAAATCTCAGATTTATCTCAAATACATCTTGGATTATACACTGTCAGATACTCTTGGCATAAATTCGAGATTGTTCTCACAAACATCCACATTAGCACGGTGTCAATCTGAAATTAGTCCCAAGTAAATCTTAGACACTTTTTCGCTAGCGCATGCGCGTTGATTGATTTTCACACATGTAATTTTTTGTTCATTTTTGTTTAATATATTTGTATTTATATATATATATATATATATATATATATATATATATATATATATATATATATAAATTAATAAATTATTCATATACCTGATGATGGTCTATCAAACCAAGAACTGTAAACACTTGATATATATTTGGCATGTTTGGAGTAATTTTAAAGGTAGCATCCATAAAAAGCATTGATGTATTGATTGATTTCAAAAAGTCAACGTTACAAAGAATTGTTAAAAACGAGTCGTCAGTTGAAGTAAGAGTGACAACTTTCAATTGACCCTGAGGATATGTCAACAAATGTGACCATTGGGGCATGTTCAATAAATTCGAATATTCTTGCAAATTTTGAGGAGTTGGTGGACGCTGAGGCTGTTCACGGCGGCGCCAATTTTCCATAACAGGCTTCATTTTAGCCCAAGTGAAATTTACAGCAGCTTCATAATGCCTGTAATATCAATAAAAGTTTATGACAATAAGTTTAGATAGTATTCTCGGTATTACAAGTGTCAAATGCGTGCTTCGTATAAATTGACTTCTGTAGTATTCATATTTTGCAACACCGTGTAAAAGCAGAAAAGATAGAAGTATGTTTAAAATATCTCTACAAAAAGTAGTAGTAACCAAGTAGAATAATAATAGTGAATTAAATACCCAAATTAGTGATTTTTACAATTTTTTATCGTAAATTTAATTTAACTAACAAGGCTAGCCAGTGATTTAAAAAGACCAATAGTCTAAAACTAATTATACAAGACGTATTAATGAACTTTAGAATTCCAATATCGTAAAAATGATCAGTTACTATTTTAAAAGAAATTGACAAAAAAAAAAAAAAAAAAAAATCGGCTGTCCTGGAAGATTTTCGACAAAACTAGTATAGTTAACGATTACGTAACTTTTATCGTAAATTTTCCTAGGATTTATTTACCATGTAAATAATAAAGTAACTCATAAGAAATATTTCATTGGAAAGGTAAAAAAGTAATAAAAAACATTTTCTGAACTATAAAAAAAATGTTGTTCAATGATAAGATGATATATTTTTTTCAATATAACAAGACTTAATCAAAATTAATACTTTATATTAATTATACAAAAAAGAATAAAACAAAATTTCAATTATCTTTTAGTAAATTTTCAGTAAATCTTTCAGTACACCTGATTTGAACTCTCGAATAAATCTCGCACATGATCTCACCCCAGTGCAATAGTATCCTATGAAATCACTTAGGGCAAAGCTTGAGTAACTAAACAATATTGGTAAAAATAGTAAAGACATTATTATTTTTACGTTTGCTTCATGACATACAATGTTCAAATTCAGTCAATCATTATTCAAAATGTTATTATGCTTGATGATTTAATCGAATAATGAATAGAAAATTTCACGTTATTCGATATAAAAATCATACTTAATAAGTGCATTGTTAATATTTATTAGATTATAATATTTAAAGTAAAGAATTAAATACATTTGATACTTACACCACACTGAGTTCATCATAAATTAGTCGGAAGGATCGAAAAGGGCGTGAAATTGTAGCCTCGAATAATGCATGTTGAAAAGTATTATAAAGATGCATTTGAGGATCTGCCTCGTGATTATGACCTTTAGATAACCGAGGTCGATTATTGACTAATTTTCCATGTGCATTACAGCTGTAAGCATTACGTTCACAACATCGAATGTAACTAAAACATAGAAAATAAGCAAAGTTAAAATATCTACATTAGCAAAATCAAAAAAGAGCGATTCGGACAAGCCCAATATGGATAGGCATATTAATTTTACAAATACATTCATTTTTCAATATTCTTTTGATCACAAAATAAATTGAGAAAATCATAAACACGGAACAAAAAAAATTAAATTGATGATAACGACAATAACTTAGAAATTAATTTATTAGAATGAATCAATTTATCATAACAAAAAGTGACAAGATACATTGATTAAGAATTTTTTAATTCGCAGTCACGAAAGAAATTAAACGAAAGTTTAAAAGTCAACGAATAATAGCTTAAATTAAAGATCATTGAATAAATAGATTAATCTAATTAATAGATTTGAGCTATTTTACACGGTTGAGGAACGATCAAATCTGAAATAGCATTTTACATGCCTAGGACAGTAAAGTAAGAAATGTCTTAGATCAAATTAATAGTTGCATGTGATCTAAGACATTTCTTACTTTACTGACTTAGGAATGTAATATACTATTTTTCTCTTGCCAGGCCAAAAGTTCGTCCTTGGCCGAGCAATGAATAAAATTAAAAAACATAGGACAATGAAGAGATTTATACTACCGTTAGAATTTCCATTTTAATAGCATTATGAATCAAGATTGCGAATACGTTACTTTTTGGGAAAAAAAAAAAAAATTTTTTTTCAAATTCTAAATAAAATTTCTTTTCTGCGCTCTCATGTCATCAGTAACATAATATATATATAAACATTCAAACGAATACTATTTTTCCACATAAGTTGACAAAATCAAACATATTGTAACAAAATTTCCTTAAAATTCCGACATGAAATCGGCTACAATGGCTTAATTAAAGAAATCTATCTAAAAATGTAAGCATTTTGTTTAATAATAAAAACAAGTTTTGATATTCTCCGATGAAAGTTAGCAATGATAATATAAAAGTAGTTTAAAGTAAACTAATTTTATTGTCTACTTATAGAACGGGTGTAGTATAAGTAATTAGCGAACTTAATGCGCTTGAGAAGATAGACAGAAAAAAAATACACTAAAATAAAATAAATTCAGACATCTACGTAAAATAATTCAGAAATTGATTTGTTTTTTTTTTTAAGTAGCTATATTTCTATCACTTTTTAAAAAGTTTTTAATGATTTCAGTGTTTTTCTTACTTCGATAATTTATGCTTAAGATTTTCTGGAATAATTATTTTTTTTAGAAGCTTTTCAACTCCCATTTTTTAACGTTTCATTCGATTTTAACGTGATGAAAAAAATTAGGCACAATCCGGAGGCTCAAAAACATTATTTAGAAGGTTTTTATGTGATTTACAGTAAATTTTCAATTCTAATTTTGACTGATTAACTTTTAGTTTTAATAGAACTGAGTCGTAATAATCTAAGTACAAAGTGCTTTTTCGAAAATTTCCATTAATTAATGGTGAAAATATATATTTAAAGATTACATTTGTTGTACAAGTATGACAGAGAAACTTTCTAAAAAAGATGAAACTATAATAAGCTCTTAAAAATTGAATTACACACACACACACACACACACACACACACACACACGCGCGCGCGCGCGTATGACCCGATACAAATAAATATTCGCTATAAAATTATTAGGATATAAAAACGTAGAAATCCAGAACAAACTCGACTAAGAACAAATTCTCAGTCTTAAGAAAAAGATATGGAAAGTATTGTTGTAAAGATTTATAGTAACAATATGAAGGCTTACGTTAGAGCATGCAAAAAGTATTAACAATCATGATACTAAAGTTAACAGAAATCTGTCAATTTTTTTGATTTTTATAATAATTAAATTATTATAGAAAAAATTTTAGTCAAAAAATTCCACTTCTAGAAATTAAAACAAATTACACCTGTCAATTTTTTAGAAATAATTTTTTTTATAATCACAATCATTAACAATCTTACATAAAATTATATATTACTAACCGGACATCGCCAACAGTCTTATACGTACAATATCCATACCCTTCATAAATTTTATCAGGTATTTTTATACGGGGATTTCGTACGTGATGAAATATTTTTTTATTCATTTAGTAAATAAATAAAATAAATACAAAATATTAATCAAATAATATAAACTATAAATCAATAAATAAAAATTATTTTGTGTTGCAACACGTGATACTGCGAGACACTACCCAAATGGTTAGAAGTTTCACAAACAACTGAAAGTGTAACGCAACCGTGAATTCGGACGGCGTGAAAGCCATCGCCCCTACTCTCTCTTCGAATGGCGCCATACTTAATGTTAACAAAGGGAATATTGGAAAATTAGCCGGGGGCGTGGCTTCTCTTTGCGGCAGAAGCAGTTACTACTTTAAGACGCTTTTTTAAATCAGGTGCTGTGTTTTTATATTGAATCATGTATTTACAAGTTTTATTAGAATCGAGTTTTTAATAGAAATTAAATAAATAATGACAATCTCAATTAAAGAAATTTGTGAATTTGCATGATACTGAAATCAGCAGATAACGTGTCAAATTTTTATTTTATTAAAGAATTAAATTAGGACAAAAAATATATTTTAGAAATGTTTCACTTTCAGTTCTTTAAAACTTCTATATGTTAATTTTTTTTTATTTTTTGTTTTTCCTCTTGTAAGAATCTGTTTGTTAAAAAAACTTAAAAATTGACAGATGTCACTTTCAGCATCATGAATTTGCAAGTACTAAGCCCAGTCATAAAAATTCTTAATTACTTAAAAATTATTCATGTAATTTATTTTTATTACTGTAGTTATAACATTGCAACTATAATTACGATTCTTAATTTTACACAAATATTTATTAAGTTATTTAAGCAATGTAAGCCTATCGTATTACATTGTATTTTAAAAATTCACAGCTTATAATTACTGTTTTTTTGTGATTACAACAATATTTATGTTAATTGGTATAAAGTCATTTTTGATGAAATGTAATGAACACTCTCTTGGGCTGTGTAACTTCATTTCAGATTTTTAATGCACTTTCCAAGCTAATCGACGGTTTATAACTTCATCTTCACAAAATTTATTTTTTATCACCACAGAACTAGAATTTGCCGGAGGAAAAGTATAAAATCAAACTGTATTGTTCTTACTAGACTTGCTAATGACATTAAAATTAGTCGACATTCAACAATTTTAGATTTTTTTTATCAATTAAATTAGAATAAAAAAAATATTTTTACAAAATTGCACGTATAGTTTATAACACTTTCTACATGTGAAATTTTTTCAATTAATTTTTTTAATGAAAGAAATTCTAAAAACTTTTAGATATCGGCTAACTTTATTGTCATGACTTGCTATTACACCCATATACGCAGCAGAAAGTTTTATTTTTATTTTCTCGTAGAGGAAACTCAATGATTAAAAATTTTTGGTCAAGTGTTAAAGTTGATGTTATTTTCAATAGTAACTAAGCTTGTAGACAATAATTAATTACTTAACATTTAAAAAAAAAATTTCAACAATTTTTAATTACAGCTTCGGCATATTATATGACATTAGCTGTTTATACTCGACCTGCATAGAGTAGTTCACATTTGATTCGCCACGTGGCGTATTCAAGTGGATGATTTCCCAATAGCTTTGCAACCATGCGGTAAAATAAAGTTTCAGATAATGGACTAAACTAAATCATTTCAAATTAAATTCCTTAATAATATAAAATTTTTATTTTAGATAATATAAAATTATTTTAAAAAATGTGATTTTTAACTATCTGAAAGTTTTTGAATGGAATATATATTAAATTAGCACACATACCAATATTAATTTAACTATGCTTTCGGTGGGGCAATTTAATAATAAAATTTTAACACGCACACTGCCTGAACAAACATCGGCTCTTTTACAGCTTAGTTGTGAGACTTTAAAAAATGTAAGTTATAGTTAATGATGTACAACAATAATGTTAGACAATTTGTTCTTATAATTTTTAAAATTAAAACGAAAATTACAGTGATTTAGGGATATCATTTCTCAGTAACTTCTTTATATTTAAAATTATTTCTAAGAATAACTTTTTATTGAGTTACAACACATACTCTCAAGAGAGCAGCACATTTCAGGCTTAATCTGAAAATTCAAAAAATAATTTACAAATTTCTGTTCTCAACTTACCTTACGAAATTCTCTTTACCATAAAAAAACTGTAATTTCTACAGTTGATATCAGTTCTGTAATATGTTACAAAGTATACTCGAGCTATACTCGTGGTGCTGCGAACTCATGACGGAAAGAAATATGTGTGTACTAAAAATGCACCGTAATGAAATATGTTGGCAACATTTCATAGTTGGCTTGAAATAGTCGTGCATCAATATGTCCCTAGATGAAATTCATACAAATGTAAAGTCTGAGTCGTTCATAAACAGAATAACTTGAAATATATACGCTCCAATTGAAACAAGAAATATAATATTTATAAAATAATATTGACTGGTAATTTATAATGACAGATATAAAATGATAGAGCAATAATCCAGATAAGGAGTAATTATTATGTGGCAGAATAATATGTCAATTCAAATAGTTTTTGGTATTAAGTTGCTAAAATATAAACTTTGTTGGTAGTATTGTTGTATAGATTCAGCAGTCGTGTGTATTAAAATTGAACTGTATACAAATTTAACTAACTTAAAATCTGCCTGCCTCAAAATATCATCTGTACTAAGTATGACTGTATTGAATAGTATTTGCTTCAAAATTGTAGAGGGAACAATCTGTCCCTGATACGTTTTTAGACTGAAAGAAATTAGGTTTTCGGATAAATCGATGTTACCCAAATTCTATACATCTTACAACAGTCACATATACTATGTTTATTTATCGCGGGGAATGTGAGTGGCTCAAACAACCTTCTCCACCACGATCTTTTACCATGCCACCTTTAGGAGAGTAGTGAAAGGTGTTTTCCAATAGTAATAGTATGCTACCGCTGTTGGACTATATCCCCCACCCTCAACCATTTACCTATGCCCGGCGCGTCTTAATATTTAAGTTACCTCTTATTATTCAGGAATTTATTATTATTTCTTATACCTAAGCCATAATATTGTTAGAATTATAATAATCTGATTTATGATAAAAATTTTAATTATTCGATTTTATATCTTTGTTAATTTTGAAAGTCAATATTTTTCAAATATTTATAAAGAAATATATATTATTATCTCAATTAATTGATAAAGGAACACAACGTATAATTTTTCTTAAAAAAATGATTATTATTATTATAATTAGATTTATGATGAATAATTTTTAAAATTAATTTTATATCTTTATTTATTGATTTTGAAACTCAATATTTATAAAGAAATATACATTATCTTAATTAATTAAGGAACATAAAACATAAAAATTATTTAATCATCATCTTGATCATTCTCGAAAAATCCTTCATCTTCTAATACATTGTTGGTATTAACCTGCTGAATCGCTACAACAATTGCTTGTCTTTGTCGGTAGAAATTTATCATTCTTCTAAATAAACCACTTATCCAATCGCCAATTGTCACATAATCATAATTGTTTATCTGGATATCTGCTTGCTTCATAAAAGTCCATGTCAAGCATTGATTGCTAATAATAATGTTTGTTGTTACTTCATCGATTATAATTTCTGAACCATCAATCTCGTAATCATCATCATGCAACAATTTTTGAGATATGTCTCGGAAAATTAAATTAATTATTTGGCTAGATGTTCTTACTCTGACCCATTCACTTGGAATAAGGATGCTGTAACAAAGCTCAGGACCCATCGAAGGATACACTGTAATAAATCAAGATGAATTTTAATGAATAGATAAAAAGTGTATAATTGTAACATATAAAAACTCACCTGGTAGATGCAGCCCATTTTGCACCACATACTTATCATAAATTTCAGGGTACATTTCAATCAATAGATCACCTGAAAATATGTACCGATTTGGTGATGGTTCAAGATCTCCAGGTACCTTAAACCACCAGGATAACTCTTTATGACTTATATCTAGAACTGTTGCAAGGTTGTTGATAGTTATGATGGAATCATGAAATTTTTCACCTCCCAGAATTAACGCACCAAGTTCTACCACTATTAAGTCCCATAAGGTATTCGGATCAATTGTATACCATTCTACAGGGAATATAATTTCATATGATAAGATATTACCCATCTACAAAAAACTATTACTCTATTAAATAATTTTCCAGATTTTTATACAATATTTCTTAGATTAAATAAACTCTATTATATGTTAAATTACCTTTTTACTGTTGTTATTGTTGCTGTTGTTGGTTTCAAGTTTTGAAATATTTCTAAAAATGATAGATTAATTAACTTATTCATGAATATTATCATAGTTATTAGTATTATTATTATTATTATAACCGTTATTATTAATAAATATATCTAATAATCATAGGAATTATATTTAAAACTAGCACTTATACATTGAAATTATTTTTTTATTTTTATTAAAAAATAAATATTATTATTATTATTATTAATTTGATGATTAATTTTCGTATAATTTTCAAATATTCTACATGTGAAAATTTTTGTAATAATTTATCCAATAAAAAAATTCTAAAAATTTCCAGATGTCGGCTAACTTAATTATTAATTATTGATGATTATATTATGAATGAAATAATCAAACATATGGAATAAATTTTAAACAATAATGATGTTAAATAATTGTTATTTTAATTGAACACAAGCATTGATATTTTTTTATTGAAAATTAAATTATTGTTATTAATTTGATAATTATTAGTGATTAACTTTATGACATGATTAAATAATAATGAATATAAAATATTGATAACATATAGATTGCAATTATTAATTGACGAAATTATACAATAAATAGTAAAAAAATAACTTACGTTATGAATGTTGTTAACGTTTTTACAAAACTGACGCTTTACAAGTTTTAGCTTGTCTATCTTCACATAATTTTCATCTACGCATTATTTTCTTTCTTCCTATTATAAAAAAGTTCCATAACATCGACCAATAGAAACTCTTAGGCCCAAAACGTATCATGCTGATTGGTTCTTTTATTAAACATACACTATACACAACCGGCAAGTTGGTATTTTGATGTATATGAACAATTGACAATAAACATTGTCATGTAGAAATTATTGGATATATATGATAATCATTTTTCAGTATACCTAAATGCAAAATTTGTTCAAAATTGATTTATTTTTTCAATAACATATCAACCTATCAAAATTCTGCTACCGGTTAACGTTTGGCGCGCAGAAGTAGCCAGTTTGAATAATAAATCAATGTTTTATGTTCCTTAATTAATTAAGATAGTGTATATTTCTTTATAAATATTGAGTTTCAAAATCAATAAATAAAGATATACAATTAATTTTAAAAATTATTCATCATAAATCTAATTATAATAATAATAATCATTTTTTTAAAGAAAAATTATACGTTGTGTTCCTTTATCAATTAATTGAGATAATAATATATATTTCTTTATAAATATTTGAAAAATATTGACTTTCAAAATTAACAAAGATATAAAATCGAATAATTAAAATTTTTATCATAAATCAGATTATTATAATTCTAACAATATTATGGCTTAGGTATAAGAAATAATAATAAATTCCTGAATAATAAGAGGTAACTTAAATATTAAGACGCGCCGGGCATAGGTAAATGGTTGAGGGTGGGGATATAGTCCAACAGCGGTAGCATACTATTACTATTGGAAAACACCTTTCAATACTCTCCTAAAGGTGGCATGGTAAAAGATCGTGGTGGAGAAGGTTGTTTGAGCCACTCACATTCCCCGCGATAAATAAACATAGTATATGTGACTGTTGTAAGATGTGTAGAATTTAAACTAATAGTAGATGTCACTACTGTAAGAGGCGCGGGAATTTAAATTAAAAATATAATCCCTGATATATCTACATTAACATTTGAATTATAAATATTGATCTTACATTTAAAACGAGGGATTATAAATAAAAACAATGAATTATTTATATTGATATCCAATATTTTATTGATTAAATAATTCCACTGGTCATTTTTACATCAAGACTAGAATTAATAAATTCAAATTTATTATATTTTCCACCATGATAACGCAGAAACAGATAGTTTGAATCTATTAATTCATTCAAACTCTTCATGAAGTTATCATCTTTTAGATGTTGAATAGTTCTTGATGGTAGATAAATGTTAAATTCGTCGTTTATATTAGCAACAATCCTAGTTCCATACTGAGTTGTAATAGCTTTGATACCGTTAATCTTATATTCTCGATTAAACTCCAACTCGATCATTTTTTAACAGGAAGAACCCCAGTAAGACAATTAACCTCATTTATCTTGGTAAGATCCATGATTGATTGCTGTAAAAATTTTTTTAATTAATTGTAATGGTTGATTAAATGATTCTTCATTTAATTCATATTTTGATTAGACAGTAAATGAATACTTACAATTAGTAATACTGATAGGTAGAAGATGTATATCACCAAGAACTAGTACTTCAACTTGTAGTCACCACCAGCTCGTACTTTACTGGAGACATGTACTTCGTTTTTGTGAAGTACGGTTATAGCGCGCTGCTTTTATAGCTAGAGGATACTGCGCAGTTACCCCCACTCTTCTACCTCAAAAACGGTTTGATGACGTCATCTACTACGCAGTTAGAAATAGAACAAAGAAAACTGTGCAGTTACGCAACCTTGAACAGGCTCAGACTTGTATGATGACGTCATCTACTACGCAGTTAGGAATAAAGCAAAGAGAACTACGCAGTTACCGTGACCTTGAACAGGTTCAGACCTGTTTAGAAGTAGACAGAAATCTCGACAGATGGCGTATCTGCTCGCATGTACTCCTCATACGTACAGTTTGAATATATTAATCTTTTCGGAATATAAACAATGAAATGCACCTGTGATCTAAGTAACTATTATTGATGCTGAGATCACAGGTGCATTTTTTAACAAAATGGTGAATTCACAATTCAAAATGGCGGATAGCGGTCACCAGATGGCGGATTTCAGATAGCAAATTCAAAATGGCGGATTCAGAATGGCGGATTTCAGATAGCAGCCACCAGATGGCGGATTCAAATGGCTGATAGCAGCCACCAGATGACGGATTCAAAATGTCGGATTCAAATGACGGATTCACAATTCAAAATGGCGGATAAATTTTAAAAATGGCGGACAGTAAGATGGCGGCGGAATTCACCACCAGCGCCACCTGCAAAACCTCGACCATATCCTCAAACTGTCGGTAAAACAGGTTGTCCACATCTACAGATGATACTTATCACGAACCTACAGCCGGTAAGGTAGATCCCTTAGTGTGGACACGAACCCACAAATCTGTTTTACCGACTGAATAGCACCCCTCTGTTTAACTACTTAAATTTAAATTTACAATTATCTTAATTACTAAAAATGTTAAAAATTTTTTAAAAATGTATCTGAATTTAACAGCTTTCAATTGATAATTAAGTTTATTAATATTCCAAAGAGTATACGCGGCTTTTTTATATAAAATTTCATTAATTCTACTTGATACTGTACGAAAAATAAAACTGTAATTTATCTATATCTATATAATTTTATTGTTATTTAATTTCTGCGGAAAAAGGCCATGTTTAGAATTAGAAATTTTTTTCATTACAAAAAATGTTAAAATTTCTTTTTTAATATAAAATCTCTAAAATCAACTACCAAACAACTTTTCATATGTATTTTTTCTTCTAATTACGTTTTATATATTAATTAGTATCAATACCTAAAAGAGCTAAAATTGTTTGTGTTTGCATTCTTCGTGAAAGTAAGTCAGCTGATTAAGGTCGAAGTAATTCTGTTCGAGCGATGTACAGATGTTACGATCTCTTAATGATCGTTTCCGATAGGTAGCACTTCAACCGAATTGAGCGGAAATTTTAAACGACGACATTCTTTACATAATACTTCCATTAATTATGAGTTTGGCGAATAGTGTTATTTACCAACATTAATATGATAATACTTATAATAATGACAATATTAACAACAACTATAAATATAATACTGAAAATAATTATAATGGTAAAAATAAATTGAGGATAAAAATAATAGTAACAAGTATGTTTATCATTATTGGTATTGTTATTATTATTATTTTTTACATTATTTAGCATTGAATTATTAAATTTAAATTAAATTTACAATTACCTAAATTACTGAAAATGTTAAAAATCTAAATTACTGAAAATTTAAAAAATTTTTTTAAAATTTATCTGAAATTAAAAGCTTTCAATTGACAATTTAGTTCATCAATATAAACTATTCTTCATTTCATACTGATATCATTTCGTGAAATAAGTTTATATTTTATTGTGGATGGTAAGTATTCTTCTTATCACAGAAATAAAAAATCAAAAATAAGAAATTATCTTTTTATTACAAAAATATAAAATTTAAAAACTTAAATTCAACTTTTCATTTTTTAATAGCAAAAGTGCTGGGGAAAAATTTTGTTATGAAAAAATGATTTTATTTTATAAATCAGAATTATTTCGGTTCAGACAACGTTGAATATAACTGTTTAAATTTAATTTTTTTATTCAAAAATATCTGCATAGAAACACTTCTTCACTAGAAACCTAATTCCCAATGTTTCATATTTTTGGACTACACTTAAAAATCAGTGTGTTATTTTTAGTCGCTTTCAGATGTCACTACCTACGTTGTCAAATCATTTACTCGACAGCCGCTACATTGGTTAAACCAGGGCCGTACATCTACAGATTCGGTAGAATCTGGCGCCAAGTTCCGTTCAAAAATTCCGTTGTAAACGGAGCGCCAGACTACCGAATGTGTTTACCGTAAGCAGAACGATATTTTTAGGTTGTAAAATTTTATTAATTCTACAGAACTTTTTTTTCTCCAATATTACTCTATAATTATACATTATATGTTATATTATCAATATTAATTGATAATGGTCATTGAAAATAATAAATTCTATTTAAAATTAATTAAATTCTCTAGCACAAACTATAGCGACCCAGATTTTTAGATTTTGACTTTTTCTTATGGAGAAAGTGACATGCCACAGACTAAATAATTCGAGAATGTATGGTAACTCTCCACTAGATGGGAGACTACAGTTAAAAAAAAAAAAGTTATGAGCTTGCGTCGATGCTCACTAGGGCTCGTCAATGTTACTCTAACACAAACTGTAGTTAGAAAGTTCGAAATCGAAAATAAAAGAAATAGTAAGAATCATCACCAATATTATAAAAACCATGGAAATTTATTTTACGATTTTATAAAATATAAATAATATGATTGATAATTTGTCTATCAATCTAAACCAAAGAATATACTTGATGGAATTTTATTAATGCTTATTAGTTACTCTACGAGAAGTAAAAGTTTAACGTGATTTTATTGTTACAATTGTTTGTGCACTAATTTTCCGCGGTAAAAGTACATAATTTGAATTGAAAATTTTTTCAATCACATAAAATGTTAAAATTTTTTTTTTTAAATAAAATCTCTAGAACTTACTATCTATCAACTTTACATATGAATTTTTTTAAATTAACTTTTTTTTAAATTAAGTATTATTTATTAACTAGAGTCAATATCTACATGAGCTTACATTTTTTGGGTTTAGTTTCTATGTAATAGTCAGCTGATCATTGCCTAAGTAATTCTGGTCGAGTGTTTTACAGATATAGGTGGCACTGCTATACTGCGACCGAACTGCGCGGACATTCAAAACGACAATATTCTGTACATAATGCTTACATTCATTGAGTTTGATGAATCGTATTATTTACTAACAACATAATTATGATAATAATAATATGTAATAAAAATAATCATGCTAATAATAACAATAAAAATGAAGATAATACTGATAGTTATTATAATGATAACAATAGATTGATGTTAAAAATAATTGCATTCATAATATTGAACAATACAATTATTTTATTAAATTATTAAGGATTGTGGTATTAAATCCAAATTCACAATTTCCTAAATTACAAAAATATAAAAAATTTTTCCTACGATTTTATAAAATATAAATATTATGATTGATAATTCAAGTCTATCAATCTCATCCAAAAGATATACGCGACTAATTTTCATGAAATTTTATTGATGCTACTAGTTTCTTTACGGAAAATAAATGTTTAATTTATTTTTATAATAATTTTATGAACATTTCATATCCGTGGGAAAAGTACAAACTTTAAATTAAGAATGTAAAAAATTTCTTATGAATACAAAAAAATTTACAGAGTAAACTACTAACTAAACTATCCAACAACCTTCTATGTGTATGTTGTTAAACATATTGTTCTAATTTAATTTTATTTATTAACCAGACCAAATAGATAATACGCTAAACATTGTTTGAGTTTTACTTTCTTCGGATATACCAGCTGTTCAGGGTCTCGAGAATTCTCATTAAGCAGTGTGTACATTCTATGATCTTTTGGTCATTTCCTGTAGGTGGCATTGTTATTCGATTGAGCGGGTTTCAAATAATCATAATTTTCAGATAATTCGTATTGTAATTATGCGTTTGATGCATTGTCTTATTTACTAGCAACAATATCATAATAATAATAAATGATAATTTAGGAGCTGATTTTTAAAATGGTATTAAAGTAAAATTTCAATTATTTGAAAGAGCTTTCGTTGTAAGAGAACAATTTCCATTATGCTTGAGTTATGCAGTAACTATTGATAAGAGTCAAGGTTTAAGTTTAAAAAATGCCATCATTGAAGCAGGGAACACCATTTTTAATGTTGGTCAAATTTATGTAGCCCTATCTCGTGTAACAGAGTTACGTGGACTACATTTAATCAATTTTGATCCTCATTCCGTTAAAGCAAGCTCTTCAGCAATTAAAGAATATAATCGCTTAAGAAAAATTTATAGGTCTGATTTACCTACCATACCAATTCCTAATACACGTTGGCAAAAAGTATGGGACATGATTTGGGCAGTTGAAGAACACTCTATTCAAATTGAACCCAAAAATGCGAAAAAAGCTTCTCTTAGTTTATTAGATTGTCGAGGTATCGAAAACTGTGATAACGTTTCCGATGGTCTTAATTCAATTATTCAATGTATGTTTAATAATACAATAATTAGAACATTATTAATCAATCATGGCCTAAAGAATCAATCTGTCAACAATAAACTTAGTAATTTATTTAGCAAATATAATAATCGCGAATTACTTTTAAAGTCCAGTGACATTAAAGAGTCATTAATAGAGCAGCCTTATTCTATGACAAATAACGATCCTGTATCAGTATTTCTTAACATTTGTGATGATAATTGTGATATTAGAAATTTAGTACAATTTAAATTAGAAATTAATGATCGATGCAAAACATGCAATTATTCTAATTTTTACAGTATACTAGAAAATGTATTACATGTTTCAATATATGATGAGAAAAAAACATTTGAACTACAAGAATTAATTGATTCATCATTTGGATATTGGTTTACTAATTTCAAATTTTGTGAAAATTGTAAAGAAGTCAAAGAAACGCTAACAAAAATTTCATTAAATTCCTTGCAACAGATATTAGTTGTGAAATTACATGTGTCCATCAAAGGAAAAAATAAATTAATAAATAGGAAAAAAGGGTTTATAAAATCGGAACCCAAAGTAAAAATATCATTATGTAATGCAAACTATGCTGTTGTAAGTGCTATATTTAACTCTTCAAAAGATGGTAATTCTGAAAATCATCATGTTGCGATGATTAAACATAATTTATCATGGATCCAAATAGATGATGAGACTGTGCAATCAGTAAGATTGCCTGCGAATTCTAAAAGTGCTTACGTATTTTTCTTACAAAAGAAGTAAATTGAAAACTTGAGGTACACCGAAAGAAAGAAAGTCTTAAATCAAGCGTAAATTTTCTTAAATCAAAAAAATCTTAAGGAAGATTGAAAATTTCTTGAATGAAGTTAATTTTTTTAAGCCAAGAAAATTCCTTCTTGCTCCAAAATAACTTCGGTCTTCCTTACAATTTTCTTAGTTCAAGAAATTTTCTTTTCTATGTATATATGACATCTTAATGCTTAAAATATATTAACTTATCTTAAACTTAACAAGAAATTAAATAAAATAACTACTACTAACTTCTTTTAAAGTTAAAAAAAATACTTAAGTAAATGAGCACAAACAACAAAACAAAAATTTTTAAAATTATAATACTAAATAAAAAAAAAATAATCCACAGATTCGGTAGAATCTAGCACCAAGTTCCGTTCAAAAATTTCGTTGTAAACGGAGCGTCAGACTACCGACTGTGTTTACTGTAAGCATGACGTTTTTCTGAGGTTGCAAATTTTATTTTAAATTCTACGTTCTTTCTTTTTCTTAAATTTCTATTATAACAGTAGTTCATACCTTTTTTTCCTAATATTAATTAATTGAAAAAATATGAAAAAATTGTTTAGTTCTATGAATCAGAATTATTTCGGTTCAGACAGCGTTGAATATAACTGCTTAAATTTTGTCCCTATTATAATTTTTTATTCAGATATCTCTGCATAGGAACACTTTTTAACAATAATACTAATTATAATACTAAAAGTAATAATATCGGTAATAATAAATTGATGTTAAAAATGACAGCAATAATAATATTTATCATTATCATTATTATTACTAAAATAATTGTTTGTTATTTTCATTGAATTAATGTGTATTGCAGTATTAAATCTAAATTAAAATTTTTTCTTATTAAGAAAATGTCAAAATTCTCTTTGTATATATAAGAAATGTATAATTTTCATCTATAATTTAAGTTATCGATTTAAACCGGAGGCGTTTTCGCGGATTAATCAGTTTAAATTTTTTAATACCACTAGCTAATATGAGAAAAGAAAACTTTAATTTTTTTTATCATAATTTGAGCTGTAAAATCAAAGAACGAACGACTTTTCATATGATTATAGCTTTGCCTGAAAAAATTCATTTATTTATGAATTTTTAATATTGCGCGGGAAAAGTTTACGTTTGAAATTAAAAATGTAAAAGTATCCTATGAAACAAAAAATTTTATAGAACAAATTATCATACAACCTTCCATGTTTATGTTTGAAACATATTTTTTTAATTAAATTTTATTTGTTAACCAGTTTAAACACACAAACATTGTATGAGTTATACTTTCTTCGGATAAACCAGATGTTCAGTGTCTGGGGAATTCTCATTAAAAAGTGTGAACATTCTGTGATCTTATGGTTATTGCCTGTAGGTGGCACTGTCATCCAATTGAGCGGGTTTCAAATAATCTTAATCTCTTGATAATACGAAACATGACTATGCGTTTGATATATTGCGTCATTTACTAACAACAATATCATAATAACAATAAATAATATTGGTAACCATAATGAAAATAACAATAATAGTAATTATAATACTGAAAGTATTAATATCGGTAATAATAAATTGATGTTAAAAATGAAAGCAATAATAATGTTTATCATTATCATTATTATTACTAAAATGATTGTTGTTATTAATAAATCCGAATAAAAACAGTTTCACTGTAAAAATTGCGCCAAGTCCACGTTCATAAAACTCATCTCAATAACATTAGCACTTTACAAAAAAATAAGACTCGTTTCAAAAATTTTCATTCTTTACAAAAAGATGTGAAATCCGAACAAAAACAGTTTCACTGTAAAAAAATTGCGCCAAGTCCACGTTCATAAAACTCATCTCAATGACGTTTGCACTTTACAAAAAAATAAGACTCAATATAATAATTGTCATTCTCTACAAAAAAAAGTGAAATACAAAAAATACCAAGAAACTGTCATAATGTTAAAAAAATTGAAAGAAAATTTGTTGAAAATTTAAAAGTTAAAAAAATTTTTTTATCGTACTTGGCGCGCGTCATTGAGTACCCCAAATTTTTTCAGGATAAATAAACATCCTTTGAATGATTAAAAATTTATAATTTAGTCAACCTATAAAATGCATGAATTTAATTAATCAACTATTATTATTTAATAATAAGTTTTACAAAATTTAGGTAAAATCGACATGTCATACATATGTTATTTGAAATTTTTAATCTTCCAGACATCATTTATGATTTTACTAAAACGCCCTCTCGTGTTTGGTTATGAAAACTACTTCAAAGTAGATACAATTGAGTGCTCTAGAAAAGAAAACATATGGCCGACTAAATTGAGAAAATGCGGTGTGATTGCCAATCAAAATGTGTTAATTACAATTAAACTAAGCAATATCAAATTTCTTCACTGAAGCTTAATGACAGAGCTGAAAAAATTGAATCCAAAAATTTTATATAATTTCAGATGATTTCACCACACCACCATATTGATAGTTATGTCCACTAAAAATTAAAAAAAAATTTAAAAACGGATTTTTTCACTGAAACTGATAATTAATCGAGTAAGCAGTGTTTTTAATGAGTTGAGTATGCTTGACTAATGTAAATTTATAAGTATAAGAATGTATGAAATCATATATTATGTAATTAGAGCTGATCAGCCCGAATATGTATAACTATACATAATTACATAAATTCGAGCAAAATCGTTTTTCTCGGGTTGAAATTCTTCCGAAAAAAATTTGGGGTACTCAATGACGCGCGCCAAGTACGATAAAAAAATTTTTTTTTAATTTTTAAATTTTCAAAAAATTTTTTTTCAATTTTTTTAACATTATGACAGTTTCTTGGTATTTTTTTGTATTTCACTTTTTTTTGTAGAGAATGACAATTATTATATTGAGTCTTATTTTTTTTTGTTGTGCAAACGTCATTGAGATGAGTTTTATGAACGTGGACTTGGCGCAATTTTTTTACAGTGAAACTGTTTTTGTTCGGATATACAATACTAGCTGTTACCCGCCCGCTCCGCTGGGCACAGAATTGTATTTAGAATTGAATAGAATTGTATTTTTAGATCTAGACTTGAAATTTAATTTGAATATTGTTTGGATTTGCGGGAATTCTAAATTCTATCGGATTGGCCTGTAACTTTTATCCATGTGATTATTCTAGCTAATATTCATTGTAAGTTTCAATGTGGAATCACTATAACATTCCCGTGGCTATCTTCCAAAAATTACGAATGATGGATATGAAGAAAAAGATATTCAAATCGGTTGACCTTGAAGGACATCCCTGTAATTTTCTGTTTTTCTAAAGATTCTATCAAATTTTATATTTGTAGGAACTGTATTTGAAGAATATGAATTTTTTGACAATTATCACCACACTCCTATGTTGGGGAGAAAATTGGTAAGATCATATTTGAGATGATTTCTACATTATAAATAAAAGGTTCCAACAAAACTTCTAGTCTATCAAAACTATTGTTTGAAAATGAGAGATTTTCGTTGTTAACGCCCGCGCAATTCCTTTTGGGGTTAGAATTCGAGAATATTCATTCTTAGCTGAACTTAAAATTTTCCACGAAGATTCCTACTAAATTTGGAGTCTGTAGAAGTTACAGTTTAGAAGTTAAAATTTTAGATTTTAACACCTACCCCCGCCGTCCCTATCGAAAGTAGAATTTTTTGAAATCCGTTTTGATATGATCTCATGACAAATATAAGATTCCTACCAAATTTACAGCTTTTAGAAGCTATATTTTGGAAGTTAAGATTTTTTATTGTTAACCCACCCCCGCAATCCTTGTTAGGGGTGGTTCGTCGTAAAATCCGCTCTTAGATTATTTCTACATCACATATAGAAGATTCCTACCAAATTTGGAGTTTATAAGAGATATATATTACAAACGGGAATTTTTCATTGTTAACGCCCACACCATCCCTTTTGGAGTTAGAATTTGAGAAAATCCATTCTCAGCTGAACTTGACATTATACACAAAGATTTCTACCAAATTTGGAGTCTATGGAAGTTACAGTTTGGAAATTAAAATTTTGGATTTTAACACTCACCCCCGCAATTCCTATCGAAAGTAGACTTTATTGAAATCCATTTTGAGATAATCTGTACATGAGAAATAAAATATTCCTACCAAATTTAGAGTTTTTAGAAGCTCTATTTCGAACTTAAGATTTTTTATTGTTAACACTAACCCCCGTGATCCTTATTGGAGGTGATTCGTTGTAAAATCAGCTCTTAGATCATTTCTACCTCACATATAGCAGATTCTTACCAAATATAGAGCCTATAAGAGCTACAGCTCGGAAATTTAAAATTTTCATTGTTAAGACCCACCCCTGCAACCCCCTGTGAGGTGGGATATCGTAAAATTCGTTCATAAATTATGTTTACATCACTTACAGAAAATTCATACAAAATTTGGAGCCTATAGGAGCTACGGCTCGGAAATTCAAAATTGTCATTGTTAACACCCATCTCCGCATTCCTTATTGGGGATGAGTTATCATAAAATCCGCTCATAGATTATTTCTACATCACATATAGAAGATTCCTACCAAATTTGGAGTCTATAGGAGTGATAATTTCAAAACGGGAATTTTCCTTTGTTAACACACCCGCAATCCCCCTTGTGGGTAGAATTTCGTAAAATCCGTTCTTAGCTGACCTCTACATAGCAGAAGTAATATTCCTACCAAATTTCGAGTCCATAGAGACTATTGTTTGGAAATAAAAATTTTTCTTTCTTAAAGCCCCGGCAATCCCTTTTGGGGTTGGAATCTTATAAAATCCATTCTTAGCTGAACTTGACATCAGATATAAAGATTCCTACCAATTTTGGAGTATGTAGAAGTTGCAGTTTGTAAATTTAAATTTTGCATTCTAACACCCACCCCCGCAAGTCTTTAGAAGCTATATTTTGAAAATTAAGATTTTTTCTTGTTAATACCCACCCCCACAATCCTTATTGGAGCTGGGTTGTCGTAAAATCCGCTCTTAGATTATTTCTACACCTCATATAGAAGATTCCTACCAAATTGGGAGCCTATAAGAGCTATAGTTTAAAATCGGTAATTTTTCATTGTTAATGCCCCCGCAATCCCTTTTGGGGTTGGAATTTGTTAACATGCATTCTATGCTGAACTTGACATTACATACAAAAATTCCTACCAAATTTGGAGTCTGTAGAAGTTACAGTTTGGAAATTGAAATTTCAGATTTTAACACCCACCCCCGCAATCCCTATCGGAAGTAGAATTTATGGAAATCCGTTTTGAGATGATCTCTACATGACAAATAAAAGAGTCTTACTAAATTTGGAGTCTGTAGGAGCTATAGCTTAGAAATCAACAAATTTTTTTTATTAACACCAACCCCCGCAATCCTTATTATTAAAAGTGGGTTGCCGTGAAATTCTCTCTTAGGTCATTTCTATATCACATATACAATATTCTTACTAAATTTAGAGTCTATAGGAGCTACAGCTCAGAAATTTAAAATTTTCATTGTTAACACCCACCCCCGCAACCCCCTGTGGGGTGGGATATCGTAAAATTTGTTCATAAATTATTTTTACATCACTTACAGAAAATTCATACAAAATTTGGAGTCTTTAGAAGCTATAGCTCGGAAATTTAAAATTTTCATTGTTAACGCCCACCCCCGCAATCCTCATTGGGGATGAGTTATCATAAAATCCGCTCATTGATCATTTCTACATCACATATAGGAGATTCGTACCAAATTTGGAGTCGATAGGAGCTATAGTTTAAAAACGGGAATTTTCCATTGTTAACGCCCCCGCAACGCCCCTTGTGGGTGGAATTTCGTAAAATCCGTTCTCAGCTGACCTCTACTCGGTGAAAGGAATATTCCTACCAAATTTCAAGTCTCTGCGCCTTATGGTTCCAGAGATATCGTGATGAGTCAATATACAGGGTGTCTCTGAAGTGGCGGGAGTAATTGTTGGGGTCGATAGAGAAAAAAATACTGAATCGAAAGTTCCTGAGCCAAAAATTTTTTTGGGCCATAGAATTTGAGTTATGAATTAAAAACGATAGCCAATCAGAAGCGCGCTATTCGAGAAATGAAAATGAGCGGGGAAGTAGAGGAGACGCGAGAGTGAGATGCTGCAATAGCAGCTTACTCGCTCACACAAAGCCGAGCATGAGAGGGGATTGTGACGCTATGAGCCGAGTACGTAAGTGTGAATGAGTGGATGTATGAGGTCGCAAGCGGACGGCTTAATGTATGAGTGTGTGTCCGTGTATCGCAGCATTATTGGAGGCGTTGTAACGCTGAATTAAAGCTAACCGGGTACTCTAAGACAGAGGAAAAATTTTAATTTTTATTTTTATTCGAAAAAATTTAATAAAAATAAATAAAAAGGCCCAAGATTTAACTAGACCCACAGAAACGGAGAGTAAATTTTTAATTCTCATTTATTTTGCTGGGGATTATTTTCAAATACAAAAAAAAAAAAAAAAAAGCTAAGATTCAACTGGAATCTTAATTGCTTAATAAAAGGAGTAAAGTGTAATGATGTGAATGCAAACTAATAACATTAAAGTAAAGTTATCCTTGAACTGCCGAAACACCTGTAGATTTTTTTGAAATGATTTCTTTGCTAAGAAAAAGGGAAACTAAAATATCAAAATTACTAAAACGTGAATGCCATTTCTTTTTCATATTTTCTTCGACATTTTACCTGTCAGTGAATAAAAAGAATATTTAAATTGGAATATCAAAATTATAAGGACTTGAATTCAATGTTTTGTTAATTTATCATTTGACATTTTACCTATCAATTAAGTGATAAATAATTTAAATTAAAATATCAAAATTATCAGGGCTTGGGTGCGATTACTACTTAATTTGATACTTGGGATTTTACCCGTCAATTCATTAGAAATTTATTTCAATTATAAGATCAAAATTATGAGAACATGAGTGCGATTTATTTTTAATTTATTATTCAGGATTTTAACAGTCAATTGATTGATAAACAACTTTAATTAAAATATCAAAATTATCAGGACCTGAGTTCAATTTTTTTTTTTTTAATTTATTATTTATTTACCTGTCAATTAATTAAAAAATAATTTTTATAAAAATATCAAAATTGTTCGGACTTGAGTTCAATTTTTTCTTAATTTATAATTTGACATTCTACCTGTTAATTCACCGATAGATAATTCTAATAAAAATATCAAAATTATTCGGACTTGAGTTCAATTTTTTCTTAATTTATAATTTGACATTCTACCTGTTAATTCACTGATAGATAATTCTATTAAAAATATCAAAATTATTCGGACTTGAGTTCAATTTTTTTTTAATTTATCATTTGACATTTCGCTTGTTGATTAAGTGATTAATAATTTTAATAATAATATCAAAATTATCAGGACTCGAGAGCGATTTTTTTAGTATATTTTTTTACATTTTACCTGTCAATTAACTGATAAATAATTTCAATTAAAATATCAAAATTATTCGGACTTGAGTTCAATTTTTTTTTTTTTTTAATTTATTAGTTGACATTTTACCTGTTAATTAACTGATAAATAATTTTAATAAAAATATCAAAATTATCAGGACTCGAGAGCGATTTTTTTCAATTCCTTATTTGACATTTTACCTGTCAATTAATTAAAAAATAATTTTAATTAAAATATCAAAATTATTGGGACTTGAGTTCAATGTTTGTTTTAATTTATTTTTTGACATTTTACCTGACGATTAATTGAAAAATTATTTTACAGAATAATTCCCCCAGCAAAATAAATGAGAAATGAAAGTTTTCCATCCGTTTGGTTGGGTCCGGTTGAGTCTTGGGCAATTCCTTCTGTTTTCAAAAATTATTCCGAGCATAAGAAATAAGTAATAAAAATTTTCTATCTGTTCGTTTTGGTCCGGTTGAGTCTGGGGCCTATTTTCTTTTTTGAAATAATTTTGTCAATTAATAATTGATAATAAATTTTTTCAATCAGTTTTTTATCGTCTTGTCAAGATTAGGCTGATTTTTGTTCAATAAATTTTTGTTTGTTATTGAAAAGAGAAAATAAATTTTTTTGCATTCTTCTATTCTTGGCTCTGGTCGAGTCTTGGGCATTTTTTCGTTTTTAAAAATAATTCCTAGCAAAATGAATGGGAAATAAAAGTTTTCGATCCGTTTGTTTGGGTCCGATTGAGTCTGGGGCCTATTAATTTTTTTAAGAATAATGTTGTTAATTAATAATTGATAATAAAATTTTTCAATCAGTTATTCGAAGTCTGTTTGAGATTGGGCCTTTCTTTTCAAGGAAAATTAATCTTGGTGATCAAGTAATAAAAAATTTCTATCCGTTTATTTGGGTCCTGCTGCGTCTTGGGTCTATTTTTTTTTCTTAATAATTTAGTTAATTAATATTTAGAAATAAAATTTTTCGATTTATCTTTTTCGGGTCCGGTCGAGTCTTGGGCAATTTTTTTGTTTCGAAAAATAATTCCCAACAAAAAAACAGGAATAAAAGTTTTCTTTCCGTTTGTTTGGGTCCAGTTAAGTCTGGGGCCTATTTTCTTTTTTAAAAAATTTTGTTGATTAAAAATTCATTATAAAACTTTTCAATTATTTTTTCTTGCTCCAGTCGAGATCAGGCCCTTTTTCAAAGGAAAATAATTTTGCTGATTAAAAATAGAAAAACAAAGATTTTCAATTTATTTTATTTCGGGTCTGGTCGAGTCTAGGGCATTTTTATCGTTTTCAAAAATAATTTCCTGCAAAATAAATAAGTAATAAAAATTATTTATCCGTTTGTTTGGGTCCAGTTGAGTCTAGGGCCTCATTTGTTTTTTTAATTAGTTTTGATGATCAACAATAAAAAATAAAATTTTTGGATCATTTTTTTTGGGTCCGGTCGAGTCTTGGGCGATTTTCTTCGTTTTTTAAAATAATTCCCATCAAAATAAATAAGTAATTAAAACTATCTATCTGTTTGTTTGGGTCCGGTTGAGTCTGCGGACTATTTTTTTTTTTAAATAATTTTGTTGATTGAAAATTAATAATAAAATTTTTAATCATTTTTTTGCTCCAGTCGAGATTGGGCCTTTTTTTAAAAGAAACAATTTTGCTGATTGAAAATAAGGAAAAAATTTTTGTACTGTTATTTTTTTGGATCCGATCGAGTCTTGGGCATTTTTTCGTTTTTAAAGATAATTTCCAGCAAATTAAGTAAGTAATAAAAATTTTTATCCGTTTGTTTGGGTCCGGTTGAGACTTGGGCCCATTTATTTTTTTATAATAATTTTGTTGATTGAAAATTAATAATAAAATTTTTCAATCATTTTTTCTTGCTCCAGTCGAGATTGGGCTCTTTTTTAAAGAAAAATAATTTTGCTGATTAAAAATAAAAAATAAAATTTTTTTCATCCATCTCTTTTTGGATTCCAGTTGAATCTTAGCCTTTTTTTTTTTTTTTTGTATTTGAAAATAATCCCCAGCAAAATAAATGAGAATTAAAAATTTACTCTCCGTTTCTGTGGGTCTGGTTAAATCTTGGGCCTTTTTATTTTTTTATTAAATTTTTTCGAATAAAAATAAAAATAAAAATTTTTTCCTCTGTCTTAGAGTACCCGGTTAGCTTTAATTCAGCGTTACAACGCCTCCAATAATGCTGCGATACACGGACACACACTCATACATTAAGCCGTCCGCTTGCGACCTCATACATCCACTCATTCACACTTACGTACTCGGCTCATAGCGTCACAATCCCCTCTCATGCTCGGCTTTGTGTGAGCGAGTAAGCTGTTATTGCAGCATCTCACTCTCGCGTCTCCTCTACTTCCCCGCTCATTTTCATTTCTCGAATAGCGCGCTTCTGATTGGCTATCGTTTTTAATTCATAACTCAAATTCTATGGCCCAAAAAAATTTTTGGCTCAGGAACTTTCGATTCAGTATTTTTTTCTCTATCGACCCCAACAATTACTCCCGCCACTTCAGAGACACCCTGTATAGGTGGAAATCTCTTATATATATATAGATTGGTAGAGGCTATTCCCCTCAGGTTACAGGTTATATCAAATTGAAACGATTAATTTGGTATAATTAACTTATACTTTTAAATTATAAAGTACTTACTGGTAGCGCTTCCCTTGTCAAAAATATGGTGGTCTATTTAAATTCATTCTCAGATGAAAGACTTAAACTTTACTGTGATGTTGATGACAGATAAATCAACAAAATAGACGTTTATTTGTTTATTCATTAATAGATTATCGCCCCCGAACTATAATTAATCATTTTTATAAACTCTTATTCTAACACCTCCGCAAACCCCCATCGTGGGTAAAATTTTGTAAAATTCGTTCTCAGTTTATCTTACGATGACAAAAATAATGATTTCACCAAATCTCGAATCTGTAGAAGCAATAGATAAAAAGTTTAAAATTTTTCTTATTTTTAACACCTTCGCAATACCCTTTACGGGTGGAATTTCGTAAATTCTGTTTTCAGTTAATCTTAAGAAGACAAAAAGAATAATTCCACCAAATTTTAAACCTATCGAAGCTATAGATTAAAAGTTAAAAATTATTTTCATTTTGAACTCCCTTAAATTGCCCTTTGTGGGGTGAGTTTTCATAAAATCAGTTCTTGACAGTTTTTAACATGCCAAAAAAAAAAATTAGGAAAACGGTTGACCCTAAAGGCCATCCCTCTAACTTCCCGCTAATTCCATACTTAAGCGCTCAAAATTTCATTTATTACGTTTTTGAGCTCCTCGAGCTCAAAAATATAATTTTCGTGTCATTTTGAACTCTTCGAGCTCAAAAGTCTGATAGGAGTTTAATAAAACACTATTTTTGAATTTTCAAACCGCAATAACTTATGAATGAATGAACCGATTTTCACGCGGTTAGCGGCATTCGACGCAGTTTTTGAAGCCCCGATAAAGAATCTTTTGTTTAAATTGATTGAACTAGGAATTTCGAAGAAATTCCGAAAAAACACTTTTTTCGGTTTTCTTTCGACAATGATAACTCACGAACGAATCAACCGAACCGGGAATCGGTCCAAATTGTATTCAAAATCTGAGTTTGGTCAAGCCCTTTTGAATGGCGCCAACCGCGATGAAATCGGTCAAGCCGTTCAAAAGGTATGAGAGGGTTACTGCACACACACACACACACACACACACACACACACACACACACACACACACACACACACACACACACACACACACACACACACACACACACACACACACACACACACACACACACACACACACACACACACACACACACACACACACACACACACACACACACACACACACACACACACACACACACACACACACACACACACACACACACACACAGGCATAGTGACACCCTCGCGAGAGTAGTCAAAGAAGCTTCCTAGGATCACAAAACGTCGAGATCTGATGAAAACTCGATTTTCGAAAAACGGGGTAAAACCAATAACTTCCCGATTTTTTAAAATTTTCAATTTCCTTAGCAGGAAGTTGAAAATTCTGGCCAAGTTTCAGAGTTCTAAAAGCTATAGATTGGAAGATACAATTTTTTTTTAATTTTTAACGCCCCCGCACAGCCCTCTGGGGGTGAAATATCATAAAATTAGTTTATAGTAAATTTAAACATGCCAAAAAGAATATAGTGGCTAAGTTTGATACCTATAAGAGCTAGTTTACAAATGTTAATTTTTTTTTAATTAACGCCCCCGCAACACCTCTTGCGGGTGGAATTTCGTAAAATCCGTTCTTAGGTGACCTCTACTCGGTGAAAAGAATATTCCTACCAAATTTCTAGTCTCTAAGTCTTATGGTATCCAGAGTTATAGATGAGTGACTATATACGTGGAAATCTCTTACCCGCATATATATATATATATATATATATATATATATATATATATATATATATATATATATATATATAATACATACATATATAAACTTTTGAACCATATGTATTTTCTGAATCAGTTTGATGAACTGAGTCGAAATATATCAAAATTTTTTAAAAGTTCCGTGCAATAGTTAGATTTCTATGAAATCTACTAAAAAATATCGGCATCAATAGATAATTAAAAATCGAATAAATGTCTTTCTTCTCTTCTCAATCATTTTATTTATAATTACTAATTATATTGTAACCTCCATTGACATATTTCGATTTTAAAAATCTTGTTTAATAAATTTAGCTATCATTGTCAACATTAAAATTTTTTGATGAATAAATAATTACGTAGGTAGTGAATTGTGTTATTAATATTAATATTAATTATATATTAATTTCATATAAATAATATTAATTTTATTTATAATTACTAATTATAATTTGTTGAATTATACGTACCACTTATGCTGTAATTATTAATAATAATTAATCTACAGGAATTTTTTTTAAATATTAATAAGAAAAAAATTTCCCGTGCCCCCGAGATTTATCAATTGTAACCTGGGCACGGGAATATGAAAGTTTGAAAAAAAGTCTAGTAATTTTTCTGGCGTCTTTAATGAAAAAAATTACCCGTGCGTATGTCAGAAAGCACGGGAGCACGGGACGGTCAGATTTCAGAGTATGTGGTAATTTACCCGTGCGCATGCGCGAAAATGAGGAAAAATGACCGTTTTCCCGTGCCCCGTGCCAGTTCCGTGCCGGCACGGGAATGACCTACGCAAATTTAGCACCTCATTAAAAGAATTTTCAATCGAAAATGCCCTTAAGCGATAGGTCCCTGTTAGGTCCTTTAAGGTCCTACAATTTTTTTGTTAGGTCCTTTTTGGTTTTTTTTTAAATAATTTTTCAAATTTTTGCATGCATTTTAGCACCTCATCCAATTAAAAAATAAAAAATTAAATAAAAATTACATTCTTTATCGTAAGGTCCTTATTGGTCTATCCTTTTGATTTTTATATTAATTATATTATTTTTTTTATTAGTAATTATAAATTAATTGAGGCCTGCACATGCGTATACTACGTATAAATGTGGCGCGAAATTTAAATTGCTTCTGGTTTTCGGTATTGAATATCAAAGCAGCAGTGCTGATACCTTTAAAAATAATTAAGCGCGATTCAATTTCAATATATGATTTCTATTATACACTTATCAATTGTCGTGTTCGGTTTACAAAACCTACCCCGGGGTAGAACAAAATAAAGACATCTGATTGGAGCAGAAGTTTTTAAATTTATTTTTAGATCTAATCGACTTCATCTGTTTGGTCTAACCCGGAGCAGGTTTTGTAAGCCGAATACGCCGAATAATAAACTGTTACATATGTATGTGACCGTAATATTGATAGTCTATATTTAATAAATAAATATTATTAATCACTATGTATCAACCGTGATTCGTCGCATGGGGTAACTATGACCCCAACATATATCAGGCGCAAGGGTCAAATTGACCCGATGCGCCCATTATTAAATTTTGTGGAGTATGACGAATTATTGTTGTCAACAATTAGATGACAGTTTAACAAAACTGTGTTTTTAAATTTTTAATATTTAATAATAAAGTAATTTAAAAAAAAAAATAAATAAAGTAATTAAAGTTAATTTTAAAAATAAAGATCACAAGAGGCCTGAATTGATGTGATACTTCCTGCAAATCGTCGTAACAAAAAACTAATGGATCGAAGATAATTAAACAGATGTTTTTATTGTTTTACAATTTAATTAAATGTAAAACAAAAGTTCGTTTATATTGTAATATTAATATTAATTAATGATAATATTAATGCAAATATTTTTATTGGTGTAAGCGTATTGACTCAATTATAGTTTGATATTTTTAATTTAAATCAATTAAAAAAGAAAACAGAAACAAAACTTTTAATAATTAAATAAAGAGTTGGTTAGTAATGTGCAAAAGAAATATGTCACTATATTGGAAATGCGTTGAATTTTTAATAAAAAAAACGATAAAATACAAATCAATCTCAAAAAAGACTGTTAAAAACAGTTGTTACGTCATTTTTTTATTTTATATATATATATATATATATATATATATATATATATATATATATATATATATATATATTTAATATAATAATTAATAGTAATTAATGATAATAGTACATATATTACTTTTTTTTTTACATTAAAACTACCCTAAATTATTTCGATTAAAAAAAAGGAAATTAATGTTGGGCTTATAGTATCATTTATTAAATTATTTATTTTGAATTTTTATTACAAGGAATGTATCAACAAACACAAACACGAATATACAGTTATTATTGTTGTTTCATTACGTGCTTGTTATATTTATTATGAATTGTATGTTTCTAGTTAAAATTTTTGTTTTTTTATTAAAAAAAAAAAAGAAGAAATTAAAAATTTACATTAATAATAAAAAGTATTAATTTTATTATTAAGTGATTAATTTTTCTTTCAATATTTATTATTAAATGTTGACGGTAGTTAGTTTTAAAAAACGTTTTCGTGTCTGTCGTCTTGTTGTATATATAATACTAAATGCTATTTGTCATCAACTGTTTTAATCTCATCTCATTTTTATCGAATTGCACAAAAATATTTTCATTTGATTTAATTTTTATAATAAATCTTATATAACTTTTAGATGTAATTAACGAATTTTTCATGTATAATTACTTTTGATGAGCATTGGTAACAATATTCAGTTATGTGTAACAAATACTAAAACTTAATCTAAAGTAAATATTTTATAAATTATAAAAGTTGACGATAAAAAGCTTTTGAGATCCTTTATATCAACTGATATATAATAGTGACCATTATAGATGCACAATGAATATAAATAATTTGAGTAATAAAACTGAATTATAAAACACAGTGCCGAGTTTAAACCTGCCTCTAGAATCATTTTTAATATATTCCATTCTTGTTTTCTATTCAGAAAACTATCATTCAGATTATTAATTATCAATACTAAATAACTTATGAAAATAGTGATACTAATTATAATTAAGAATTAAAAATTTATAAGAAATAGGTGAACAATTTAAATAAAGTTATTCATGACGAGCAATTAATTCTCAGGAGTCAATGCAATTCCTTCGCGATCAGGCTTAAGTTCATCACTTGAATCCTCGTACTTTATCAATGTAAAATTTTACGTTGAATGAACGTACGCTGATTCTTGTTGCCAATCCTCTTTTATACTTTTTTTCTTCATGCTTTGGCTTTTTTTTTTTTGGCTTTCTCATCTTCGGAATGACTAGATTAACTTTTATCGTTAAAAATGTACTTTCTTCATGTTTTTGGCATTTTTAAAATAAAATTAAGTTCCTCTGTTCAACGATCTTGATACTTATTGAAGATTTCTAACCACAGTAATATTTTCTTTACACACACGCATGTAATTATAATGTATACGTGAGATGAAAATATTAATAACAGTCAGAAAATAAAATTAAAGTATTTAATAAGCCAAGTATATTAAAGGCGTAATTTTTAGTCAATTCTAGTGAATATGGCAGCATCAGGGACAATTTCTTTTGAAGCTAAAACCCTTGTTGCTTTCGTTGCATTATCGTCATACAAAGCCCAATTATCCTGACCTCTTCTACAAAATGCTTTAAAATGACCTTCGTTACATTCAATTATTCCTCGTAACCTGAAATATAAAAAAAAAAAAACAATAATTTTTTGCATTTAAATACATCGTGTTGTTGATAAAAATAAATAATACTCACCGATAATTCAGATTATTTAATTGTATGATTGCAGGCATATCTTTTAGTTTGCACGATAACTGTCCACGTCTCAGATTTTGGATATTGAGCTCAATGCAAATACATCAGTTGAACAGAAGAGTTCGATTTATCATACATAATTTACACTTAGAGCATCGTATATTAGAATCAATCGTACTGATAGATTTTTGAAGTTGATCAAATCCACCTTCCCATAATATTTCATGGTTTACCGTTACCGTTGGAACGGGAACTTTGTATTCACCACATATTTTACAAACATGATTAAAGCATGCACTTCGTGGAAAGCATCTTATCCACATATCGCAAATGCTTGACCACATGTCTAATTCATTTCCATACAAGACAGATTCTTTTCTTCTATCAACAACCTTGTCTTTAAATAATTCATACAATAAAATCGTTCTTTCTTTGTAAATCAAGTTTACAGCTCCTTTATCAATAAACTTACAAATAAATTGCATCATTGGATTAGAATTCTCTTGCATGTACTTCAAGAATTTTTCATCATCCCTTCCAGCTGAAGCTAAAATATGTATAAGCGCATCAATTGCACAAGTATTAAATAGTAAACTATTTACTCCATTTACAGAAGTAGCATTTCGGTTGTTGCCGTTTTCCAAAATTCCTAATTTTTATTTTTTTTTATTATTTTCTTTTGTAGTTGTCTTAGTTGTGTTAATTGGACTAATAGTTTGATATAAAATATCAGGTGTCGGTCTAAAGTGGAAGCCTTTCTGCCTTGGCTCGTCATTATTGTTAATTTTATGATCTTCTTTGCCTTCAATTTTTTCAGTTCATTCCGTAAGTCTGATTGTGTAGATGTTGATGACGAAATTATAGTTATATTTTTATTATCAGTAAACGATTCCATTAATACCTTCTTCTGAGGTTTCGATTTTAATTTGTCAGGTGATGCTAAACATCTTTTTTTGAACACTTTAACTGGCGATTCATTATTTTCTGTATCATTGTTTAGAGAGTTATAATAATCCCGATGGGAAAGCCGACCTTTATTTCGCCAATTATCGACTGCAACCAAATCAGAGTCTTCTAATAGTTCTTCTGCTTTTTCAATTATACTTTCTTCATAATTTTTATATTTTATAATGCCCGTTAGCTTGTTTTTAGTCACATCTTTATTTTTATCACTTAAAAGGATTTCATTAGAAGTATTGCTTGATTTATTGTCATTGGTTGTAAATTTGTCAATTTCACTGAAAGCAAAGCTGCTACTATTTTGGGGAATTCCATCTATAGAACCACATAAGTAATTATCGAATTCGATACTAACATTCATATCAGGTGTAGTAGCAAGTGCGATGTTTTCCTGGGAGTCATTAATGATACTATTATCTAGATCTGCTTTAGAATTTTTTTCTGGTGTAGAAGTGAATGGAATGTCTGTGTCTGAGTGATTTATAGTAGTAGTATCATTTTTTCAAACGTTTGATCAGAATTATTTGGTATTAAATCATCAGTAGTATCATTGTTTTTATTTGGTTCACTTTTATCTGAATTTTTAGTTAGTTTACTCTCTTTTTTTGTCTATCAATATTTAATTTTTCACGTTCCATATCAACTATTAAATCTGATGCTAACTCAGCTGAACTTCCACTGTATTCTTCATATTCATGTTTTAAAAACACATCTGCACGTACTAAGCTCTTCCACTTACTGAAATTTCTTTCTTTTTTATCACCAAAAAATTGTTCAACATAGCTAGTCGTTGCATGCTCAACTTCTTCTGAAAAACATGCAGAAGTCCACAATGGAAATTCACGAGCTTTCGGTAAGAAAACTTGAATAAAATCATCAGCGTAGTATGCATTAGCAATTTTTCCTAATAATTTCAATTTTTGGCCGAATTAAAAATATTTTCAATAAATATTTTGATAGGACTAGGTTCACTTGGGTCAATATCGCATTCAGTGTTTTTTTATCAAGCCAGTTATTTATTTTACTTTCATTTATTTCACTAGAGTCCAACTTGCTTAAAATCTGAGAAAGATCTCGTGTAGCAATAATTTTTTTAACTCATGACGGGCCTGCGCTACTGTTTGTCCTGTGCTTTTAATTATTGAGTCGTCACGTTCATTTAAAGCAACAATACAAATTAATTTAAAGATTTTTTAAATTCTTCAATGCTCTGACAATCTATCATAAGAGCTACGCAATAAAGATAAAATTTTTTACAAGAGAATTTTTTTGGTTTTTCAAGCATGTCCATTCGCTTATCATATGGACAAAATGAGCAACATCTAGACGAATATAAGTGAAAATTTTAGGTCGTGATTTCCAAGAAGCATCACCGATACCTCGTAAATACATGGTTTCGATGTAAGTCTTGATCGATTGATCATTAAAAGCGAATGAAAGAGCGTTTATCAGGGCCCTAGAGTTATCACAGTTAGCTTCTTTGGGCTTAGGTGCTCCGAGTGAAAGCCAAGTTTTTAGCCACCAAAGTAATGTCCTAGTGCTCTGCGACTCTGTTAACATTTGAAACACTGGATGCGTTTTTTTTTATAATTAATTACGATTGCATATAAAAATATGTGACCCGTCTTTTGTCCATTTGGATGAGTTATTGGTTTAATGATGCTACCAGTACCATCAACTGCAATTTTAGACGTTTTATTCCACATACAATAGTGCTTATATGCAAGCAACTGATTTTTGGTATTGTAAATAGTATAAAACTTGTCTCTTTTCGAATCTTGAATAAATGTAGGATAAGATGGGTCATATCTCATATTTTCTATGGTATTCACAACATCGCGTCCATCTCCCAGCTTTACACCTAATTTGTGATGAATAAATTCGTTTTTGCACTGTCTAATGATATTTTGTTTTGGATGAATAGGAGGTAGACGTTTATTTGTTTTAGCATACATAGCAGCCTGACGTTTTGTGTAATTACCAACACCTTCATTGTACGCCTGCTCACCAATTTTTATCCTCTCAAATTTACGAACAGGTCTACGTACGTCTTCATGGGGTTGACCGAACGTATCTTTTGTTCTTATTCTGAGATAGCACGGAAAATCTGTCGGCTTTTTGTCAATAAACCCGAAAATTTTATTAGAACAAATTTTGCTTTGGCATTTTCCTTGCATCGTCAAGTAATGAATGCTCCCTTCATCTTGATAAATTTTTGAGTTTTTGAAAACAAACGAACAAGGTAAGTAAGTAAGTAAGTAAATTTGATCTGCTAAAATACTTGTCCATTGGAATCGTTGTAAAACATTATACTTTCGTTTGTTATAAGTCACTGGTTCTGATTCATGCAAAAGATTGAAAAGCTCTTCAGTAATAGGCACTAGAACTGTTTCCAATCCTGGAGCTTCCCAATCACTATCACCAGAGTCAGCTAAATTGTCACTCTCTATATCGGACGAAAATTCATCTTCAGACGAGTTTTTAAAATACTCTTGCTACTAGAAACACCAACTTCTTCTCGAGCTTTACTCAATATTTCTCTACGATCTTCACGCACTTCACGATAAACATCTCGTGCATTCCATTTATTTTCAAGTTGCTCACTTATTTGTTTCCATATCTCTGAACTCTTTATCGGAAAATTATCATCTTGGAAATTTCCTTTCTTGATAAATTCTTTTATTACTTGAACAGCTTCTTGAACAGTGACTTTTGCTACCCGTGGCATCTCTGGATATCCTAAAAAAAAACCACTTTTATAAATAATGTACTGGTATATTTGATAATTATTATTAACAAATGAACATAAAAAATATTAACAATATCCTCTACTTTAATGAAAAATTTGACGTATTATTACCAAAGATATCAGGATGATAGATGGTTTCTTATTTATAATTGATTATTATAATTTAACAATTGGAATGTTAAAATTAATGAAGTCTATAAAATCTCGGAATACTGAGATAAACAATGATCTTTAAATAATTCATTTATTAACTATTATGAACTTATAAACGTGTATATAATATATGGGCTATTTTCATGCAAAGTGTATTGACGCCGATTGTCTTTTGTTATTAAATTCTGTTTTGAGCCATGACTTTCTTTATACTTAAATGGCGCCATTTTTAATTTTTAAATAAAAAAATTTTAATTCATAACCCGAAATTGTGATTTTAGAATAAAACATTTTCTATAATTTATAATTAGAACCTGCTAAATATCTAATTATATTTTTTTTTATAATTATCTGAAAACTAAACTATACAATTAGATGGCGACTTCGGAACTTAAAAGAAAAAAAAACAATTTTTTATATATCGATAATTTAAAATAAGCAATATTATTTTATCCAAGAAACTAACATTTTTTTCAACTTATTCATATTTATATTTCTAAAAAATAAAAGAAATTAGAAGTAGGGATATTTTTTCATATTTATAATTTTCTGTTTCTGTATTTTAGAAGTACTATACTGAATCAATAAAATTTTTTGGTGTGATTAATTTATAGTAAATACGATTTGAAATTAAATATATATCAATAATTACCATTTTTACATCGGTCGAGAATACCATGGATCAAGTTTTCAGGCATAGCTTTATTGCTAATAATATCAACCATGTTGACTTTGAATTCTGTTATATCTTAAAAACTCAATACTTATACTCTGAAAAACCACAATAAAAATATTAATTCAATACTAAACAACACAATAATCTAAATAGAATGTCAATGGTGTTTACCTAGAAATACAAGTACATTCTCTTCACACAATTAGCTTTGGTTTATAGTTTTTTTAAATCCAGCTTTGAGCTAAAAAATAAAATAGTTGTTAGCAAGTTACTACAGTTTTTGAAGTTAAACAGTTTTTAAAGTTAAAAGTACATACGTGAATATTGACGGATCTCTTTAACATTTAAAGTATAGACCACGTGATAAATCTCGACTTTTAATTGACAAGCCTCCATTATAACCTCGAGCTCTTGATGTCCATATAAATTTGGTCAATTCTGAGGCAAAAAGACTTTGTCTCGTGTAATCTTTCAGTTCAAGTTTCTCAAGCAGTGAATAAAGATGCAAGACTCGTTTTGCTGCTAAATGTTTAACTAGAATAGTTAATAAATCGTAAACTGGACGTGCGCAGTGTTCCAACTATGCAGTTTGCTACGTAGTGTCAAAATCTGCGAAGATATTCAGCCCTTCATTGCCAGGAAACTCAAAACAATACGACTCTGTTTAATCATCAACGTTTAGTTTTAGTCCGAATATATATTATGATATTTTCAGTTATCCGGACAGCCAACTTGTGATCCACTTGCTCCACTTCAGCAACTATTTCACTACTACATAATTCATTGAACGCAGTAATGAGTGCATTTACTTGAGCGATTCCCGCAAGTCTCATTGTTAATGCTTGTAAAATATTTCAAAGCCAAATATAATTCATCACGATGTAAAATTGGGAGTTCTGCATCAGTAGCATCTTTAACAGCGCTCCACATAAAATCAGCACTTGTTCTAACAGCTGGTGTTCATAAATCTTTATTAGCAAGACGATACATGTGCTTCATAACCTGGCTTCTCAGTGGTAAAACTAATTGTAATATTAGCCACAATTTAAGATTACAATTATTATTCTGTTATCAGCGACCATCAAGTGAGCCCAACTTACTGGAAGTGGTTCCTCTATATCAAAGCTGATAGACAATAAATTTATATCATTTTTATGACAAAATAAAGGTACAACACGAATAAGTGGCACCGGTACTTTTGGGTCTTAAAGTTTACAAAATCATCCTTCATCTTTAACCGGTGCTAGAGGATTCAAAGTATCAGCGTGTTTCATCACAATGTACAAGGGAAAATTAAATAGAAATATCTTGAATAGTCAATGAAATGATTTTTGATGATCTTGTTAACTGGAACGATGTTTTGGTTTATAAACACTGCTAATAGCTACTGCTGTCGAAGTCTCGCCTTTTTCCTTTTCCTCTTTCGTATCCCCGTTCTCTGATGATTCTTTGTCATCTCCAGTCTCCTTACTTTAATTATCGATCAAAGTTTTTAAAATCAAGATAACAGCACGTACATTATCTGTAAATAAATTAAAACACTTATTAGTTTTTACGACTTAAATACTATAAATTATGAAATTTCTATAAAAATATAAACATACATTTATAAATACTTTGATAAAAATTAATTAAATTTATTTAACTGTAAAGTTGAACTTACTCAAACGTTCTATTGATACATTCAGTCCTTATTGATTATGGAGTCATAGTGGTGATAGACTACAATTAAGTGCGACAAATACAACAAATTTAACTAAGAGCTCTTGAATTTTGTGCACACAATCCATTCACGTCCTAAGCCTGGTAGAATTAACTAAATATTTACTTAGATATCAGTATTTGCGACTTTTGTACTGGAGTTGCCATCAAAATCTATGCGTAGTTGTAATTTACAAGTCATAAATAAACAAAATTATTATAGTTTACTTATGATCTACTAACTATTTTATAATTGTTAAATCACTTACTTGATATATAATTTTGAATAAATATAAACAAACAAAAAAGTTATGCACAACCACGGAGGCTAGATGCATCTAACCTCCGTGTACACAACAAAATAACAACTTGCAGTAGCCATATTTAGGCATATATTATAGTGTATACCCATAGGTATAGTCAATACACTCCATAAGAGTCAGTTTACACACCACTTGTTTGATATGTATGTATGTAATAATTTATTAGTAATTATTTTATTCTTTACTTCTACAACAGGTTCTGAATAATTAATAAGCCTTATAAAAGCAAAAATATTTATTGATATTAATTTACTCGCTGAAATAGGAAACGGATTTCAAATTTCGCGCTACACTTATACGTAGTATAGGCATGTGCGAGCCTCAATTAATTTATAATTACTAATAAAAAAATAATATAATTGTTATAAAAATCAAAAGGATAGACCAATAAGGACCTTACGATAAAGAATGTAATTTTTATTTAATTTTTTATATTTTAATTGGATGAGGTGCTAAAATGCATGCAAAAATTTGAAAAATTATTTTTAAAAAAACCAAAAAGGACCTAACAAAAAAATTGTAGGACCTTAAAGGACCTAACAGGGACCTATCGTTTAAGGGCATTTTCGATTGAAAATTCTTTTGATGAGGTGCTAAATTTGCGTAGGTACGGGAATGTGCCAATAGTCACATTCGGTAAGGTAATCTATCCTGTTACCGACAGTAATTCACGATTCTACGTTACCTAAAGGAAACTTAGTGGGGATTGGGGAAGTAGTTCGTCAGTCGCCATTTTGAGATGTAGTTTTCGTTGTATTTACTCCGTCGAAGAAATTGTTAAAAAAAAAAAAAGTTGAAATTAAATATTATTATGGCACCAAAACGACCGAAAAAAGTTAATAATAATAAATATGTCTTGATATGGTGGATTGTCGAAGGTACAAAAACAATTACAGAATTGTCAAAAATACCTAAAACGAAGCGGGAAAAAAATGTCAACATCAGAATTAGGTGGGAAGGAAGTGACGGAAAACGAAAATTTTATTTTGCAAAAATAATTGAATTTGGTGGTAAGTATACATTCGATTTGATAAAAAATAACTCTAGGTAAAAATGATTAATATTTGAAAATTATAAAAACAAACTTTTCTATTTTAATAGCTACGATTGAACAGCTAGACCAAATCAAGTTAGATAATAAAGGCAATATTTGTGATGAGAACACGAAAATGTTCAGTGAAACTATTGTACAACAAAAAAAAGTAATAGATGTTTCAAAAAAAATTGAAAAAGAATTTGAAGAGAAAAACAAAAATGAAACAGAAAAAGAAATTGACAAACAAGCTCCTATTTTCTCGATTGATGATCCGCCATTTTTCACCAACCATGACAAAAAAATTAAGGTTAAAACTACGCAAAAAAACAAGACACGAGCTATTGAATATAATTACTCCAAGATCCAACCTTACATAGGATCTATTAAGAAAGACAATAGTCCTGTAAATGTTGATATTGATAAAAGTGATGATGTTAATATTCAATATGACGCTCAATGTTCTACAACTGCTTGTGAAAATCAATATTCAAATCTTTCAAGTGTTAAAAGATCAATAATTGATGAGACTGATTTGCAAGTTCCAACAGAAAATGGGTTAGGTTTATCTTCTATTTGGACTAACGATTATTTCAGTAACTGGGCAGTTCCAAATACTCCAGTTATCAAGGATTTTCATCCTTTAGTTGAGGAATCTAATATACCACCAGTTATGTCATCAGATCTATTGGAGTTGAAGAGTTCAAATGAAGATTGTAATAGTCCATTGCTGTCATATTCTGATCAAACACAAATCAATCGAAAAGAAAATGCTGGCATTTTCCGACCATGGAGTTTGTTATACAATATTAGCACTACCTTTCACCCAATTACGGAGAATAAATCAACCAAAGAATTATACTTGGAGCCATCAGTACGTGCTAAGATTGACACGAGTGGAGATAAATCAAATGTTTTTGAGAGCACAGAGAAGAATTCGAATATTGGATCGATGGTTGCTTTTCTAAAAAACGAAGGTTACTTTTAATTTTATTTATAGTGATTGGGTATTATTATTTTTTAAAAATTAAAATAAAATAGTCGTAATCTATCAATAAATATTAATAATTTAATAGATGTTTGTAATAAATATTAAAAATATTGGTATATTTATTATTGTGATAATTTACACTTTCAGTACGGGAAACGGATGTAACTTTTATGCAAATGGTTGCAGAAGCCCTAACCCGGATTTATGAGTCGAATGAACGTTACAATAGACAGTCTTCTAAAGTTTTCGAAGTAAAAGAAATTAATTTTTATATTTAAAAATTACTTTTTTATTTTCTATATTTTCATAATTATATTTCTTTACTTGATACAGATTCCTGAATTTTATACTCAGCCTGGAGATGGTATGGTTGAAATAGCCAAAAACTCAACAATTTTCTTTCCATTACATGTAAAAAAAAGAATCGAAATGGCATGTCAAGGAAATGACGATTGGGAGACCATCGTCAAATCAGCTCTTTTAGAAATTTATGGTGATAATATTTCTAATTATTCAGCAAGGGAACTCTTGTTAATGGTCATAGGCGTCCAAAAATTGATGATAGGCTGTATAATTCTATTTTTGGTATAATTGTTTTATTTGATTGTTATATAAAAATATTTATTATTTATATTTATTATTAATTAATTTTTATTCATGAATTAAAATTACTCTGATTTTTTTATAGATTGGATAAAAGAAAAGTTGGGCCCAATATTATTATCACGAGTAAAATGTATAATACTACGATTAACAAATTGTCTTATAATAAAAGGGCTAATGTAACCATAATACCAAAGAATTCCAGCGATTCTCACCCACCAGATAGGAGTAAGTTGTCTAATTTCAAAAGAAAATTATTTTCATCTCTGTCATTGTGTGTACGTTAAGATTAAAACAACTAATAAAATTAAACTATTTAATTTCAAATTATTCAGTTAGTGAAGAAGATTTACTATTTTTCAAAAAAATTGTAAAAGTCGTTGAGGAATCTTATGAGATTCAGAAGCGAAATTATTACCTCAAAGACAAACGCATGAGGTATTATTTATCAATTTTTATTTGTCCATTTTCATTAATTCTTTTATGTTGTGAAATAATTTATTCAATAACTTTCAGATATTAAGTAAATATACTGAGCCCGCGAAATCAAAAATGAAAATAAGTCCAAATTATGAAATTTATCTTTCAAAAGGTACTTATGCTTATATAGAAAGAAAAAGTGAAATCATAAAAGGAAATTACGATTGGAAAACGTTGGTAAAAGAAACATTACTTGAGGTATACGGTGATGAATTGAGAAATTATTCTGCAAAAGGGACTCGTGGCGATTTTCCTGGTATCAACATTGAATTATATCGGGCCCTATATGGTAAGTCAAAAATTGTTTCTATTTTAATTTTTTTACACGGTCAAGAATTAAAAATATTCAAGCCAGAAGATGATACATTTATAAATTTTATAATGAAAAAATTGCTATTTTAACGCTGATCATAAGTATAATATTAGTTGTAATTGACATGTATAATGCGATTAGCTAAATAAACTGAATGCTTAAATTTTGATATTGAGAATATAAAAAAAATAAAATGCTAAGTCAATAAATGAATATGTAATGAACTCAAATTATTTCAGATTGGGCATGTTCAATAAATAATTCTGTAGTAATCTGGGATAACGATTTTGCAGAACATATCAATATACTTACAGCAAATAAAAGAAAAGGAAAAAAAATACCCAGCACAAAAACTTCTTAATATTATTTTTTTATTTACTATTATGATTATTATAATTATTCTTAATATAATTAATGTAATTATTAATATAATCTTCAAGATAATTTAAAATTAAAAAATATGAATAAATGAAACATTTCAAATATAATAATTATAAAAAATTAAGATTTAACTGGCTGAATAAAAAATGAACATAAATATAACAATTTTTAATTGTCAACTTAGTTTTTAGAAAGTGTCAATAATAATAATAACAATAACAATAACAATAATAATAATAATAATAATAATCCGTGCAGTGGGCCAACTACCCACTGCATGGAAATAACTGAGTTACCACAAGATACCAACTCAGAAGTGCTCCCCACAACCGGTCCTTTTCGGATGAGGACCATTCATCAGGTGGGAGGAGCACGCCGGATCCGATGAATGATGACGACCCTGGCGCCTTAAGGACTTACTTTAAGTGGACGGAGGAACTGAGAGTCGATCTCTTGGTGTGCTACCAACGTAGCGAGCCGGGGGTGAGCGGCTATATGGCCCGGATGCACACTCTTTGGAGTGATATGCATCCGGAGCTAGCGCATTTTACGCCCAAACACCTGCGTAATTATGCCGCTCATCTTCGGCGAAATAGAAGATCGCTTGTGCCGGACAGAAGGCAGTCTAATAGACTTTCCTTTCCGGCGCAACTACACCAAGAGCGACGCCGTTCCTCCTTGGACAACAACAATCCCTTTGTAGGACGGCAAGTAAGTATATCTAAAAAGATAACTTACTCCCAACAACAGCTTGACGCGGTAAACGAAGATCTCCGTGCAAACATCCTGGAGGATTCCACCCTGCTCACTGTGAGCCAGGTTGTGTATGGTGCAGCAGTTTCGGCTTTTCCGAGAGAGAGACAATGTCTCTCGATCGAGGCAAGGTTGAAACAGCGCATCTCACAACTTGGCTTGAAAATTGACATGTCCCGGAAACAGGTCTCCCGCATTCAGTGTGTGATTGAGTACGACACAACTCAAACACCATACACGCCCCGAATTCGGCGCATTGCTGCTGAACTTCGGTGGCGTCATCACACACTGAACAAGAGTACTCTTCATGTCATCAAGGAAGAGTGTCTTAATAAATTGCGGGCTCTAGTGGCTGCTAAAAAGTCATTAGAGAAAAGGCTGAAGCGGTTGGTCGACAACTCGTTGTTTCGATCCAGCCCTTCACGGTTTCTGACACCAAAGACCGATGTTACCGGGAATTATCCAACACCTGAGCGGGTGGAAGCTTTTTGGACTGAGTTGTATGGAGATCAACCAAACGTGAACGCCAACACTCCAGCTCTGCACGACTTCAAAGTATTCTGTCGGGAACACCGTCGACAGAATGCTGATGAAGAGAGCCCTGCAGTCAGTGTGGATGAAGTTCGTTCAGCTCTAAATGGCAGCAAAAATTGGGCTGCCCCGGGACCAGACGGCATTAATGTCTTTTGGTGGAAGAAGTTTACTTCTACCCACCTCCATCTGGCCCGCATATTTACATCATACATTAGAGCTGACGATCCGATTCCGGACTGGCTTGTAGAAGGGCGAACCGTACTGATACCTAAAAAGGTGACTTGTCTGACCCTAAGAATTTCAGGCCTATCACCTGCTTGAATGCGGTTTATAAAATTTTTACAAAAATTTTAAATAACCGTATCTTGCAGCAGATAGAGCCTGTATGGCAACAGATATATGAACAACGTGGCAGTAAAAGAGGCCTGTCAGGTTGCAAGGAGAACCTGATAGTGGATCGATGCGTCTTACAAGATGCGATCTACTATCAACGCAACCTGTCAATGGCTTGGATTGACTATCGCAAGGCATTTGACTCAACTCCACATGAGTTGATTTTATATCTACTCAAATGCCTGGGAGTCAATCCCGAAATAGTGGAATGCATTCGGCGTACAATGCAGCTCTGGCGAACGCGATTTCACATTGGAAGTGGAAACGCATTGCACGTAACCGGAGTTGTAGAGTACAAACGAGGGGTCTTCCAAGGCGATTCCTTGAGCCCTCTGCTGTTTTGCATTTCACTGCTGCCTATATCTGTTGCTCTCCGTAAAACTCATGGGTACTCTGTGGGGCCTCCGGGTGATCGAAACTATTCGATTACCCATCTGCTTTACATGGATGATCTGAAGCTGTATAGCGCTGATAAAGATCATCTACAAGCGGCCCTCAACATCGTAGCAGAGTACACACGAGATGTCGGAATGTCTTTTGGGTTGGACAAGTGTGCGGTCGTACATCTGGCGAGGGGTAAGTGCTCTGATACTGGTGATGATGTCGAATTAGTGGATGGGAGCGTCTTAAGCCAATTAGACGCCGGGGAGTTGTATAGATATCTAGGAATGGAAGAGCACCGCATGCATGCGGTCTCTGAAGTCCGAACAACTCTCCAGAGCGAGTATGTTAGGAGACTCCGGAAAATTTGGTCCTCCGAACTTTCCGGCAAAAACAAAGTCTCAGCTACTAACATGCTCGCTGTCCCAGTCTTACTATATATACTCTTTCGGTGTCCTGAAATGGACCCGAAAGGATTTACGAGATCTCGACATCAAAACCCGTAAGATCATTAATATGAATCGGAGCATGCACCCCAATTCATCAGTCGCCAGATTATACCTCTCCCGGTCCATCGGTGGGAGAGGTTTGCAGAGTTTGGAGCGGCTTCACGACCGTTTGGTCCTGGGTTTAACTCACGAAGTTGTCAATTTCACTGCAGACGAGGATGACTTTCTTATGCAAATTGTACATAAACATGAAAATGCGCATAAGGGGTCATTCTTGTATAAGGCAGCAATATATGCAGCAAGAACCCTTGGTCTTGGAGAAATAAACGCTCTTATGGAACTCCGAAAGGAGGAATTTAAGAGCGTCATCAGGAACGCCGAGGAAAAACTACTCCTTGGCGAACTGATGGACAAGTGATGTCGCCTTCGAAGTTCTGCCGCCAGGCGACGAACTTTTGGCGTGTACGGTCTTTGAGTACTAACATACTCTATCACACACTGAATGCGGGAGACTTGTTTCCGAGAAATGTCAATTTTGTGTCCAAGTTGAGCGATGCGCAGCTTCAACTTCGCCTCGAAAGAGAGAGAATGTCTTCTCTCTATCGGCAGAAGCGAAGCCGCGGCACCGTAGACAACTTGGTTGACAGTGAGCAGAGTGGAGTCCTCTTGAAGCTGATTATTATTATTATTATTATTATTATTATTATTATTATTATTATTATTATGTTATTAAATGCTCAGGGGGGTTATCCCCGGAGTCCGATTCTCCGAGGGCCCAGCCTGAGCTCCATCCGTTACTGCTGGACCACTCCGCACAACAAGGCGGTTAGTGAGTGCAGCAGGCCAAATTCATTTGCCTAAGTAGACGCAGGGATCCCAAAATGACAGCCTTTTGCATCCGCACTGCTAGAGACACGGCTGCTGAACTGCAAGCCGGTATCTTCGCAAGTAAAGACACAAAAGACTGTTTCATCCCTCCAAGGACGCCGACAACCAAAACGACGAGCTTGACACGGTAACCTGGGTACAGTTTGCCAATTTCAAACAGGAGATCCTGATATATCTGGTGTTTGTGCTCTTCTTTGGCCGAGATATTGTATTCGGCTGGGGCCGAAAACTCAATGACATAAATGTCACGAGTAGCCTTGTCAAAGAGCACAATATCAGGTTTGTTGTGGTCAATCCGCCGGGTTGTTGCAAATGGCATGTTCCAATAAATTTTGGAACTGTCATTCTCAACAACCTGCGGAATATCTCCTGGCAGATAAGGCAACACTGGTGTCTCATCGATACCGCAGCTATATCTGAGATGATAATAGAGTACTCGCAGGGCAGCATTGTGACGCTGTATGTAGGCACCTCTTGCCAGCACAGGACATGCCGACAAAAGGTGCATCAGCGTCTCCGGATGTTGTTTACACGTCCGACAGGACGTGTCCGGAAGCTGCGCCTGGAGCACCTTGCTACGGTATTCGAGAGTGTTGATAACACCATCTTGGCAGGCAAATATAAACCCTTCGGTCTCGGACATCAGGCCAGCTGACTTCAAGAAGGAGAATGTCAGCTGGGTGGACAAGCCATGGTCACGGACGTGTTTGAAATACACGCTGTGCATGGACTTGTCCATGTGTTCACCGAGGAGTTTTTTTCCTCGGCTATCCTGACGACGCTCTTGAACTCCTTTTTCGGGAGTTCAATGAGAGCGTTTATTTCTCCGAGACCTAAGGTATTTGCCGCGTAGATTGCTGCCTTATACAAGAACGACCCCTTCCGCGCATTTTCATGACTATGAACAAATTGCATCAGGAAGTCGTCCTCGTCTGCTGTGAAATTGGCAACCTCGTATGTTAAACCCAGAACCAAACGATCGTGAAGCCGCTCCAAGCTCTGCAATCCTCTCCCTCCGATGTTCCGGGAGAGGTACATCCTGGCGACTGATGAATTAGGGTGCATGCTCTGATTCATATTGATGACTTTACGGGTTTTGATGTCGAGATCTTTCAACTCATTTCGAGGCCATTTCAGGATCCCAAAAGAGTAAAGTAGGACCGGGACAGCGAGCATGTTAGTAGCTGAGACTTTGTTCTTGCCGGAAAGTTCTGATGACCAGATCTTCCGGAGTCTCCTAACATACTCACTGCGAAGAGTTGTTCGGACTTCAGAGACGGCATGCATTTGCCGCTCTTCAATCCCTAGATATCTGTACAACTCTCCGGCGTCTAATTCTCTTAAGACGCTCCCATCCACTAATTCGACATCTCCACCCGTATCAGAGCACTTACCCTTCGCCAGGTGTACGACCGCACACTTGTCCAACCCAAAAGACATTCCGACATCTCGTGTGTACTCTGCTACGATGTTGATGGCCGTTTGTAGATGATCTTTGTTGGCACTGTATATCTTTAGATCATCCATAAACAGTTGGTGAGTGATCGAGTATACTCGATCACTCGGTAGCCCCTCAGAGTACCCACGAGTTTGTCGGAGGGCAACAGATATTGGCAGCAGTGAGATGCAAAACAACAGAGGGCTCAGAGAATCTCCCTGAAAGACGCCTCTCTTGTACTGAACAGTTCCGGTTACGTGCAATGCATTTCCACTTCCTATGTGAAAACGCGTTCGCCAGAGCTGCATCGTACGTTGTATGCATCCCACTGTTTGGCGATTGATTCCGAGGCATTTGAGCAGATAGAGAATCAACTCATGTGAAGTTGAGTCAAATGCCTTACGGTAGTCAATCCAGGCCATAGACAGGTTGCGTTGGTAGTAGATTGCGTCTTGAATGACGCATCTATCTACCAACAAGTTGATCTTGCAACCTGACACGCCCTGTTTACTGCCACGTTGTTCATATATCTGTTGCCATACAGGCTCTATCTGCTGCAAGATACGGTTATTTAAAATTTTTGTAAAAATTTTATAAACCGCATTCAAGCAGGTGATAGGCCTGAAATTCTTAGGGTCAGACAAGTCACCTTTTTTAGGTATCAGTACGGTTCGCCCTTCTACAAGCCAGTCCGGAATCGGATCGTCAGCTCTAATGTATGATGTAAATATGCGGGCCAGATGGAGGTGGGTAGAAGTAAACTTCTTCCACCAAAAGACATTAATGCCGTCTGGTCCCGGGGCAGCCCAATTTTTGCTGCCATTTAGAGCTGAACGAACTTCATCCACACTGACTGCAGGGCTCTCTTCATCAGCATTCTGTCGACGGTGTTCCCGACAGAATACTTTGAAGTCGTGCAGAGCTGGAGTGTTGGCGTTCACGTTTGGTTGATCTCCATACAACTCAGTCCAAAAGCTTCCACCCGCTCAGGTGTTGGATAATTCCCGGTAACATCGGTCTTTGGTGTCAGAAACCGTGAAGGGCTGGATCGAAACAACGAGTTGTCGACCAACCGCTTCAGCCTTTTCTCTAATGACTTTTTAGCAGCCACTAGAGCCCGCAATTTATTAAGACACTCTTCCTTGATGACATGAAGAGTACTCTTGTTCAGTGTGTGATGACGCCACCGAAGTTCAGCAGCAATGCGCCGAATTCGGGGCGTGTATGGTGTTTGAGTTGTGTCGTACTCAACCACACACTGAATGCGGGAGACCTGTTTCCGGGACATGTCAATTTTCAAGCCAAGTTGTGAGATGCGCTGTTTCAACCTTGCCTCGATCGAGAGACATTGTCTCTCTCTCGGAAAAGCCGAAACTGCTGCACCATACACAACCTGGCTCACAGTGAGCAGGGTGGAATCCTCCAGGATGTTTGCACGGAGATCTTCGTTTACCGCGTCAAGCTGTTGTTGGGAGTAAGTTATCTTTTTAGATATACTTACTTGCCGTCCTACAAAGGGATTGTTGTTGTCCAAGGAGGAACGGCGTCGCTCTTGGTGTAGTTGCGCCGGAAAGGAAAGTCTATTAGACTGCCTTCTGTCCGGCACAAGCGATCTTCTATTTCGCCGAAGATGAGCGGCATAATTACGCAGGTGTTTGGGCGTAAAATGCGCTAGCTCCGGATGCATATCACTCCAAAGAGTGTGCATCCGGGCCATATAGCCGCTCACCCCCGGCTCGCTACGTTGGTAGCACACCAAGAGATCGACTCTCAGTTCCTCCGTCCACTTAAAGTAAGTCCTTAAGGCGCCAGGGTCGTCATCATTCATCGGATCCGGCGTGCTCCTCCCACCTGATGAATGGTCCTCATCCGAAAAGGACCGGTTGTGGGGAGCACTTCTGAGTTGGTATCTTGTGGTAACTCAGTTATTTCCATGCAGTGGGTAGTTGGCCCACTGCACGGGCTACGTCGTTCGCCTACAGACCTGATATTATGGTCTGCGTTTCCCGCGATGCGCCGCTTGGAGGCCACGTAGCAAGCATCGCTTATTATTATTATTATTATTATTATTATTATTATTATTATTATTATTATTATTATTATTATTATTATTATTATTATTGTTAAAAAAAAAAATTCTGTTCCTAGTAGGGTTCGAACCTGCGTCCCTAGGCACGGTATAACAAAAATAATAATTATTATTTGAATTATTATTATTATTCAACGCCTGATTTGACTGTAATTCTGTCAGAACGGGACAAAACTCCACTATTTACAGTCAAACCAGGTCTCCGGTTTATATAGCGTTTGATCGAGCAGAGTCTTCCCTGACCACTCAATTTTCTGAGAATTGCTGGAAAAAAATACATTTTAAACGGGTCTGAATTTTCGACTCGGGAATATTGCTCATCGATTGTAATTTTCTTTCTGCTTCACGAGCAGCGGTAACGGCTGACTGAAGGTCGTTATATTCTACCTGTCCTAAATATAATGCTATTTGCGGGAATTCAGCTTTAAACTGATTAAGTCTGTCTAATATTACGTTGTCGCAACGTTTTTCGAAGTCGCTTTTCATTCTCTCTCTTTCATCTAACAATTCTTCTATAGCTTTTTCTAAAGCTGCTATTTTTCCTTTACTTTCTAATATAGTGGTTTCCATTTCGTTATCGTTATCTAAAGTCATTTTGATTTATTTAAAACAAGTCAAATAGGGAAAAGAAAAAATATTTTTTTTTTTTTTTTTTAAATATTCCGTCAATTTTTTTTTGAAAAGAGAAAAAAAATTTATACTGCGTGGGCAGACAAGGGGAAAAATTGTAATTTTTGATGAGAAACAAATAAATTCGAATTAATAAATGACTTACTACTTCGTTGTATATTCTTATGTTGTTAATTATATTTAAATGCTTGGGTTGTCCTTTTTCGGATTCGTGAGCTGCCTCTCAGGTGATGTTGGATTTGGGCTGCTTGGCTCTTATCGTTGTTGTCCTAGGTCGTCACTGCTTGGCTGTAGTTGCTTCTGCTTGAAGTTTTTAAGTAGATTCTTGGTCATGATTCACTTGTTTTACAATTTAATGGTTTTTATTTTTCTTTTTGCTTATTGTTTGTTGAATAGTCTTTTATTTTATTCGTTGTTATTATTAATTTTATTTAATTTTTAATTTGTTTTGATATACTTTATTTATAATTAAGCAAAAGAAAATTATAGATTATATAAATTTTTCAAAAACTTCTCACTGATTTTTGATTTTTAACTTTTCACTAACTGTATCACTTTATATATTTATTCTCGTTGATTTTTTTTTTTGAAAATTTGTATTTTTTTTTTTTTTTTGATTGTTCCCAGAAAAGAAATTTTCGATTTTTGAGTTGATGGTGAATTAATACTTTCGGAGATGAAGATCGATGTTGAATTTTATACACAAAAAAAATTTTGCGCCAGTCCTCTTCGGAGTGTGTTCGAATCCGTCGCTGCCACCAATTTATTATATTAATTAGGTGTTACGTCCTCGTAACCGCGCGGTTTGAGAAGAACCGGCCCTAAATAATATAAAGGGGTCTGGAGAATTAGGATGAGACGACCTCCAGTGTCGTTAGTAGGTGGACTCGAGTTTCCTCCGAAATAAACTGATTTAATTTGAAATTAATAGTCTCCGATTTATTTAATTAGTAATGCGATACAATTTAATTATCAGGAGGGAAACCGTCGTACAGTGTAATGTTTATCGGTTTCTAGAGCCGTACTTAGTAGCTTAATGATATTATGAAAAAGGCCTCGAGTTCCCGATGCAACTCGCTTTTATAGACTCCCCAAGGGACGCGCCCTTGTAGGAGTAGGGTTGCTTATCAGGTTCTCGAAAATATAGAATGTTCTAGACTTTGGAGTTCACGCTTCCTGCGTCATCAGGGTGAGCTCAGTTAAAAAAATTTAATTTTTTAATTTTTATATTTTTGTAATAAAAAGATAATTTTTTATTTTTCATTTTTTATTTCTGTGATAAGAAGAATACTTATCATTCAAAATAAAATATAAACTTATTTCACGAAAAAATATAAGTATGAAATGAAGAATAGTTTATATTGATGAACTAAATTATCAATTAGAAGCTTTCCATTTCAGATAAATTTTAAAAGAAAATTAAGTAACTTTGAATTTAATAATTCAATGATTAATGATTTAATAACAATCATGATAAGAATAGAGATAAATATTTTTATTCCTATTATTTTTGTCATTAATTTGGTATTACCATTATTATTATTTTCAGTATTATCGTTACTATTATTATTATTATTATTATACGGCTCCGTATACATGCGAAGTTTTTCGAGTAAAATTTGAATTTCCCGGGAATTTATATTGCTCCGTACACATCCGGAGCCGTATCGTTCATTTGCCGTACCTTTAGGCACATTCAATTTGAATTTATTAATACTTTGTCGCTAAAAGTTTAAAGTAAATCAAAGCAATGAAATAAGAAGGTAATTGTAAGCGAATCACCGTAGTTCATTAGAACGTATGTGTGTGAGTCCCTTCAAGATTGGAGTTTACTTGAAGCTACACTATATGTAGAAAGAACCAGTGCACCCTGGCGAGTGTAGATCGAAGCTGCGAAATATCTTTTTTTAACTGTAGTTTCCCATCTATCGGAGGATTACTATGCATTCTCGAATAATTTAGTCTGTGGCAGATCACTTTGCCCATCGAAAAAAAGTCAGGATCGAAATTTTTGCGTTGCTATAGTTTGTGCTGATTAAATTTAATAATATTAAGCAGATTAATTGTTATAATTGCATATAATCAATTAATATCAAGAAAATAAGGTATGAACTACCGTTATAATACTAATTTAAGGAAAAAAAGGACCGTAGAATTAAAAATAAATTTGCAACCTCTAAAAAACGTGATGCTTACAGTAAACACAGTCGATAGTCTGGCGCTCCGTTTACAACGGAATTTTTGAACGGAACTTGGCGCCAGATTCTACCGAATCTGTAGATCGGTATCTAGGTATTTTAAATGTTTAGCCAGTACTGCTTAGCGTCTGTATATAATTCAACAATAATAAAAAAATAAACAATAAGTATTTATTTTTCGTTATTTAGTTCCTGAATTCTATATGTTTCTGTAAATACAAAAAAGCATGGAAGTCTGGTATGTCACAGTTAGCAAAAAAAAACATTTTTTATTTTTTTTTTTTTATATATTTTATTATTATTATTAAATTTCGTATATACTCGTTATACACAGAAGTACCAAAAAAAAAAAAAAATGAACTGCTTTATTTCATTTTAACTGGATTAAGTGGCGCCATCGTTTTCACGCGAGGAAAATAAAAAAAAAAAAAAAAGAAAAGAAAAGAAAGTTCGTTTTCTGTACGTGTATGTGATAGTGAATTTTAAAAAAAAAGTCAATTTAAAGAAAAAAAAAATACGTGAGCTAGAGTACTGAAATGAAATACGGACCCAGTTCATCACAATCTTGAACTAATAAAAAAAACCCGGTCTCGAAATATCAATTCGTTCGGGAGTAATCGTTGGTATATACATCCTAAATGGGGTGACATCCGGACGTCCACGTAAAATTTTTTTTGAAACGTTTTTTTTTCAAAATAACAACAAGAAATGATTTTAGAAAGTAAAAGATGGCTTAACTTAAGTGTTTTCTCGGTGTACATCTACTTAAATTATTGTATAAGTGTAATATGGTTGAGATAGAGGCATTTAAAGATCGCAAAATTGCTTGACATTGACGAGTCGAGCGTAAAGCACAACTCAGAAAATCTCCGACCTACAAATACTAATCATTCGATGGAAATTACGAAAGGAGAAAACTCAGGTACCTCGTCTTCAAAACCCTCGATGTCAACAAATCAAAAATTTTCTTTTAAAGAAAATTCAAACCAAATAACGACGATTACTACGAAAAAAAATCTGGAAAACGGTTGACCTAAAGGCCATCCCTGCAACTTCCCGCTAATTTCTAACACCAAGCGTTTATATATGATGTTTTTGAGCTCTCCGAGCTCAAAAATGTAATGATTCTGCTGTTTTTGAGCTCTTCAAGCTAAAAAAAAATCGGTTTTTCAGTAGATTAAGCTCACCGAGCACAAAGAGATAGCTGTTCTATGCTTTTGGGCTCTTCGAGCTCAAAAGTCTAATGAAAGTTTGATGAAAGACGATTTTTTACTTTTTCAAACTACTATAACTTTTGAATGAATCAACCGATTTTTTAACGGTTGACGGCGATCGATGTAGCTTTTTAAGCTTTATAAAAAATTTTGAGCAAACAAAATCGATTTGATGAAGCGTTTCGGAGTTATCAGAAAAAAACACTTTTTTCGATTTTTTTTCGTCAACGATATCTCACGAACGAATCAACCGATTTTGACTCGCTTGGTCGATATCGACGTAGTTTTTTGATGTTCAGAGCTGATTAGTTTTTGAAATTGATCGGTAAAGCCGTTTAAAAGTTATTTTAAAAAAACCACATTTTTAAAAATTTTTTTTCTTAGTTTTTTTGAGATTTCTCAAAATCTACCGGTCCGAATCGGTTCCAACTCACAGAAAATCTCAGTTTGGTGGAGCCCTTTCGAATGACGCCAACCGCGATCAAATCGGTGAAGCCGTTCAAAAGTTATAAAAGGTTTACACACACACACACACACACACACACACACACACACACACACCATCGCGGGAATAGTCAGGGAAGCTTCCTAGGACCTCAAAACGTCAAGATCTGATGAGAACCCGATTTTCGAAAAACGGGGTGAAACCAATAACTTCCCGATTTTTGAAAATTTTCAATATTCTTAGTGGAAAGTTAAAAATACCGATAAAGAATCGAAGTGAAAAAAATTCAACTCAATTTAAAAAAAAAATAAAGTTTCGCTTACGAAAGTTGTAAAAGTTATAAACAATTAACTAAAAAAAAAAGGGTTTAGTTTTGTACAAATATCTCAAAAACTAATGAAGATTTCAAAAATTTTAAAAAAGATTAAAAAAGAGGAGGAAATTTCCTTAAAAAAGTCCTAAATTTCGAAACTGTCAGACCAGATAGATGATTTATAATTTTCCAAGAAGGGTGACAATACAGTCAAAAAAGGGGTGCTCTGGCTTGCGTTAGTCACGCCTATTTTGGACACTTCATTAATAAAAGTTATTTTAACCTATTGAATATAAAATTTAAGAAATGAAAAAAATCATAGGCTGACTAGATAAATAAACAAACAATCATCTGCTTGAAAAAATGTTTATCCTAATTTTTCAATTAAATATGCAATAGTTAATTAATAATTTTTTCTGTTTCAACATTTACATTGCAAGTGTGATAATTGTTAAAGTATAAATTTGAGGACTTTTTCTTCTCTTGGAGCAATTCTTGAAAGGCTTCAGAATAAATCCCCGTTGGAAAAATTAAAAAATTCTAATTTTTCAGTTTTTTATTAATAATTTTTATTGTTGGAGAATTAAAAACTTGAATTAATTATCGAAAAAGTTTATTTTTTCAAAATATTATTAATAATCCGTTTTTAAGTTGTCCGAAGCTGCAAAAAAATAATTAAAAACAATTTTTATTTCTTATTGTTTAAGAAATTGTTATAAACAAACGCGTTGTTTATAAGATAATTGAAAATTTATTCATGAAATTTGTTCCTTAAACAAATTTATTTGAGTTTACACGCAATTTTGTTATTTATATTTACCGATATTAATTTGTAATTTAAAAATGTGAACAAGTTAATAGAGTTAACTATTTTGACGAATAAATTGTATAATTAATGTAAAAAAAAAAATGGTATGTGTACTTATGTACATGCGTTAGAAGTTATATTTCTTTGGCATATAATAAAAAAATTTTTCAAGAAAAAAAATGCAAAAATGATTGAAGAATAACATTAAAAATAATCAAAAAAGTTTTATTATAATAAAAATTTAACTATACCGTATAAATATAAAATCATTAATTATCATATGAATTTAATTCAATATTATTTAAGATTTTTCTGAATCAACTAATTTCGAAGTTGCAAAGTATCAATAGTTTACAATCGATAATTATAAAATATGTCCATTATTTATTTAAGCTGTACGTTTCTTAGAAAATAATTCATTATTTATTATTTAACCTAGTGATAATATTTTTTTAATTAATATTTATTCAAAAATAATATTAATTATATAAATTAAAAGACAAATATTGTAGTACGAAAGTAGATATTGTTTCCAATAAAATTCCGGCAAATTATTAAAATGGTCTATAATGTAAATTTAAAAAATATGGATAGAATTACTAGATTCAATAAACAAAATGATTAAGTTTGTATTAAAAAATTATGAACTCAATAAAAAGATACCTAAATATAATAGATACTACAATATTTATATTTTGGTTCAAATATTTTAATTCATAAAATTATTATTATTTTTGAAAAAATATTAATTAAAAAAAAATTATTATCATTAAAAAGTAAAATATTTAATTGACTACTTTTTAGAATTGAAAAACAAAAAGAATTTTATTTTTTTAATCGTCTTATAAACGTGAGCTTGGCACAATTTTTTACAGTGGAACTGTTTTGTTCGGATTTTGTTTTCTAATGACAAAAAAATGTGTGCCAACAACACGTGGTGTTCCCAAGCGGTCACCCATCCAAGTACTAACCACGCTCAATGCTGCTTAACTTTAGTGATCGGACGAGAACTGGTGTTTTGACTCAGCATGATATGGTCGTTGACAAATATTAATAAAATATCTTTGTACTTAAATTAATTGGAAATGAATGATAATTTAAAAAAATGATAGTTTAAAAAAAACACGTGTGGCACTCGGGGACTGCCACGGTAAAGCTATTGCGTAGCTTTTTTTTATCAACTTATGCAATTATAATTATTTGTTTATTTTATTCATGCAGTATTAAGCTATTTTTTTTTCTTTGATATTAATTTAAGTTACACTTTTTGAGCGTGGTGACCGATAAGAAAACAAATTTTTTTCTTTTATTGAATAAATGAGAAGTTAATATTGTTCAAAATATTTTTATTATCTTACAAAATTTATATTCATAAATTTGAAGTTGTTGGCTGTGAAATTGATTTTCTTGTAGCGTTACATTTTCTATATTTTCAACAGCCCTACATTGCACGACATTCTCTTCATTACTGTCCAATTTTTGTGTTTTCCTGTGAAAAAAATGAGGAAATCGTAAAGTTGAATAATATTAAGGCATATATTACAATTTGTTTTTAAATATTATTATTAAATCAAATTACATATCCACGTAAGATTTTTCTGCATTACGTTGACGAAATTTCCTTTGACGTTCAGCATTTGATTTTGGTACTGGTATTTTTATTTTTTTTTCATTTTTCTTCAAATCTTTCTGACGCTGATAATATGCCCTTTGACGTTCACAATTTCTTTTTCTTTTCAGCTCTTTAAGTATTTCTTCTCTATAAAACGAAAATAGCTAGGTATAAATAATTAGGTATAAATAGTGTAATTACACACCAAAACAATTATTCATTCAAAAAATTTGAACAAAAAAAACGATATTTTTAAGAGTTTGATCATCGGATTTCGCGCGATGAACATTTATATAGATATAAAATATCATATATACTTTCTCTGTATGGCATTAATGTGTATTACCTATACAAAAAAAACAAAGGTACTAAATTAAGATCGCTCATTTTAATATCAAATATTTTTAGGTTATTTTTATAGCAGTATTATATATAAATTCAAAAAATACTGCATTTGTGATTATAATAAAATTTATGTATATAGAGTACTCACTCATTTTCTTTCACTATTTTTTCATCACTTTCTTCATTAATAAATGCACTTTGTTTATTCATATTCAAAACAATTTGTACATAAATTTTACGCGTACAGCTATTCACTGTTGTACATAGATGATAGATACCTATACAGTGTAGACTCTACACGCTTACGTATAGTCGCACGCACACAAACACCGTGCCGAAGTCTATCGAACTGAAACGATGTTAGACGATTGTTAGGTTTTTTTCGTTACGGCATTTCTTGGTTCGGTCGCCGCGCTCAAAGCCCGCGATAAAAGCTATGCAATAGCTTAAAAACTAAAAAACATGTTTTATAGAAAACCAAACTAAAAAATAGAAAATAAATTAAAAATAAAAATAGTGTAAAAAATTTTAATAAATATAAATTAATAATAATAGTGTAAATAAGAAAAAAGGTTTTTTGTTGTAACAAAAAGAATGGGGTACATGGTATCAATAGTTATAAATATTTTATTGACAGATATGAGTAAAAGAATTATAATTTCGATAATATTTTAAAAAGTACCCCACGCTTTTTTTTTTAAATAAAATACATTTTTCTTTTATTTACACTCTATTAATTTATATTTATTAAAAATTTTTACACTTACTTTAATTCAAATTTGTTAAAATTTATTTTCTATTTATAAGTTTGATTTTATATAAAAAGCGTATATTTTAGTTTTTTAAACTATTATTTATTTGTTCACATTTTGATTTAATTATATCTTAAAGAATCAAGGATTATAAATCGTGAACTTGTGGATTTTCCAAAATTTCCGTTATTATTCACAGATTCGGTAGAATCTGGCGCCAAGGTCCGTTCAAAAATCCCGTTGTAAACGGAGCGCCAGACTATCGACTGTGTTTACTGTAAGCATCACGTTTTTTAGAGGTTGCAAATTTATTTTTAATTCTACGGTCCTTTTTTTCCTTAAATTAGTATTATAACGGTAGTTCATACCTTATTTTCTTGATATTAATTGATTATATGCAATTATAACAATTAATCTGCTTAATATTATTAAATTTAATCAGCACAAACTATAGCAACGCAAAAATTTCGATCCTGACTTTTTTTCGATGGGCAAAGTGATCTGCCACAGACTAAATTATTCGAGAATGCATAGTAATCCTCCGATAGATGGGAAACTACAGTTAAAAAAAGATATTTCGCAGCTTGGATCTACACTCGCCAGGGTGCACTGGTTCTTTCTACATAAACTGTAGATTCAACGGGATAGCTCCCTAAAGTTAGCACCCCAGAGTTTTTTTTTTTTAATTAATTTTTGATTTTTTTTCATCACGTCGTTAGCTCGTCGTTTGTTCTTTATTGTTTAATATCAACATTTGTTAGTTCTCCATTTATTCATTTTAAAGAAAATTTATTAATAATTTACCTTTAAGTTAGCCCCCCTGTCGCATTTTTTAATATTTTGGTAGCAAATTGGGTCATCAAGCCTCTATTTTTGATTGTTTATGTATATTTAACATTTGTTCCTACTTCACATTTTTTATTTGTTGTTTAATTAACATTTTTAATTAGCTTTATGTATGCATTCTAAATATTTGCACTGCGCATGCGTCAACTTTACGTATATAGACTTTTAGCGCGGTCTTTTGAAAATTATAGTGACAAGCACATCTCATGTGTAAAAAATTAAAAAATTTACGAGTGTAATTTTTTAGGAATTACTATTTAATTAATTCAAATAATTAAAAAAAAATTGTTAGACGTCAGCCAATATCAATGTCTTTAAGTAAATAAATAAATAACTAATAAATATTCAATTCATTCTAAATTTTTTAAAAATATCGAGAGAATTGTTAATCAATGCATGTACATTTTTTTATTTTCATCAATTCTATTTTCATCAATACTACGAACTATTAAAAAAAAAAAAAAATCCATAACAATTAACAAAAAATTTCAATACTTTATTAAAATAAAACTTATTATAAAATTATTAAAAACTACACGTTGCCTTTTTGTCCTGTGACCTCTATAATTGAAATTACAAGAAAAATACACTTACTCTAATCACTGTGCTGGTCAATATAATTTTCGAAAGTCCGCGCTGAAAGTCTAAACGTAAAGTTGACGCATGCGCAGTGCAAATATTTAGAATACAAATATTCAGCTTATTAAAAATGTTAATTAAACAAGAAATAAACAATTTGAAGTTGGAACAAAGGTTTTTTGTACATGAACAATCATAATCAGAGGTTATTCCCATTGGATAGTGTACCATTCTATGATTTTGTGGTCGTTGCCGATAGGTTGCATTGTTATCCAATCAAGTGGATTTAGGTGAAAAGTCTTACAATTATGAGCATGGTGTATTGCGTCATTTACTTACAACAATGTCATAATAACAATCACACTAATAATAAAAATTATGAGAATGAAATTAATTATATCGGTGTTATGTCCACCCCAAAATTTTTCTTTAAATTTAAATCACCCGCGCAGATGGAAGACTTCTCCATGCGCGAAAGCCACAATAAAATATAAGCTACGCGACTGCTGGTTGACTAGCGGGGACTTCTGCAATCTCAGCACCGCGAGTATTTAAAAAGGCGATCAACAGCCAACGCCTTGTCTTTGATCAAGTAATTCGACTTCCGCGTTTAGTTGACGGACCCGTGCCTTGTAAAAGTCACTCATCTTAATTTGCTCTGCACTTAGGACGAGTTCAGACTTGGTTCAACTGGCAGGCCACGTATTGGTCTTTGAGCAATTAATTCGACTTCCGCGTTTAATTGACGGACCCGTGCCTTGTAAAAGTCACTCATCTTAATTTGCGCTGCACTTAAGACGAGTTCAGATTCGGTTCAACCAGCAGGCCACGTATTAGCTATTAGTTCTAAATATCTAGAGAACCGGAATCTCAGAATTCTAATTTGCTCTGCACTTAGGCGAGAATCCGGGCAGTAAGTTTAAATAAAGTATCTCTAAAAGCTAAATTTGCGCACTTTACCCTACGGGGGACTGGAGGACGTTAGCTCATTTAAATTACTAAAATTCATTAAATTAAATTCTTTAAAAAAAATTCAAATTGTGAAAGTGTAAGTTTTAATGTTTATAAAAATAAATCTCAATTAAAGTGAAATCAGTTTCCAACAAGTCATTTCATAAAGTAAGAAGCCCGAAATATAAGCAGCCCAAATCCACCCTACTCCATTCGCTGCGAGAACCAACCAAAGGGCCCAATCAAGGAACAGGCACTAACAGCTGCCCTAAAATCACGGATCTGACCATCAATAAAGTTCCCGTAACAGTAAGTACATCTACTCTCAATAAATCCGTGAACAGTCTCAAACGAAGGCGTGGTAAATTCGTACTTCGAAAACGTCCCACATAAATAATTAAAACAACGGAATTAAAACCTCCGTTGTGTATTCTTTAAATTGTTAGTCCAAACCTCCACCGTTTACGCTACCGCTCTAAAAACGCCCTTGGACATAACATAAAGAACACTGGTGGCAGCGGTGGGATTCGAATACAAAATTATTTAACTTCCGTTTGAAAAAAAATTTTTTTCTAACAATTTTCGTTCGTTATTCAATTTTTTTGTAAAGTAAAGTAAATTCACTGCGTAAAATAAATTCATAAAGTAAATTCAAGCTATAATTTCGTTCAATCTTGATATAAATTCAACTTAATTGTAGAACGAATTTCGAGTCTTACAAAATTTTCTTTTATATTTCGACATATTTTAAACTTCATAAAATTATATTTTGCAAAATTTCCTTTGTCCGAAATTTTTTTAAAGGTTATAGAACTCAAATAATATCGTTTCAAAATCGTTTTCTGACCTAATATACTTTCTTTAGACAATAAATTACCGCAAAAGGAATTCGCTGACGCGTATATGCCAGAGTTGATTAACACCAAACGGAATTTGCAATCGCAACTCCTGTCAGCAAAATTTATTTTAATTCGGTATTGCGAAATAAAGAAATTATTTTTGCTAACTAAGCAATACTAACATTAAACTCTATTTATTTCGAAATTTTGAAAATTTTTTTTTTATCCCTTACCTTTACACTACATTTTAAGAGAAGTGTGCTGTGAACCTAGCACCTCATCTGACAAAATTCTCACAGAAGTTTCCTAGTACTAGAAAGGTGCTTTAATTAGCACTTTCTTTTACGAAAGAAGCTCTCACAAAACTCTTGGGAAGGGTGCTTTGAATTTAGCACCTTCTCTAGATTACACACTCACAAGGGTATAAAACAAATTTTATATTTGTATACTTGTAATAATAACCCATATTAATTATAAGAAAACTATAATCCCCTATCATCAATCGATAAAATTATAATTTTACGATCCAAAATTTTTGAACAATTTTACTATGTTGGGTTAAAATCGATAAAAATTTTTCCGGAATTCGAGAAAAATTAATGGGAAGGAGTAGACGGTCGGGCTATCGATACCATCTGAAAAAGATACATTCCGATTTCGTTAACGGCAGAATATACCACCGCCCTCTTATCGAAACTAAATATTGGGAAGAGGATACGGAACCCGCGAATAAGGTAGTCGTCAATCAGGCTGGTGGTCTGAAAATCTTAGAAAACGTTAAGGCTATCCCGGAAAAAAAAAAAAAAAAAAAAAATACTAAAATTTAGACAAACTCAAAACCCTATCAATGCTCATCTAAACCCGTCTACACGACATCTAAATCCCCATTGCAAATAGATTTATCCGAAAATCTAAACCTTATCCTTTCTACTTTTAATATCTTTCCGAATTATACATATTAATTCCCCTTAAACTCCTGTTTGACCTCCTTAAACTATTCACCACTATTGAATATTCAGTCGAACACGGAAATTTTTTTATCAGTTAAAATTTTTGTTGTTGTTTGATTAAAGGCATTTAAATCGTCTCTTATTTCAATCGTAAAATTGTTTATATCAACTCTTCCTTGCGAACACTACCGTACTCGCCACTCGGTAACCATACACCCGCGATAACTAATCTTTCTTTCGTGTCATTATACTCTACAGCTGTTGACTTACTTACCTAGTGACCGAATAAAAATACATCGCGATTTAAATTAAATAAAATCGAAATTTTTCTTTTCCTTTTTTTTTGAACATTCCCCCACATTTTTTTTTTGAACATTCCACGATTTTTTTTGGAACAAACCTCCCTTGTAACCCTTCTTTAAATACCTCTCTTACACAGAATAGCTAAATTTAAGACGATTTAATCAAATAAAAATCGTGGAACCATTCGAGGACGAATCCGGACCGTTTTTCTTGCCTTGCTCTAACGATTTCCCGTTTGGAACTATGGAAAGAAGAACCTTCCGCGTTGATACCTCTATAAACGAGGAAAACCTCAATACCCAAATTCAAACCCTCGCTAAAGAATTACATGATGCGCTCCCGTATTTTAACGGAGAAGGTCCAACCGCGATAAAAGATTTCGAATTATTTGACGGAATAGTAAGAAACTGGTTACCCAGCATTCCAGCTGATAATCAGGGCTTTTTCGCTCGCCGCGTAGCACAAAAACTATATGGACGAGCTAAAAGATTAATAGAACATGCAGAACTAGCTTCTGTTGAAGATATTTTACTAATCCTAGGGCGAAAGTTAAAAAGAGGCGACCCATACACCACGTGGCAGAAAAATCTAGCTGCTGCAGCCCCAAAAGAATCTGAAAATATCGAAGATTTCTATTTTCGGTTAAGCGAAATGGTCCGGCGTATCGAACTTAATGCTCCCGAAGATGATAGGGCTGTAGTAAAACGAACTTTCGAAAAGACAGCAGCCACTACTTTCTATGAATACTTACCAGACTTTTTACGATGCTTATGTAAAATGAGAAGAGCCGAAACACTAAACGACATGTACAAGGCCATTGAAAATGACGCATACAGAAGACCAGACCGTAGACGCGCAATGAGAGACGACGGAGTCATACCAGGCGAATCCCTACCGCCCTCCGTAGAATTTCACAGACGAACCGGACAAGACGGTAATAGACACTATCCACAGATGCCGAGATCTTCTCGTGACTACGACGACCGAGGTAATTATCGCGAATTGCCTCGCACTTTATCATACCATGAACACAGACAAGTCCCAGAGACGTGCACTCATAGATCAGTACATCCGATGGATTACTATGAAGACCCATACCCTGACACTTATGAAGAGAATTACTACAGTCCGAATTATCAGAGGGAACAGCAGAGTTTAGGTTCCACTTTCACATTCGGAACCGAACGAAACTCCCAATATCCACCTAGAAATCAATATTACTATCAACCTAGAACTTTTCAAAATTTTAATCAAAATCGTTATCATCCTGGAGTAAATAGTCCCACTAAAAGATCGGTTCGTTTCGAAGACGACGAAGATTCCGAAGAAGCCAAATTACGACATAAAAGGGACCCTTCGGTAGTCTGTAATTGTCCTTTTGCCCTAACGGAGAACGACAAGACGCCTACGACCCTTTAAACGGGACGGGCGCTCGTCAACAGGAGGCAATGGCGAGTATGCCCGTCCCGTCTCCGATCACACCTTCGAGGAACCCTAACAGCTATCATCAGTATCAAAGGGGTCCATATCGGGGCTTTCAAAATCAATACCCCCGACCAATCCTCCAAAACTCCTAGAGGCCAGACCTAGAACACCATCCAGAAACGAACGAAACGATAACTCAACCGAGATTGGAACAACGAACCGACCCGAACAACGTAAAACCACTACTTGCTCAGCAGAACCCGCCATTGATGACGGCAGGAGAGTTACGAGCCCAGGGAAGGACAAACCAAAATGTCTAACGACCGGGAAAGGCCCCACGGTCCACATACGAAGCCCAGCATTTCGTAATGGAGGGGTAAACGCACTCCTGGACACCGGCTCCGACCTCAATTTACTCTGCATCGAAGAACTATGCGACGAGGTCCTCTGTAACATCGAAAATACAGGAGTAGTAGGAGGCATCGCTACTAGCTCAATGCCCATAATCGGTTCAACAAACTTAAAAATATTTGGAACAAAAATTACCTTCCATCTCGTACCAGAACCACCCGGAGGTTATAAGGCCATACTCGGAAATGAATTCTTCATTCGAGAACGCGTAACCATCTCGTTTTACTAGAACACCTTAGTAATGAAAAATAAACCAATACAACCCATCCCTATAATTAACCCAAGAAAATTCCCAGAGCAAAAAGTCCTCGCTCTAGGAACCGGGCCAAAAATATACGTGTCGTGTAACTCACTCCTAGGCAATTATCAGCGCTTCCTCATCGATACAGGGGGGGATGTATGCCTCATCAATGCATCCGCTTTAAAACCCGAAATAATTATCGACACCGGAAAAGCTAGGAGATTCCGAGGACTCAGTGATAGCACTTTCGAAACGTTAGGAACGGCCACCTTAAAAATCCTCAATATCGACGTAGAATTTCAAGTTTGTTTAGAAGATTTACCATCCCCTGGAGTGGGAATTTTAGGAAACAACTTTTTCGAAGCCGAAAAGGCGGAAATTTCTGACGATAACCAAACTCTAGTTTTATTATCCTGCCCTCCGAAACCGACACCCTTTAGCTTCGAAACAAAGCCTTCTTCCAGCTACACCTTACCACCTCGAATGAGAGTATCAATATCAGTACCAATCCAAGAGTTTGAAAAAGACGAAGGATACCTCCCCCGAATGAACCTTCCAAAAGGGGTACTCGGAGGAGAAGCCGTTGTCAAGGTAAATGACGGGTATGCCATGTGCATGGTCATCAACCTCAATTCAAACCCAGTAGATATCGATATAGGACCTCAAACACTCGAAGAATTCGAATTCGATAACCCTAGTTCAGAGGGGGATGAATCCGACGACTCTTCTATAGAAAATTCAATCGTGTAATAGACAAACAAGAACGTATTAAGATCTTACTTCAGAAAATACCTGTAGATCACCTAAATCAGGAAGAAAAAGAACAAGTTCAGAATCTCATTAGAAATAATCACGACGTATTTCACCTCCCCGGAGATAAATTAGGTCGTTCCAAGAATTTCACCTGCCGGATAGAAACCACCACCAACGAACCGGTGAGAATAAAACAATATCGATTTCCCCCAGAACATCGGGAAGAAATCGCCAGGCAGGTCGAAAATCTTGAAAAACAAGGAATAATCAGAAAATCTAACTCGCCGTACAACTCACCCTTGTGGATTGTACCAAAAAAATCAAATGACCCCTCTATAAAAAATTATAGAATGGTTATTGACTTTAGGCAATTAAACAAAATCACTAGAGGGGACGCCTATCCTTTACCTCTAATTATCGATATATTAGACCAATTAGGCGACGCTAACTTCTTCAGCGTGTTTGATCTCGCCATGGGTTTCCACCAAATCCCGATGCACCCCGCGGACGCACCAAAAACGGCATTCTCTACTCCAGACGGGCACTGGGAATATCGTTGCATGCCTTTTGGACTAGAATGCGCTCCATCTATCTTCCAACGAATGATGGATTCCACCTTAAGCGGATTAAAAGGGACAGAATTGTTTATTTATTTCGATGACTTAGTCAGTTATGGAAAAACCCTACAAGAACATGGGGTGAGAGTTCAAAGATTATTCAATAGACTGAGAGAAGCTGGTCTCACCCTCCAACCCGAAAAATGTAAATTTCTCTGCCCTGAAGTAGATTATTTAGGTCACGTAATAACGAAAGAAGGCATAAAACCAGACCCTAAAAAGATTTCATCACTTAAAAATGCCTCAAGACCTAGAAATCATACGGAAGCCAGGAAATTTATGGGACTTGCAAACTATTACCGAAGATTCATACAAAACTTCGCGGAAAGGGCTAAACCTATAACAGATCTCACGCGAAAAACGAAGCCCTTCATATGGAACGAGGAAGCACAAAAGGCATTCGATGATATCAAAAATGCCCTCTGCGTAGATTCATTCCTCAAATACCCAGATTTTAACAAATCCTTCATCCTCGCTGTCAGCGCGTCAGACTCAGGAATATCCGGAATCCTCAGTCAGCAGACGACAGAAGGGGACGATGACTTAAAAGGAGACGGAGAGAAAATAGTGTCATGTGTTTCACGTGTCTTTCACGACACCGAAACCCGATACACTGACATCGAAAAACAATGCCTTGCAGTAGTTTATGCCATCCAACAATTTCGACCATATCTCCAAAAACACTTTACTTTAATAACGAGCAGCCCTTGTGTCACCTGGCTAAGGGACAGCACGACTGTCACCGAAAGGCAAGCTAAATGGCGGTCCAGATTAAGCGAATACAAATTTACTGTCATAGTTCGGCACAAAATCACCGAACAATATGCAGAAGGACTCTCATACAACCCCGAAGGTCGCCCCGAGCCCTTAGAAAACGAAAATAACAATACCACCGAAAACGAATATTTGGCACTGCCCATCATGGAGAATACTACCATAAAAAACTCTCGTAAAATACTCTCGGATGAAGAAGCGATTCAATGGGTCAAGCGCCCTGGTCGTCCTCTCGGATCGAAAAACAGACCAAGAATCAGCAGCGCCCCCGAAGTCAGATAAACAATCGCTTCTCGTCTTAGGAAAAGGGAAATGGGAAAAACACGAGTCCCTCCCAAAATAAATTATTTCGAAAATAGCAACCTTGAGTTAACTATAGATGATCCCAAGTCGCAGAAAACCGGATATAGGACAAGAGGGGGACGACGAAGCAGAGAGGGACGAAGAAGTAGAAAAGAATAGAGAAGACGTCATCCCACCAAAACAAAGACGAAAAACCATCGAGCTAATAAAAATGTTCGACGAAATCATAAAAAAACGACCCCCACCGGAAAACGCTTACAAAGAAAAAGCTCTAGAGAAAAGGCTCCTAGAAGAAGCAATATTTAACTATACCCCCCAAGAATTAACAAAAATGAAGAGAACTAACCCCGATACTGCGAAAAATATCCGCCAATCGCTAAGTAAAATGCCTCCACTCTGGCGAAGCGAAGAAGATTCCGTAGATGATACTGCAACTGAAATTAATGTCGACGAGTTTCTTAGAGACAACAGCAATGACCTCGAAGCAGAATCAAGCAGCGATATCAGCCCAGAAGATACGGAAAGAAGCGAAAATGAAATTCTCAGCGAAACGGAACACCCCGTCATCGTAGAGCCGGAACCTGCAACCTCAGCAGAAATTGCTAACATCAGAAACGTCATCAACATTCACGATAAAAAGGAAAAACAAATGAATAAAAACTCACTAACACCACAAAACCTAATTAAATCCCGATTCACTGGATATTTAAGAGACGGTCCAGAACCCCGAACTCCGATCTTCGGAAGAGTCCTCATCCCTGATGAACTAGCGGCCATGGGTATCCATTATGACCACGCAAGCCGCCAAATCGTAGACGAACGCGGCAAGGGAATACAGGAAATAATCGAACTTGAACCGTGCAACACGAGTAACACCCCTATCGAACCAGAACGGGTAGAACAAATAAATAATTTACTACAAGGGATTAAATCAACCAATCCACCAGATAATAATAACTCGGAAAAATCCCACGGATCTGATAAAACCCTAAATAAGTTAACAACATGCGGGAATAAAACAGTGGGGGATGATGTAGGGACACACCGATTTGGACCACCCTTCATCGCTTTCGACCCTCCAACTTTCGAAGAAGCTGAAAATATCTTTGCCGAACGATGTAATCGACCAAAAATATCTTCACCCTCTAGTTCAGACGAAAGTATACCTGAAAAAGGTCCCGAGATAAAAATAAAATTTGCAATCAGCCGAGATGGGCTCACTTATGCCCGAGACCATTTATTACATTTCTTAGCGGCCGACTGCGAAATAATAAAACCTGTAGCGAAGCTGCTCCATGACTTAAAATTTATAAATGCCGAAGACCTTCATGCCTCAAAACCTACAAAAGGGGATGTATTTGTCACCAAATTAGGTCGTTGTAAAATCTTCACGGTATTTATTAAGACAAAACATTTCGAAAAACTAGACCCAATCGACCTGATCGAAGGATTGAGAAACCTTCGACAGTCGATGCACAAACATGACATTCATTCACTCCGCTGTGCAAAACAAGGAGATGAGTTCGATGACCTTAACATCCAAGCTTATTTACTACAAGAATTAAGAGACTGCCCACTAACAATTACTTTGTGCGAAGGGAATGTCGAGGTACCAGACGAATCCCTACGAACAAAAATAATTGAAGAAAATCATAACAGTTTAATAGGGGGCCACAAAGGCGTAGTAAAAACTTATTGGCGCATTCGTGAAAGATATTACTGGCCAGGAATGAAAGACAATATCTATAATTATATCCGAGCTTGCGAAACCTGTCAGAAAAATAAACTCACGCGAATAAAGACCAAACAACCTATGTCCATCACAGATACACCCTTTGAACCTTTCGAAAAAATTAGTATAGACACGGTAGGACCCCTACCTATGACCCCTGACGGTAACTTACACATCCTAACGATCCAAGACAATTTCTCCAAAGCGCTGCAGCAGTTCCTCTCCCAGATATCAGAGCAATAACTGTCGCAGACGCCTTATTAAATCATTATATTGCCCTTTATGGGTGCCCTCGCGTAATTCTATCAGATAAGGGCACCTCATTCACGAGCAAATTAATACAACAATTAGCCAAAGCACTGAAAATCCAAAGAATAACAACTTCCTCTTACTATCCCCAATCTAACGGAGCCTTGGAGAGATCTCACCAGCCTTTAGTCGACTACCTCCGGGCTTACGTAGATAAATTCAGTAACTGGGATCGATACATCCCAATGGCTATGCTTAACTATAATACCACTGTACATACGGCTACGAAATTCACACCATATGAAATTTTGTACGGAAGAAAAGCGCATAGTCCAACTCAATTTCCCGACTTCAGTAAAATCGAATCATATAACGATTATCTAGCCGACCTGATTAACCGAATCTCCGAAATTCAACGAATATCTGCGGAAAACCTAACGAAAGCTAAACACGAGTCAAAAATCCGATTTGACAAACATATACACCCCGCAAAATTTAACGTAGGAGACTTCGTGTATACGTTAAAAGAACCTAGAAAAAATAAATTAGATCATTACTATACTGGCCCATTCAAAATAATCGAAATAAACGAAATGGGAAATTTAAGAATAGAAAAAGAAAACGGAAAACGGAAATTAATCCACCCGAACAATTTCGACTAAAAAGAACTTAGATTGTTTGTTTCAGTAAATATACACATATCTAGACGCAGAAATCTACGAAAAACTCTAATATGATCCTTGAACCACTTCTCCTCCTGGGAATCGGATACCTGGCATGGGGAGCAGACGAAGTGAAAATAAAACCAATGTAGGCGAATCCGGGCCTACTATACGATTCATTCAAAAGAGTCCACCTCATCAGGAAAGAATGGCAAATCATCAGCTCAATAAACATCGAAAAACTAGTAACTCTCTATCCCTACTTAAATCAAAATATATGGGAAGCTTATGGGATATGCGCTCAAAAATTCAATCATTCATCCTGTGTGTCGTACCTAAGAACAAATACACACCGGGAAATATATGCTGAAATCGAACAAGCAAAACACCGACTAAGGCAATTCCTCGAAGATCCTCAACTCGAAAAACTACATCCACAGAATCGCACCAAAAGAGCACCGTGGTTCGGCTTCGTAGGCTCGATTGCGCGAAAACTATTCGGAACCATGGACTACAGCGACAAAGAACATATCTCCAACGAACTAGACAAGTTATATCAAGACAACAAGGAACTCGTACACCTATCTCAAAATAACACCCACATTATTAAGAGCGAAATCAACGAAATCCTCAAACACGAAATAAATATAACCAACCGAATCAAAGAATTAGCAAAAAGTTCAGCATCTCTGCAACAAACAACGAATAAACAAATAACTGACATGCAAAGAATTCAACTGTTCTCAATGATCGGCAATGAAAATATTCACCGAATGACTAACCACCTAAGAACTCTTAATAATGCAGAAAAATCCATAGAGGAAGCAAAATGGGGAAAACTGACCTACCTAACGGTGTCAGCTAAACAACTAAACCAAGCCACCGCGGACATGATCAAAAACATCCGACCTTAAATCCGCCACAACCCCTGGACCACATGGACATCAGCACGCTAGCGAAGGTGTCGAAAGTAGAAACAGGAAAATCGAACGGCCACTTCCTGATAATAATAACCGTACCACTCTTCGACCAGACGCCGTGGTTATCATATGAACTAAAATCACTTCCCAAGGCCGAGAAAATCGGAGATCAATTATCAACATTGACAATTCAGCCTACGTCAAAATATCTAATGACGGAACCTGCATTCGAAGAATATTTCCTCGCTGAACAAGATTACGTGGACAACTGCAAACCCATTGGACCAGACATGGCCTGCCCAACCGACATTCCAACAAAAATAACGAAACTAGAAAAAGAAGTAGATTGTGAAATGGAGTTACTCATAAATCCAAAAACAGAAAATCTCAGAGAGTGCAACGTAAGAATAATCGAAAAATATAAACTAACTTGGATAAAAATGAACGAGAAAAACACGTGGGCATACTCAACGTGTAAAGAAGAAAACATCCAGTGGAAATGCCCAGAACTAACTAACGGAAACACCATAATCAACGGAATCGGACTAATACACCTACAACAAGGATGCCAAGCAAACTGCAACCAATATAAAGTCCGAGGAACAGCTAGAGAATCAACAAACATAGAAATTATCGCACCAAGTTTCAATCTATCTCTCGAAACGTTAAACTCGAGTATCATATTTAACAGCGAAAATCCCAATCAACTAACAAAACTTTCAAACCCAGCTACAATCATCGACAAATTCGAACCTTGGGGTCAAGGGCTAGAAGAAAATGAAGAAAAAATGTCATTAATAGCACTAGATCACCAAAATGAAGAAATAAATAAGAAAATAACCATCGGATCGGTATCAACAATCGGAATATTATCGATCATTATAAGCGGGTTCGCAATACAAAAGCTCATTCGTCGATGCCTACTAAAAACACGACAGAACAACAAAATAATCGAAAAGCCAGTCGTTATAGAAGTGAAAACAACAAAAGAAAAAACGACATCACCGTCGAAAGTCAATGAATCACTCCCAGAGAAATCTGAAACCAACGAAGAAGAAAGCTCACCGAGTAAGCAAACAACGACTGAAGAAGCGCCCGAGAACAACGAGAAACCAAAGAAGTCGAAAACATTCCGACTAAAAGACTACAAATCACCGATCTAGACAAACCGAACATCAACATCGTGGAAAATAAGATCAACATTAAAGAATTGTTAATCATAAAACCGATGGCTCATTTTGGGGAAAACCGAAAATTGATAAAGTAAACCATTAATAATAAAAATCTTCCAATGACATTTTGCCTTATGAAATTTTAAAATAGCCAAAAACGAGTCAACGGTTTTCACATCAATATTTCTAAGAGAAAGAGATAGTAAAATGTAAAACAAATTTTCTCTTAATCTACAAAATTTTTTTCTTATTTTACAAAATTTTTTGCGACCATAAAACTCACAAGACCGAAGATAAATTTACCTCCGGCCTTGAGGGGACGAGTGGAAACAGCGCAAAACCTCAATTGAAAATTTTTTTCTCGCTTTTCTTTATATATAATATAAATTTAACATAAAATTTTCCTTTTTCATTTTACTATCACTATATCATACATTAAGAATTTTATTTTTCTATATACTATCCAATTATTCAATTAGTTAATTACATTCAATATTAAATCCATATAAAACTTATATTAAGAACCCAATTATACACTATTTAAAATTCATATCACCTATATGTAACCAATTATCATGTTTAGTCATATTATTATCTATTATTATGTCAAACTATTAAATATTTAACTATTAAATATATACACCCAACAATTTCCATATACAAAATTCTTACTTCGTTTTATATGAAAATTCTATTTCAGAGCTAACGTCACTCATACAAAATTTCTTCAAAAATTTTTCTTTTTATAATTCAAAACGATTAACTTAAAAGTTTAGTATTTAATAATCAAAAATAAAATAGGAAAAGAGAACTAGAAGAGGCATCTAGCGTTAAACGTAACGAGCTATTAAGTCCAGCGGAGTAGCTTATCGACGCCCGCTTCATCGCAACCGCCTCTCGGCAAGCCACGCCCACAACCGCGTTACCGCATGGGTATACATATAATACACGTATACACATATAATTACGAATACACTTCTCTCTCTCTCACACTCTTCTAAACTAAACCTTTAAGAAATTTTCCTCACTACTTAAACCTAAATTATCTAACTAAATTACTATAGTTAACTATTTTATTAATCAATTATTAAAATACCGTTAAACTCTACTTACCTTTTTTTTTAAATTGGATTAATTTTGAAAAAAAAAAAAGGAGAAAGTACAGGAAACAAAAATGAGAAAACAATACGAAATAAAAAGAAATAATCTTTATTTTTCAAAAAAAAAAAAGAATTTTTATATTTCTTTTACATAAGTTTTCACATAAAAATAAAAGAGAAGGCGTCCAGCTCTCGGCGGAAGCGATGTCACCCGACACGCCTGGCCTGCAAAAAAAAAAAAAAAAAAAAAAGGGGGAAAAACAATTAAATCCTAAAGTTTTTTTCTAAATAATAACTATGAAGCATCACGCAACATACCTCTATCCCATGGCGACCAAACCATTAAAGACCGTCTCGATCAAGGCGATCCTTAACCGATCGATGTCCTCGTGGTTGGGGGCAAGCACTTCTTCAAAGTCCTGAACCTCAGCTACCATCGCTAGGTCCTGTAACGCGAAGAAGACAACTGCATCCACGACCTCGGGAGGCAGAGAGCCAAACAGGGTCACCAGGCATGAAGCCGAAAATAAGGCCTCTCTCGGATGGATAGGACGAGCCAACCCCGCTAAGAGACGAATCGCCCTTCTCAAATCCTGAAAAAAAAAAAAAAATTTTTTTTATAAAAAAAAAAAATATTAAATAATTTTTATTTTTCTATATACAAATTTTCGTTATCAATTTTAAAATAATGCTTTACTTACCCTCTCCCCATACATCATTAGAACCATCTGGTACCAGGTACCATAGCCTTCAAAATTCACCTCACAAATATACATATTTTTATATTTTTTTTTGAGGAGAATATCCTTACAACAGCCCACGGTTTGAAGTACACTAACACTCAACCCGACTACGCGAACTCGAGAAGCAAGCAAAAAAAAAAAAAAAAAAAAAAAAAAAAATTTTTTCATTTGTCAGCAAAACACGTACAATGCAATGCATTGCAAAATTAAAATATGAATAAAACTTAATTACAAGCACTAGATGACTCCTACTGTTACTCTTTTCATTATATCAAATTATATTAAGTTAAATCAAAATTTGTAAGTGGCTCTCGCTTATGGGGAAGGTGGCCATAGGAAAACCGAAAAACTATACTAGCTTCTCGCTTTTCCGGGGAATGTTATGTCCACCCCAAAATTTTTCTTTAAATTTAAATCACCCGCGCAGATGGAAGACTTCTCCATGCGCGAAAGCCACAATAAAATATAAGCTACGCGACTGCTGGTTGACTAGCGGGGACTTCTGCAATCTCAGCACCGCGAGTATTTAAAAAGGCGATCAACAGCCAACGCCTTGTCTTTGATCAAGTAATTCGACTTCCGCGTTTAGTTGACGGACCCGTGCCTTGTAAAAGTCACTCATCTTAATTTGCTCTGCACTTAGGACGAGTTCAGACTTGGTTCAACTGGCAGGCCACGTATTGGTCTTTGAGCAATTAATTCGACTTCCGCGTTTAATTGACGGACCCGTGCCTTGTAAAAGTCACTCATCTTAATTTGCGCTGCACTTAAGACGAGTTCAGATTCGGTTCAACCAGCAGGCCACGTATTAGCTATTAGTTCTAAATATCTAGAGAACCGGAATCTCAGAATTCTAATTTGCTCTGCACTTAGGCGAGAATCCGGGCAGTAAGTTTAAATAAAGTATCTCTAAAAGCTAAATTTGCGCACTTTACCCTACGGGGGACTGGAGGACGTTAGCTCATTTAAATTACTAAAATTCATTAAATTAAATTCTTTAAAAAAATTCAAATTGTGAAAGTGTAAGTTTTAATGTTTATAAAAATAAATCTCAATTAAAGTGAAATCAGTTTCCAACAAGTCATTTCATAAAGTAAGAAGCCCGAAATATAAGCAGCCCAAATCCACCCTACTCCATCCGCTGCGAGAACCAACCAAAGGGCCCAATCAAGGAACAGGCACTAACAGCTGCCCTAAAATCACGGATCTGACCATCAATAAAGTTCCCGTAACAGTAAGTACATCTACTCTCAATAAATCCGTGAACAGTCTCAAACGAAGGCGTGGTAAATTCGTACTTCGAAAACGTCCCACATAAATAATTAAAACAACGGAATTAAAACCTCCGTTGTGTATTCTTTAAATTGTTAGTCCAAACCTCCACCGTTTACGCTACCGCTCTAAAAACGCCCTTGGACATAACATCGGTAATACCAAATTGAGGTTAAAAATATCATTATCATTATTATTACTGAATGAATTATTGTTATTATTAAATTAATGTGTATTAGAGTATTAAAGCCAAATCAACAACTTTTTTAATTAAAAAAAATGTAAAAATTTTTACTGTATATAAATAAAAATATAAAATCCCTATTAATAAGATAGTTAATCGCTTTTAACGGCGGAGTTTATGCGGATCAGTCACGTTAAGTCTTTTAATGCTACTAGCTACTATGAGAGAAACAGAATTTCAATTTTTTTATTAGGATTTGATTATCAAAATTAATGAATAAACAACCTATCATATTAGAATAGCTTTGCCTGCATTAATTTATTCATTTATGAATTTTCAATTTTGCGCGGAAAAAATTTAATTTTGAAATTAAGAATGTTAAAATACTTTATAAATACAAAATTTCTAGAACAAACTATCAAACAACTTCATATGTGGATGGTTTTCAAACCTATTCTTTCTATTGAATTTCATTTATTAACTAGACTAAATACAGAACAGGCTAAAGATTGTTTGAGTTTTACTTTCTTCCTTCAGGCCAGCAGTTCAAGATTTAGGCAATTCTCATTGGATAGTGTACACATTCTACGACTTTGTAGTCGTTGCCTGTAGGTGGCATTGTTATTCAATCGAGCGGATTTCAAATAATTGTAATTTTTAGGCCATAGGTATTACAATTATGCTTATGATGCATTGTCCCCTTTATTAACAATAATGTCATTGTAACAATAACAATAATAATCATTATAAAAATGAAATTTATTATATCGGTAATGATAAATTGATGTTAAAAGTATCATTATCATTGTTTATCTCATTACCAAAATAATTATTGTTATTGTTAAGTTAATGTGTAGTAGAGCATTAAATCTAGATTAACAACTTTTTTAATTCAAAAAAATGTTAAACTTTAACTATATATACATAAAAAATTTAAAATCCCCATTGATAAGCTAGTTAATTGATTGAAACCGAAGAGTTTACACGGGTCAGTCACGTCAAGTTTTTTAATGCTACTAGCTACTATGAGAGAAACAGAATTTTAATTTTTTTGTGAGAATTTGATTTTCAAAATTAACGAACAAATAACCTTTTATATGATAATAGCTTTACCTGCATTAATTAATTTATTTACATATTTATAATTTTGCGCGGGAAAAGTTCAGTTTTAAAATTAAGAATGTATTAAGAGGCGAGCAAAAAATTACACTTAACAAAAAGATATGAAATCCGAACAAAAACAGTTTCACTGTTAAAAATTGCGCCAAGTCCACGTTCATAGAACTCATCTCAATAACATGTGCACTTTGCAAAAAAATAAGACTCGTTACAATAATTTTAATTCTATACAAAAAAAAGTTAAATACAAAAAAATACCACGAAACCGTCATAATGTTGAAAAAATTGAAAAAAATTTGTTGAAAATTTAAAAATTAAGAAAAAATTTTTTTATTGTACTTGGCGCGCGTCATTGAGTACCCCAAATTTTTTCGGACGAATTTCAACCCGAGAAAAAACGATTTCGCTTGAATTTATGTAATGTAAATATGTATAATTATATAATATATGATTTCATACATTGTTATGTTTATAGATTCACATCATCCTCAGATTCGGTAGAATCTGGCGCCAAGTTCCGTTCATCCGTGAGGAGACGGGGCGACAGACTACCTAATGAGTTTTCTCGTAGCACAGTTGAATTTATCGTTCTGTCTCTGTCTATAATGTTAATTTACTAGCACTAACTATAGCGCGCGACGATTTTGAGATCTGAAGAAATTTTTATATGGAGTATGGAGGGTAGAGATAAGGAGAACTGTCTTGTATGGGGGACAAACTGAAAAAGTGTCCAGCTGTAAGCTTGAAATAACAGTTTAACAATCGTCCAGAATGGCGCTCGTGCATATTCAGAGTAGGTGTGAATGTAGCAATCGTAGACGAATTGAAGTGAGCCGAGTTATAAAATTTAATATTTTCCGTGACTAGAGTAGTTAGTTACAGTAGAGTATTAAACACCTCAACTATTTACGTAGTCTCAAATATTTTAGTAAATATAACCTGAAATAACCGCTGTGAGCAATTTTAAAGAGTGATTTAATTTTTGTGAACGTTAAATAATTTTCAGGGTTTATTGTAATAACAATTTTGAAAAACAATAGAACAATAATGGGCAAAGTTTGTGTGGTGAAAAGTTGTCCAAGTGGGCGTAAATTACAAAGTACAAAAAATAATTCGCCTCAGTCAGTGTCATATTTTCAAGTAAACGTATGTAAAATAATTTTTCATTAAATATTTTCTTTATTAACGATTCTTTATTTTTAAAATTTTTTTATTTAGCCAACACATTTACATTTTTGTTTATATAAATTCACAGACACCGGTGAGATTACAAAATTGGAAAATTTCATTGGGCATTGAATTGAAAGCTTCTGATTTTGTTTGTCATCTTCATTTTAAAGAAGAGCACATAAAAACGTATGAAAAGTTTTTCATAAAAGGAGAAGTCAAGATTTTTCCTACAGGGAAAAAAATAGTTAGAAATGAAGCTTTACCAACTACCGAACATCAATTCATTCCCATACCAGCATATGAACTCCTGGCGAGTACCGTACATGAACAGCAACAACCAAATTTCCATTGCAATCACTCTGAAGACGAACAGCAGTATCAAGTACAAGAAAACAATGTAGAACAACAGAAAGTATTAGTAAATCAGGAAGTTTCTAATAACTTTATGGATGATAATGTACAAACTGAAAAAGATTTGGATGAACCACTGTTAAGTCAACAAGCACACTATGATTTAAAGAATCACCAGGAAACCGAAGCAAGTACACAATCAGAGAATTTTAGGGATAATCTTAATAAATTTATAGCACTACCACCGTTTTGGATGTACGGAGATAAACCAAATGGACCTGAATTTATGCGAATGGATCCAACAACTGAGCGGATCACAAACCGCTTACGTTTAAATGAGGATAAATCAATTACTGTAAGTATTAATTAATGTACGAGTAAATATATATATTTTTTTTTTGGCGACAATTATTAATTACTATCCAATTGCAGGTTATTTTTCGTAATAATGAAGAATTGATTCTAAACGACAAAATTGATTCATATAGTAATATTTACGATTACTTAAAATCCGTAGAACGATGGCCACTATGCGTTGGCACTCAAATTGATAGTAACAGGTAAGATTGATTCATTTTTACATAATCAAATGTATGAGCTACTAATTGACGGTTTTACATCGATATAATATTAATAATAACATCAATTTTCAGATATTCGAAAATTTGTAAAGGTAGTATTGTTGGTGATGATGCTTATATAAGAAATCAACCAAATCCAAGGTGTAAATCCTGTCGAATTTTACGAAATCGGTTACAGAACCATAAAAGTAAATCTACTTTTATTAATTTGAAGAGAACTACTGCTACCAAGAGACGTGCTTCAAATCTTGTTAAACAATGTAAACGTCTAAAATTAACGGTAAGTTTTATAAACTACAATATTATTTTTTTTAAATTGAAGCAGCATGTCATTCTAACGATTAATCCCGATGATTAATTTAACAATTAAAATTGTTTCTCATTATACGTTAATAAGTTCGCAGTATATGTTAAATTTAAGACATTATAATGCTATGAAAATTTCACAATGTATCATACCAAAGGGTAATAGAGTCTAGCAAAGGAGTGCTTAAATAAAATGATAACTATAATATAATATAAAGTAAGAAAATCAAAAGTATTAGACTTAGTCGATATGCTTCTGTGCTATACATATTAAATTTTTATCACATGTCTGCCTTTAGCTAGGCTTCATTAGCTACGGATACACATACAAATACACTTCGTCACTGACATTGAAGGAAATTTAAATAATTATCAAGCTTTCACAACTTGCAATTCATTATGTGTTATTTTTTTCGAAAATTAAATTATCTATGAATAAAGTGTTCAATGACATTACAGAACGAAATGTTTTGAAGCTCGTATTGCAATATTGAAATGCAGATGTTTTGAAGGCCCTTCAAATTTTGGCGACTAGTGTAGTATAAACTATTTCCAAGATTCTTTGCAATTTTAGTTTAAAAATGTAACCATATTATTTGTTTTTTAACAGGAAAACCATCGTATTTGTACTGTTTCAACGGCTATATAGTTAATCAGAAATTGGTTCTTGTGAGGAGAAATACCCAAACGAATAACGTTTATACTAATGTTTTAGCGAATCGTATGCAACAATATTATTAATTTAATCGATGACTCATTGAAGAGTTACTGAACATGAATAATACTCAGAAAAATTCAAAAGTAATTCACAGTATTTTTCAATGAGAATCATGAATAGTATTTGTATCTACAATATTTTTCAATAATTTGAATCGGTTTTTACATTTTAATCTACCATTAATATTGCTTCTAAAATAGTTAAGATTTGTACATAAAAGTTGTACATGAAATAGTAATTGTACATTAATTCTAGCATAATGAAAGATATGTACATAAAATTTGTATTCTTTCATTCAAATTACAAGAAAATTAATTAGAGTTTTATACTTTATAAGTCGCACATTAATAAAAAAATAAAAAAATTTTTTTTCGTTAACTTGTGTACATTATGTGTCCAAAAATAAAAATTAGATATGATAATTAATAGGTTTATAATCTTGATTTTAATTATACCATAGGTTAACTAATATTAATAATAATTTATAGCGTAGTTTTTTTCAGCGGCATTTGAATGACATACTTTACAGAAATTTCGAAGTAAATAAATAGTTTCGAACATTTTCATTTAATATATTAATTGTTTTTGTAATAATAACTTCTAATCTTAAAAATTTTGTGTGAAGACTAATATGTAAAACTTCGAGATTTTTGTTCACTTTAATTGATGGAGTTATCATATATTTTCGTTCTAACAAGCCGCTGATATATTACTGTTAATTAGCAATAACTATTATTCATTTTAATTATAATAGAACGTTAATATTACTTATATAATATTAAAACCTCGAAGAATGGTTACCTTTGCACTACCATCAAGGTTAATCAATTATAAAGCCTCAACTATGTCATGAATTCCGTAATACAACAAATTTTATTTTATTATTCTTTCCTTGATGACGTATGAAATTGTTAACATTTTTATAATTTATTTACAGAAAATTCAACTGAAAGATAAAATATTTATGGCCAAGTCCAAGTGTGCTAAGAAGTCAGAAGCATTAGTACAAAAAGCGATTAACGAATTACCTACAGAATTTCAGAATGCGGTAAATTCGTGCTTTGAAGCCGCGAAGAAACGAAATGCCAAAGGTCGACGATATACGTTAGAGTGGATATACGAGTGTATATTGATTCGTTTAAAAAGCAGGAATACGTATCAATTTTTACGTCAGAGGAATATTTTACCTCTTCCATCTATTGATACATTAAATAAATTCATAAGAAAAATTAGTTGTTCTGCCTACGGGTTTCAACCTGCTACTTTTTCTGGATTAAAAGAAAGGTGTGAAATAATGGAAAAAGGGGAAAGACGAGGAGTTCTTTTGGTCGATGAGATGAAACTCAGTGAAGACGTTTTTTTTGATAGTCAATCTATGAAATTTTGTGGTTTTGTTGACCTGGGAAACCACACTCCGGATGATTTAAAAAATACAACGGCAGATCATGCTTTGGTCTTTAAATTTGTACCTTTCAGAGGTCGATGGGTCCAAGCATTAGGTTGCTTTCTCTCAAAGAATGCTTGCAAAAGCCAACCATTACACAAGCTTATCTTGGAATGCATTGTGCTAATGGAAAATAGCGGAATCAATATCGATGCTGTCGTTATGGATGGCGCATCATGGAATCGAGGGGTATGGAAAATATTCGGTATAGACGAATCTAAAATTAGCTGTGAACATCCCTGCGACAGCTCGCGCCGTTTATGGATGATTTCAGATTTTCACCATTTAATTAAATGCTTCCGAACATCTACCTTAGATGATAAACTACATGAGTTCAAGGTTAAATAGACAAATTATATTTATCTTGGTGAATTGATCTATGTAATAGTTATTATTATAATTATAACCTTTTCAGACCCCTTATGGAACTGTGAAAAAACTACACTGGGAAGCTGTTCTAGAAGAAGAAAACTATCGCCAGCCAAATATGAAAATTGCTTACAAGTTGACACCAGCGCATTTGAAACCAAAAGGCTTTCAAGCAATGAATGTTCCTCTTGCTACTCAAGTATGTATATCTCAACATTTATATCTATTAATTATATCTAACGATTATTATATTGTATTTGTCATAATTATAGGTATTCGATCATAGAGTTGCCGTTGCGATGGCTCATTTTCAACCAACGTGCGAGAAATTAAAAGATTCAACTGCAACCCAAAAATTTATTCACCTAGTTTTCAATTTAATCGAAGCGATGTCATCACGTATACCAAGAGATGCTTTGTATGCAAAAGATGATTGCAAAAAAAAGCAGGTAAGAATAGTTATAGAACAATACATAATCATTCGAAATTTAAAATTTGTAGGTTTAATTGGAATCAAAGCACTCGAGGAAGCTTTGGCTCTACAATCACAGCAATTGGTACCCTGCAAAAATTGTCAGGTACTCAATGCCAAACGTTCGTTTATGTGTCATATTACAAGTAGTTTTGTAAAACTAATAGAATTTAAAATATTGTAGGTTGAGAATATTTTAAAATGATTTCTGACATTTTCTTTTGTTGTGCTTGCATTTGTGGTTTATGTTACGTGGCTTTCTGGTGTATGCATAAGCTGAAAAAATCATTTATCGGCACAATGTTTCTTTGCTTTTATAATATATTTATTTTTTTATCAATGATTTATTGAATTATTTTGAAGTTTTGTACTTATTTTACATTTACATATTTCAGGCAATTCTTGAATTCCTACAATTTCTTGAAGATTGGGAAAAAGAGCTTGGGAAAAAAATACCAGTTTCAAGAAGTACTTTATTGGGATTAAAAGTAACCTTACGGGCAACGCTCGAAATTTTGGATATGCTCAAAAATGCATGTGATTATAAATATTTGATGACAGCAACATTATCTCAAGATCCTTTGGAGGTAGTTATACATGAAGACATTACATAACCACAAATCATACGATTCGTTCTATTTTTTAATTAATATTCATTTGTCTTTAATTTCAGAGATTTTTTTCAGTCATGAGATATTCATGTGGAGGAAATGATCACCCCGATCCTAAAATGTTTGCCCAAGTTTACCGCTTAGCATCTACCTTCTCTCTAATACGTCCACCAAAAGGATGTAATGTTTCAGGGACAGAAGTTCTAAAAAGTCTAATTAAATCTAAGGAAGTTTTAACTTCTCCGGAAGAAGGAGGCAAAGATGAATGGCTTCGAACTATTGATGATATGTTGGAAGGTCCTGGGCCATCAGATGAAGGCTCTTCAATAGACGAGGACCATGATTATAACGAGGCCAAAACCAGTGAGGCCGTCCAGTCATACATTGCTGGTTACTTAGTTCGCAAGTTGAAAAAGACTGTAACATGTAAGGATTGTATGAAAGCTATAGAGATGTGCTGATGCTGGTAAAGAATTACAGCGAAATGATGTTATTTGTAAGATGAATTTATACGATGGATTACGTTTTGCAAGCGATCAATTATTTAATCTCACAAAGCAGTTAGAAGAGTGTGTTTTACGAGCTGTCAGTAAAGGTCTTCCTAATGTTGAAACTATTTCTGAAATATCTGAAGAACTAAAAAAAAAAGATTTATTGAGAGTTGGATGTATTGAACATAAAAATAAATTAACTAAAAAAGTTATTGACATTTATATTGTTATGCGCGCTCATTTTTTGGCTAAATCAGAAAATAAGCGCTATGATGCAGCCAAAACTAAAACAAAGATGAATCGAAAAAATGCCAAATTACTGTCTTAAATGAATGACTCGTGATTTTAAAAAATTTTCATATTTTATTTATTATTAATAATGTTCATGTTAATTCATATATTTCATTGTTTTAAATTGATATACGTTTATTGTGTGTAAATCTCGTTTTATGACTGATTTCGCAGATACATTTAAATTTGCGAATTTTAAAAGTTTAATTATTTTTTTAAGCCAATAAAAATATTTTTAAATGTCTATTTTTTTATGATTTTTATGATTTAGTCAAGAAAAATTTTTAATCTAAAAACTGACACTTAAGTTAAGTTATTTTTTTTTTCATTCTTGTTTTCATGAACTTTGTTCTCTAATTGTAAACATGAAATTTTTTCATTTTACTTATATATTTATTTTTTTAGTATTTACTAATTAAACGTTGAATTATGATACGTAAAAATAGTATATTACACACCGAGGGAAGTAAAGTAAGAAATGTCTCAGATCACATGTAATTGTTGGCCGAGGCGAAGCCGAGGTCAACAAACATGTGATCTGAGGCTTTCTTATTTACTTCCCGAGGAGTGTATACTATTTTTTTCCCTGACGAAGGTGTAAAGCGGAAACTTTGTTTAGCGCAGCGGGGCTAAAGTTGACGCTTTACACCCGGAGGGGAAAAAAAAAATTATATATTGTTTCCTATTTTATGCGTATTTTAAAAAGTGCGCCATAACAAAGCGGAAGTTTTTCTTTCCTTGTTCATTTTTCTATCCTACTCTAATAACTTTTGGCGCTTCCTTTAAAATTTACTAAGCTGCTACTGTGGCGCCGCCCTAATTTATAGCATTCAGACGGACACTTTACATACACAGAGACGGTTCTCCTTATCTCTACCCTCCATAATATGGAGAATCGAGACCGCCAGAGACTATGAAAATTTATAATGTATAGAAATCCATCTAAAGATGAGAAAACTACAGCGTAAAAATGAAATCATTGTTTAGTGTTATTTCCACTAGGCAGCGCAAGTGATTTATTTTTACATAAATTAGAGTCCACATATTATATGCAGTAGTATCAAAAGCGACTGCATGGCTCCACCTTGTAGTCAAATATATCACTATAAACCAAACCAGACTCATAATACATGAAATTATCAATTTTAATTTTGTTTATCATTATAATAATAATATAATAGTAATTGTTGTTATTATAAATTACAAAATATTTATTTATATTTTCTTTCTTTATCTAGCAATTTATTTATTAATATATATATATATATATATATATATATATATATATATATATATATATATATATATATATATATATATATATATATATATATATATATATATATATATATATATATATATATATATATATATATATATATATATATAGTAGGTAAACAGGGGGTCTGACTCTATCGGTAAAACAGATTTGTGGGTTCGTGTCCATACTAAGGGATCTGCATAACCGACTGTATGTTCGTGGCGAGTATCATATGTGGGTATGGGCGACCTGTTTTACCGACAGTTTGAGGATATGGTCGAGATTTTGCAGGTGGCGCTGGTGGTGAATTCCGCCGCCATCTTACTGTCCGCCATTTTCCCGCCATTTTTAAAATTTATCTACCATTTTGAATTGTGAATCCGTCATTTGAATCCGCCATCTGGTGCTGCTATCCGACATCTGGTGGTTGCTATCTACCATCTGATGGCTGCTATCCACCATTTTGAATCTGATTTCCGCCATCTGGTGGCTGTTATCCGCCATTTTGAATTGTGAATTCACCATTTTGTTAAAAAATGCACCTGTGATCTAACCATCAACTATAGTTGCTTAGATCACAGGTGCATTTTATTGTTCATAATCTGAAAAGGTTTATATATTCAAACTGCATGTATGACGAGTACATGCAAGAAGATACACCATCTGGTGAGGTTTTTGTCAACCTTAGGTTTAAGCCTGTTCAAGGTCATACGCAGTTTTCTTTGTTCTCCTGCGTAGTAGATGACGTCATCAGATAGGTTTGAACCTGTTCAAGGTCGCGTAACTGCATAGTTTTCTTTGTTCTATTTCTAACTGCGTAGTAGATGACGTCATCAGACAGGTTTAGACTTGTTTTGTGAAAGGGGTGGGGGAAATTTCCACGAACCAGATGACTCATTCTGTTCTAGAATTTTCTAACTGCACAGTAGATGACTCATTCTGTTCTAGAATTTTCTTACTGCACAGTAGATGACGTCATCAAACCGGTTTCGAGGTAGAGGAGTGGGGGTAACTACGCAGTACTTTCTGCCTATATAAGCAGCTTGCTGAGAGCGTACTTCATATAAAACGAAGTACATATCTCATGATTAAACAGTATTCAGTGTTATATAAAATATAGTGAAGTTTAGTGTTGTGAAGTACGCGAGTATAGTCCAGTGTGCAAAAACTATTGTGTGCATAAACTGTAGTCCAGTGTACCAAAAACTATCGTGTAAATGCAGTGTGTGTATAAACTATTGTGAACATAACCTATAAACAGTGTATACAACCTACAAACAGTGTATATAACCTATAAAAGTGTACATAACCTATAAACAGTGTATATAACCTATAAACAGTGTGCATAACCTTCAATATTGTGTAAACAGACAGTAGTGAAGTGTGCGTCTTCCCAAGATGGCTCCACCTAACCTCATTGAGGCTCTCAAAAACTTGGTGGACACTATTGCTGTCTCATATGCTGATCTGTTAGGAGAGCAGCTCACTGATAATTATCGCCAAAGGTGTTTAAGGGTGTGCAATGAAACTATCCAGTACTTCAACACTATATTACTCGATCCTGGAACATCAATTCAAGTGAGACGAAGTGTTCAAGCACACATCAACCAACTCAACTGGTTTGCCGATCAGTTCTCCAGACTCGGTAACCTAGTTGTTGGTGGAGATCTCAACCAAGGAGTCAAATGGAAGGACTTGGAGAATGCTTTTGCTGGCAACATCCAGACTGGATGTGTTATCAATCAGCATCACAAAGATCCAGCAGTATTCCTCCAGGCCTCACGAGACACCATCATTAACAAGGTGCAGAGTGCGTTGAGAGATTTGGCAGGGTTGAAAGTGTGTGTGGAATTCTTCTGCACATTCCGGAAACATCAACAAGATATTGAAGAGCGGAAATCTTTTATTACTAAATGCCGTGAGATTCTCCCTGCCACATCTCTTCAGGATTGGTTTAGTCAACATGTATACGACAAATTACTTCAAAGAATCGAAGATTTTGAACATGAGGGTTCCGGATGGAGTCTGCTTGGACCGAACAGCTTGATGGTGACTATGTCAAGATTCGCACCAACCCAAGTTGGAAACTCCACCTTCGTCAGATTACCGCAGGATATTATCAGGAAGCATGCGGTTACGAACATCCAGAACAATGATGAGTTCTGCTTCCTGTGGTGTGTCAACACTGCCTTGCATCCACCAGTATTGGTTCCAGCTGACCCTTCAAGTTATCGTCACTTCAGCGTCAGATTAAATTATGAAGGTATTCAATTTCCAATTAAACTTAATGATGTGTCGAAATTTGAAAAAATGAATAACCTTAGCATTAATGTATATGGTATAGAGTCAGAATTCACGGGTAAAAAGTCTGAAAAAAGCACTATTATCCCATTATATTTAAGTAACTCTGAATCAAAAATACCTGCAATTCATTTATTGATGATTAAAAAAAGTGTAAATTATACCAATAATTTAGATAATATTGAGTCTGTCTATCACTTTGCGTGGATACATAATCTTTCCGGACTAATTAAAAGTCAAATAACTCTAGGAAGACATAAATTGTACTTTTGTGATCGTTGTTTGAATCATTTCAAATTAGAAAAATGTTATTTAGAACACCGAGCAGATTGTTTTAAAACTAACAAAGTCCGCATGGAATTTCCCAGTGAAAAAACTAAAATTTTGAAATTCAAAGATTTTAAGTCCAAAGATACTGTACCATTTGTAGTTTACGCGGATCTTGAATGCACACTCGAACCCCCAGGAGATGATGAAAAGATAGTTCATAAACATGTTCCACACAGTATTGCTTACTATATGCATTGCAGCTATGACAATACACTGTCTAGATTCCAGTTAAACCGTTCTCCTGATTGCATCAACTGGTTCGTTAAACAATTAGAGTCGTTAGCTCTAGACTTTGAAAAAATTCTAAAGAATCCTATTAAAATGAAACCATTAACGAAAGAGCAACAAGATAGACACAACCAGGCAACTGAGTGTCACATTTGTGAAAAACCAATCACTTCTACGACAGATAAAGTCTATGATCATTGTCACTTTACCGGTAACTATAGAAACGCAGCTCATAAATCATGTAACGTTAATTATCAAAAATCTACCATTATCCCAGTTGTCTTTCATAATTTATCCGGTTACGACTCACACTTCATAATTAAATCCTTAGCTACAGTATTTGAAGGTGAAATTTCATTACTACCAATCAATAAAGAGCGTTACATTTCTTTTACAAAATCAGTTAAAAATACTTCAGTCTCTTTAAGATTTATTGACTCTTTTAGATTCATGGCCTCCAGCTTAGAGAAATTAGCTTCATACCTTGATGACAAAGACAAACAGATTACGCGACTACACTACCCTGACCCTGACAAATTCAAATTAGCAATACGTAAGGGTGTATTTCCGTATGAGTACATTGATAGTATTGACAGACTAGACGAGACACAGTTACCTGACCAGGATTCATTTTATTCAAAATTAACAAGCTCAACTATTTCTGATGATGATTATACTTTTGCTCAAGTAGTTTGGAATGAATTTAATATTAACACGCTTGGAGAGTACTCGGACTTATACTTGAAGACTGATGTCCTCCTCTTGGCTGATGTTTTTGAAAACTTTAGACGTAGTTGCTTTAAAACATACAATCTAGATGCATTACATTTTTATACAGCACCAGGCCTTTCAAACGCTGCAATGTTAAAGCATACTGAAGTAGAACTTGAACTGTTAACTGATCCTGAGATGCTTCTTTTCATTGAGAAGGGTGTTCGCGGTGGGGTATCGATGTGTGCTAATAGACACGCTGAAGCTAACAACCGGTACATAGGCAAAGATTTTGATTCAAACAACCCTGAAACATACCTGATGTACTACGATGTAAATAATTTGTATGGCGCAGCGATGAGTATGTCATTACCTAAAGGTAAATTCGAATGAGTTGAAAATGTAGATGATGTAGATCAGTTTTTCAATGATGATGAAAGTGTAGGCTACATCCTTGAAGTAGACCTACACTATCCTGAGAAATTACATGATCTACACAAAGATTTGCCTCTCTGCCCTGAACATTTTATACCACCTGGCAGCAAACAACAAAAATTAACAACAACTCTGTATGATAAGACTAATTATGTAATACATTATAAGAATTTGAAACAATGTTTAGATTTAGGCTTAGAACTTAAGAAAATACACAGAGTCTTGAAATTTGAACAATCAGACTGGCTCAAATCATACATTGATAAAAATACTGATTGTCGAAAAATAGCGAAAAATGATTTTGAGAAAAATTTTTACAAGTTGATGAACAACGCGGTTTTCGGAAAGACAATGGAGAATGTTCGTAAATACAAAGAAGTTTGGTTAAGAACAAAGTGGGCGGGGCGTTATCAGGTATCAGACCTGATTTGTAAGCCAACCTTCCACAGCGTAACTGTATTTGATGAGGATATAGTCATAATTGAAATGAAAAAAGCTAGAGTTGTTTTTAACAAGCCAATCTATGTAGGCTTTAGTATCTTAGACTTATCCAAGACTTTTATCTACGATTTCCATTATAATTATGTAATGAAAAATTATGAAACGACATCTAAATTATTGTATACCGATACAGATAGTCTTATTTACCAATTTAATGTACCGAACGTATACGAAGACATCAAACGTGATATCTCAAGGTTTGATACCTCTGACTACCCACCCCAAAATGTCTTCAACATGCCGTTAGCAAACAAAAAGGTCCTGGGGCTTATGAAGGATGAGAACAATGGAAAAATCATGTCCGAGTTTGTGGGTCTCAGAGCCAAGCTCTACGCCTTCGAGATTCACAATCCTGAGAAGGAAAGAGATAGGATCAAGAAACGGGCAAAGGGTATCGGAGGATCTACCTTGAAGACAATCACGTTTGATGACTTCAAACGATGTCTGTTTGAAAACGTATTATTAAGAAAAGAGCAGTACATGATAAAAAGTAAAAATCATCAAGTACACACAATAAAGCAGGAGAAACTTGCTCTCAGTTGGGGTGATGATAAACGTCAACTTATTGAGGCTAGCACTGATACCCTACCATGGGGTTACAAGGGGCCACTAGTTTTTAAGAAAAGAAAGATTGTGCAAGATAATAATAATGATAATAAGAAGCAAAAAGTTTTGTAATATTAAAAACAATGTAAATATAGTTTTAAGGTTTGTAAATAAAAACAATATATAATTTGTGTTTTACATATCAGATTTATTGATCCAACTATTATGCTTAGTATCAAAACCTAGCCATTTAACATAGTATTTATTTCCACGTTTTCTAATTACTTTTTCAACAAGATATACATCTGGATATTTGACTTTGCTGAGTTCTTCGTTGTAAAATCCGCCTTCAATTGGTTGATCCTGATAGTCCACGAGCTTGTACGTCGTTGGATTCGTGTTCTGCACCGACTTGATGGTAAAAATCTCGGTTGTCCAGTTTGGCGTGTATCCTTTGTCAAAAACATGCTTGTACTTGCTGATTCGGACTTTGTCTCCAACTTTGAACTTCTGCTTCGATTTGGTTTTCAGTGGTTGATATATATTTTCCAATAGTTGTTTCTCCTGAGCAGCGGTAACATCAACAGGTTTCATTTTGATGGTACTGTGTTTGGTGTTGTTGTAAGTATTCACCAAGTCATCAAGTATATCAGTCCACTTGTAGCTGCCACGAGCTGTAAATTCTCGCCACATTTTATTCTTGAGTGTTCTATTGAAACGTTCACATATGGATGCTTTGAGATTGCTGAATGTTGAGTAAAGATTTATCTTGTGCTGCTTCATCAGATCTTTGAATTCTTTGTTGTAAAACTCTTTACCCTGATCAACATGGAGATTCTTAGGAACACGACCTTGCTGAAGTACAGACTTCATAGCACTAGTGACATCTCCACCACTTTTTGATTTAATTGGAACTGCCCAGGCATATTTAGAAAATATGTCTATGATTGTAAGCAGATACTTGTATCCTTTATTGACTGTCGCATATGGAATCATCTCAACCAAGTCAGCTTGCCAAGTCTCATCGAGACCTCGGATGTCAACATGACGACGTTTATAGTTCCTGCGAGCTGGTTTGTGAAGCTCTTCAGCTATCACTGTCTTTTTGTCGTTCATTGAGTTTCTCAGTGAGATATTTGATATTATTTTGGTGAGAGGAAAGTACTGCTTTAACTTCCTCAATAGATGTCTGCAAATTTCCCACAGCAGCCTTCAGTATTACTATTTCAGAGTGTAAATGTGAAATAATCTCTTTCTGTTCACTGTCTATACTTTTATTCAGTTCAGACATCTGTCTCAGTACAAACTGCACTGTCGCCGCATCATGTTCATTTGAAGGATTACCGAGATTGCACAGCCTTTTATTCTCAATGTTATAGTTTCCATCAGAAGTTACATTGAAACCTCTACCAGCTGGCCCTCGTTGACCTAAGTTATTGTCCAGTGGACGTCCAAATATATCGATGCTCATGGTTGTGAACACTTTGACTGTCAATGTGTGAATGATTTAATTTTTCAGAAGCTTTTAATATATAACTCCAGCCTCCCTAAGCTCTTCAATAATTGACATGATTTCATTCGTGTGACTTGGATTTCCAGCAGCTTGAGATGCCATAAGTAGTCGCAAACGATCAACTAGTTCATTTGGATCATCCCAGTAAACATAGTCCATTGGTAATCTCTGTTTTCTTGCAATCATATATTTTGGTAACCCTTTACCGAACTTGGTGATAAAATCAGCAATGTATTTATTGAACTTGATTGTTGTATCTTCATAAATAGTACGATTTGGGTCATAATTTTTCCTATGAGCGTTGGTATGTTGAATTATGTCCAAGTACTTTTTCTTATCATCTGGGGTGATGAGTGCATCCTCTGGTGATTTTCTAAATAATAATTCCAACAACCCAGGAGTTATTGGATAATTTTTTTCTTTGACAGTTATTGTATCATTTGCAAATGAAATAGGTGAATCACCCATATGCATTTCACCGCGTTTTCTGCGTACACCATATCTCATATCATTATCTTTATGTTTTTACTTAAACATTGTAGATAATTAGTGAGAAGAGGATTTCTACGAGCTGGAGTACTTGTTGATGGTGGTGGCTGAGTAATAGCAAGTGCTGTATTCTCAAATGAACTTTCATCATCTGTTATTAAACTGTTGTATACTTCTGGATCATCATATAAAGATTTTTCAACCTCTTGTTTTTCAACCTGTGGTTTTTCTTCTTTTTAATATTTTCCCCTTTCAACTTTGAAGATTCAACTATACTCTGGAGTGGTGTCACAATAGGCTTGAACATTTCCTCCATAGCTTTCTCAGCTGTATCTTTACCCAACTTCAACATCTTGTGCTTCCGTCGGATGGCATCACTGGCTTGAGATATCTGATGCAGAATATCTTTCTGCTTTGATATTTCTTCAGGCTTCATGTTGACAGGTTAACGTCTACAGCATGTATGACTATCACACTCTAAAGTACCTCAATTTATACTAATGAAGCGGTCGAATCCTTTGCGATACCTACCACTGTTCAATTCACTGTCTTTATCTATTACCACAAACCCATATTTATTCCAACGTGCCGAGCATAAATCTCTGAATGAGTTGTACGACATGTCTGTATTGACATGATCATTATAAATATGCTTCAGATTCATTTCATCTTGACGGAATAGCACGAGAAAGTTTGCATTATCTCTAATCAGATGCTTCGGTATTCGTGTATAAGTTTGACAGAGATAAAAGCTGTCTACATCCTTGTGTCGACCCATGCAGAAAAAAGCCTTGATGTGATCTTGTTTTTCACAAGCAACATCATCAAATATCATCAGGGAGTTAGGTTTAGCATCTTCAGGCTTGATTACAGCTTCATGTTCACTGAATGTGAAGAATCCAATACCATCAATCTGTTTAAGCAGCGTCTCCAGGAACTGATACTTTGGTTGGTTAAGAGACTTTGAGTAAAGATATATATTCTCAAACCTCAAACCGTTTGGATGTACAATAAGGGATAGTAGAGCGTTGGTCTTTCCACAGTTTGATGGTCCGCAAAACACTGCACGGATACTGTTGGGAAGTAAAGCACCGTGTCGTTTGAGTTTCGCACCGGTTCCTTGAACAATTTGATCAAAATTGATAACTGGCAACTGAGCTCTTGGTTTGCTATCCATGACTGCTGATTGTATTCTGAGCTCAAGTGGTATATATACCGGCTTATATAGATAAGCGAGTCAGTCTTTCATGTGACATGTCTGAGAGCAGACATGGTGAAGGTTTATTCAACAACATAATCAATAAGCTTCCACTTGAACTTCACATATCAGGATATCAGTATTGTGGTCCGGGAACAAAGTTAGCTAAGAGGTTAGCTCGAGGTGATCCAGGCATAAATCCTCTGGACGCTGCGTGTAAGGAACATGATATAGCTTACTCGAAAAATCGTGAAAATTTAGAAGCCCGTCACGAGGCTGATAAAATCCTTGCTGAGAAAGCGTGGCAACGATTTCAAGCAAGAGACGCTGCTATTGGTGAAAAAAGCTGCTGCTTGGAGTGTGAATAAAATCATGAAGTTGAAAAGACGTTTCGGTATGGGTCTTAAAAAAGAAAAACCTATTACAAAGCGTAAGACAATTAAAAGAAAAACAATGAAGCGTAAGACAGTCAAAAGAAAGACAACCAAGAAGAAGGATGTTGCTCTGAGACAGATTGTTGATGAAGCTAAAAAGTCCATGCAGCCTGGTGGAGATCCAGTTAAAACAGCTCTTGGAGGTGCCCGCAAAGCTGTCAAGAAAGTTGGTGGGAAGAAAAACGTTCGATTGCCTCGTATTCTACCAGTTCCATCAAAGATTGGTGGAGTACTTCCATTCTTGATTCCCCTGTTTGCAGGGTTATCAGCGGTTGGTGCTCTAACAGGTGGAGCTGCAGGTGTTGCAAAAGCTGTGAACGATGCCAGCGCAGCCAAAAATCAATTAGCTGAAAAGAAACGTCACAACTTGAAGATGGAGGAAATAGCTGTAGGTAGAGGATTATACCTCAAACCTTACCGCAGTGGTATGGGACTTTATCTGAAACCATACCCAGAAGGAGCTTGCTGCAAGAAGTCAAAAAACCAGTAGAGCTACCACATCGAGCACTGACTAACATCGACTTATTAAAGTATGCCAAGCTGCTTAAAATTCCAAATTTTCGAGGAGTTTTTATGAGAAATGATTTACCAAAATCTGGACCAAAGACAAACGAATCAGCAATAATAAATTGAGATGATAAACTTGGACTTGGAACTCACTGGGTTGCATACAAGAAGAATCATAATCAAGTAATTTACTTTGACAGTTTTGGTAATCTACAACCTCCACAAGACTTGATGAAATATCTCGATGTAGGTAGCGTAAAGTACAATCATAAAAGATATCAAGACTTTGATACAATCATATGTGGACATTTGTGCTTAAAATTCCTGTCTGGACAACTATAAATTGAAGTGAGTCGGGACAACAAGCGTCAGTCATGGCAGAGTCATTCACCTTGACACTATCCGGAAACTCCTCCATACTGGAGGCAAATTATTTTCCGCCGATTGAGCTATCACCAACAAAAAAATTATGTACTTGGACTCGTTAAGCTCCTGACATTTAATTCAATACCAAATATTGATGTTGGTGCTAATAAATTTTATGTGTCATCAAAAAGATCCAAAAGAAGTACAATCAAAAGATTTCAAGAAATAACTATACCAACAGGGAGTTATGAAATTAAAGATATTGAAACTTATATAAACAAGACATTACCTGAACTAAGTTTCACTTTAAAAGCAAACAACAATGAGTTGAGAAGTGAAATAAGATGTGATCAATATATAAATTTTGAGCCTGAAGATTCCATTGGATCATTACTTGGATTTACCAACCGCGTACTTGAACCTAACACAGCACATAAATCTGATTTACCTGTCAAAATATTGAAAATCAATGCTCTAAGAGTCGAGTGCAATATAACTACTGGATCGTACATCAATGGTGAGAAGAATCACACAATCCATGAATTTTTCCCGAGGGTTCCAGCAGGATATAAGATAGTGGAAGTGCCAACAAACATCATTTACCTACCAGTCGCCGTACGAGCAATACACAATTTGAGGCTCCGCATTGTTGATCAGGACGGGAGAATAGCAAATTTCCGTGGCGAGACTATAACGATAAGACTGCATATAAAAAGTCTGTAATGGGTATCGTATATGAGACAAAGACTGGTAACGGGTATAAAAGGATTGCAGGATGTCCAAAGATTATCAGTCATCATCGAGCTCTGAAAGTGTTGACACGTCAAAACGCAGAGTTCCTAAAAAGTCTAGGACTAAAATTACGTGGAAAATTCACAAGATAAAAATAAATTTTTGTTGTCTAGCTTGTGTGAAACCATGGCGGAAATCTTAGATATAAAAAAATCAATTATTTTCGATGAGTCTATTGCACACTGTGAAGCTCATTCACACTTACCATATGCATCATCAACATTCAACAATAGTGATGAAATCAGGATTGCTGTTCAACATCAAGATCTGTGCTTGCTCCCAAGCAAAAGCACATTTATTTTTATGGAAGAATGAGGAAAGCTGATGGTACTGCTGTAAGTGCTACTACGAAGATGGTCAACATGGCTGTTTGTCATATGTTTGAAGAGATACGTTATGAGCTCAATGGTGTAGAAATCGATAGATGTAAGAATGTTGGTATCACCAGTGTTATGAAAGGATACGCTTCTCTGAGTCCGGGACAACAAAATATTCTGGAAAATGCTGGTTGGATTGTTAATGAAGATGACAACAAGCTGACTGATAATAGCGGTTACTTTGATGTCTCAGTACCGCTGAGTTTCATTCTTGGATTTGCTGAAGATTATCAACGAATTATCGTGAATGCCAAGCATGAATTGATACTGATCAGATCAAATACTGATCAAAATGCTTATGTTGTTACCGTTGAGAATGAAAATGCTTCAATTACGATTCAAAAATTAAGTGGATTGTACCATACATAACAATGTCTGACAAGCAAAAATTATGGTGCTGAATTACATAACCTCCGATCCAGCTATTCCAATCAGTTTCCGGACTTGGGAATTGTATGAGTATCCACTGCTACCAGCTACCAACAAGCATATTTGGGTAATCAAAACGACAAATCAGCTTGAGAAACCTCGTTTTGTTATCCTTGGATTCCAAACAGCAAGAAAGAATCAATCGAATCAAAACGCAAGCGAGTTTGATCACTGTAGCATAAGAGACATTAAGCTGTTCTTGAACTCTCAGAGTTATCCATATGGAAATTTGAACCTCAACATTGTGCATAATCAGTATGCCTTGATGTATGATATGTACACAAATTTTCAAAGTGCTTACTATGGGAAAGAAGCTGAACCGCTATTGGCTAAGAAAAAATTTCTAAGTACAGCACCTCTGTATATAATTGACTGTTCCAAGCAGAACGAGTCAATCAAGTCTGGACCTGTGGATATACGCCTGGAATTTGAATCATCAGCACAGTTTCCAAATCAAACTGCTGCTTACTGCTTGATAATTCACGACCGAATAATTGAGTACAATCCCATCAGCAGCACTGTGAGAAAACTTACTTAATGGTGCAGTTTGGCCCCAAGCCCACCATACATTACATGTATGTATGGGACTTTGCATCCAGACAAGCGAGGAAAGGACCATGGGAACAAGCAGCAAGAGACGGAGAACGATTTCACCGACGAATACAACAAATAAATAAAATTATTGATCCTGTACTAATCAATAAACTTAATGTAATCAATAAACTTAATGTAATTAAAAATAGCAAATAAAGAAAAAACTTTTTTATAATTTTGGGTTTTTAATTATAAACCTTACTATAATAAGTATAAAAAATTATTTAGTATAAAAGTTAAGTATAAAACAATTATTTAGAATAAAAGTTAAGTGCACATATCAAAACACAATTCTCTCACAATTTCTGTAATTGATTTCCCAGAGTGATTAATAAGCTTGAATTTATTATAATTGGCCCCAATGTAGTGTCGATTTAAAGTATTGCATAAGATTAAAAAATTTCATTTTAAATATCATATCAGGATTGTTGAGATATTTCTGGTTGGTGGTAGCAGGGAAGAACGTTGAAAAGTGGTTTTCCAGATCGATTTCAACGTTGAGTCCATGATCTGTCATAACCGTTCTAATCCCAGTTAGCTTGTAAGTTTTTCCCACCTCAAGTTCACACATCCTCTTGAACATCAACGGGCTTGGAGTTTTATCTTCAACTTTGACACGCTTGAAAGTTGTTGATCTCTCAATTTCATGCATTGTATCAGTAACAGGATGTTTACGGTACGGTGCCATGATTGAGATTTCTTCAGCAGATTTCAAGTAGCAGATTCCAGCACGAGGTAGCAGATTTCAACAGCTGGTAGCAGGCTTCAGAAAACAGTTTCAGAACAGCAGATTTCAAAAGCTTGATATTTTCTAACACACAACACTATGGTACTTCACTCGTACTTCACTTCGATGAAGTATGCTCGCGTCGCGCTGCTTTTATAGCAAGGTAATGACGTCATCTACTGCGCAGTTGGAAAAATTCTAGAATAGTATGACTCATAATCTAAAAATAGAAACTGCGCAGTTATGATAGATGACGCACAAGAAGTTTAACATAACCTGAAATCATAAGTTAAATGGCGGGAAAGCATAAACATAACCTAAAAATCATAAACATAACCTAAAAATTGAGATGATATCATCAACTACGCAGTTGAAAATTATACAACCTTGAACAGGCTCAGAACTGTTGGATAGTGTCATATACTACGTGGTTCAAAAATCTACTGTGTACTTTGAATAACCAATCAAATTATCAATTAACCAAGAAGAAATAATTGACCAATAAGATTATCGAGTGGTGGGGGGTAAAATCCAGAGATCGGGTTATAAAAAGGTTGAATTGATTGTAAGAGTCATCATTCAGTCACTCTTCGTTGTCAAGAGCAGTAAAAATGGAGATCATTCTAGACGTTCAAGGATTCAGAGGAGCTGATAATCGCTTCATTGTTAAGGAGTTGGCCTCAATAACAATTCAACATGATATTGTTAATATTGAAGAGTTGTCATACACACTATTTCAACCGCCATATCACTGGAAGGTGTTACCAGTCAACTATCAACGTCTGAATACCTGGCTGATCCGAAATTATCATGGAATCGGTTGGAATGCTGGAACAACTTCATATTACAAGCTAAAAGAAGTTCTCAATTATTTAACTTGTAATAAAAAAATTATTTATGTCAAAGGTATCGAGAAAAAGTTATGGGTTCAAAATTTAATTGATTGTAATAATAAAATTGTAATCGATCTCGATAATTTCAAATGTCCCTCTCTAAAAAGTATGAAAATTTGTAACAATCATTTTTGTAATTATCATGATCGTTTATCTGATTTATGTGCCTTGGAAAATGTAAAAATTTAAAAGATTGGTTTGTAAGCACTCAATAAATCTAAAATAAATGAATTATAATTGTTATTATTATTTCGTCCTAACACATTTAATTCAGAAAAGAATTAATTATTGTTAGTTATTAAATTCAAATAATTTTCCAACACTACTACTGATATTAATACTTATCAACAGATGGCGTAATGGTTTTTGATTTTTTAATTATGATAATCAATAATCAGTTTTTGTTTTCTAAAATTTTATAATTAATATTTGTTTAAATTAAAAGTCATGCATTATTTTATATAACCATTTAAAAATAAAAACTGAGTATTGATTTTCAAAATATATAGAAGATTTTTGGATTTGACGATACAGAGCACATCAACCCCATATTAGTTTATCAAATAATACATAACTTTTAATTTAAATAAATATTAATAATATTAATAACAAAATATTATAAACTAATAATAATTATTTATCTTTTATTTAAATTAAAAGTCATGTATTATTCTATATATGTATATATAACTAGAAAATTTTTTTAATATTTATGATTTGACAGCTTTCACGCTCTAAGAATAAACTGATAGTAGATGGCTCTAGTACAAGAAGCGCGAAATTCAAACTATCATTATGATAAGTAACTTAAAAAATTATGATTAAGTATAACTTATTGAATTTGAATTATAAATATTAATCTTAAATTAAAAATGTGAGGAATTATAAATAAAAATAATGAATTATTTATATTGAAATCCAATATTTTATTGATTAAATAATTCCACTGGTCATTTTTACATCAAGACTAGAATTAATAAATTCAAATTTATTATATTTTCCACCATGGAAACGTAGAAACAGGTAGTTTGAATCTATTAATTCATTCAAACTCTTCAGGAAGTTATCATCTTTTAAATGTTGAATAGTTCTAGATGGTAGATAAATGTTAAATTCATCGTTTAGATTGGCAACAATCCTAGTCCCATACTGAGTTGTAATAGCTTTGATACCATTAATCTTATATTCTCGATTAAACTCCAAATGAATCATTTTTTTAACAGGAAGAATCCGAGTAAGACAATTAACCTCATTTATCTTGGTAAAATCCATGATTGATAGCTGTAAAAATTTTTTAATTAATTAAATGATTCTTCATTCAATTCATATTTTAATTAGACAGTAAATGAATACTTACAATTAGTAATACTGATAGGCAGAAGATGTATATCACCAATACTTCACTACTGTCTGTCGACAACTGGTACTTCACTGGAGACGTGTACTTCGTTTTTTATGAAGTACGCTCTCAGCGAGCTGCTTATATAGGCAGAAAATACTGCGTAGTTACCCCCACTCCTCTACCTCGAAACCGGTTTGATGACGTCATCTACTGCGCAGTAAGAAAATTCTAGAACAGAATGAGTCATCTACTGTGCAGTTAGAAAATTCTAGAACAGAATGAGTCATCTGGTTCGTGGAAATTTCCCCCACCCCTTTCACAAAACAAGTCTAAACCTGTCTGATGACGTCATCTACTACGCAGTTAGAAATAGAACAAAGAAAACTACGCAGTTACGCGACCTTGAACAGGTTCAAACCTATCTGATGACGTCATCTACTACGCAGGAGAACAAAGAAAACTGCGTATGACCTTGAACAAGCTTAAACCTAAGGTTGACAAAAACCTCACCAGATGGTGTATCTTCTCGCATGTACTCGTCATACATGCAGTTTGAATATATAAACCTTTTCAGATTATGAACAATAAAATGCACCTGTGATCTAAGCAACTATAGTTGATGGTTAGATCACAGGTGCATTTTTTAACAAAATGGTGAATTCACAATTCAAAATGGCGGATAGCGGTCACCAGATGGCGGATTTCAGATAGCAAATTCAAAATGGCGGATTCAGAATGGCGGATTTCAGATAGCAGCCACCAGATGGCGGAAATCTGATTCAAAATGGCGGATAGCAGCCACCAGATGGCGGATTCAAAAGGCTGATAGCAGCCACCAGATGACGGATTCAAATGACGGATTCACAATTCAAAATGGCGGATAAATTTTAAAAATGGCGGACAGTAAGATGGCGGCGGAATTCACCACCAGCGCCACCTGCAAAACCTCGACCATATCCTCAAACTGTCGGTAAAACAGGTCACCAATGTCGACAAATGGTACTTAGCATGGAAATGAACCCTCTGTTGGTAAAACAGATTCCTGTAATGTCGGTATCACCCCCAGCTTCACTACTATATATATATATATATATATATATATATATATATATATATATATATATATATATATATATATATATATATATATATATATATATATATATATATATATATATATATATATATATATATATATATATATATATATATATATATATTATGTATATATATATGTTAGGTGGGTCAAAAAAATCGAATAATTTATTTTTGATTTTATACTCTGAAAAATAGGTTCGTAGACACCTAAAAAGAATTCTCTCCAAGTATAAGCTCTTAATTATAACGGAAGGTCCTCCGCTTTGCGGGTTTCTATTTTTTTCGAATAATCAGATAAAAAAATTTATATCTCGCTTCCAACTGCTTGGAAAAATATTCCGTGGCATAGGTTTTGTGAGAAATTGAATGCTTTACAAAAAGGTCTCTTATGACTTTTTCAAAAACTCAACCGATTAAAAGATATTCATAGTTGAAGTTTGGCTATTTTAAGGAAAATATTCGTTTTTATTATGAATTTTATAAGTCGATGAAAAAAATTATTTCGGATTGCGGAACTCTTGATTTTGTAGGAAATTTACTGCTCTACAAAAATGGTCTCTTATGATTTTTTGATTAAGTGAAGCCGTTACGAGATATTCATCGTCAAACATTAACGAATATCAATATTTCCAGTTTTTGATCAATAATTCGATAAATTTTAATTTAAACTATGAGTTTCAGGAAAATTTACATAAATTTGAGTTTCGATCGATAAAGAAATGTTATAATAAGTTAGATAAAGAATTATTGGAATTATCATTGATTTTCCTTGGAGAAATGCCTCAAGAAAAGATTTCTTTCAAACGTCCTGGTGCTGTTCATCATGCTAGATGGATGGCTAAGGCCATTTATAGTTTGAAAATGTATCTATTCAGAGATGAATTCAAACTCTCTCAGAAAGAATTGCATGGTCTTCGTCATTTCTGTATTTTTATAGTCACATTGTATTTAAAAGCTTGGTTTTCATCAACTTCTGCAACAACTGCTGCTTATCATGACTTGCAGTTTATGAAAAATTTATTGGAGTACAAACATATCAATCCTTTGATTTCTTCAGCTACGTGTGAAAAAATGATTTCGCACTTATGGTATTTGAGCGATGAACTTGCCATTTTATCACTGTTTGACGATGGCGTTCCATTAGAAGTAAAAAAGTATTGTTGAAGCTGTTAATACTCGTGAAGGTACAGATTCTGAAGCTAAAAGATTTGTAATTGCTAAAAAGATTTGAATTCATTGGCGCAGAGAACTCTGAGTGACTTTGTGTCTAAAAAGTCATTAAATATTTTCAAAATCTTCGATCTACCGTATGACTTTCTTGATGTCGATGTTGAATTATGGCCTACTAATGAGAGTTATCTCGAAAATAAAGAATACTTTCAACAACTAAAAGTTGTCAATGATTCAGCAGAGCGAGCTGTTGCATTAGTCAGTGAATATAATCAATGCTTGACAAAAATGAAGAACAATTCCAGTACTTATTGCAAGTTGTCAAAGAACATCAAAAAACATTCCCAAATTGTAATAAAAGAAATTATTTATAGTAATAGCGTACTGTTATGTTAAAAATATAGACAATTATATTGCAATTGATAATTCAATAAAAAATTTATCTATAAAAAAGTTAAATACTGGTTGTTTCTCACTTGATTCAATACTTTTTATATTAAATTTGACAAATAAATATGTCATTCACTTCAAATTAAACTAATCATTGGCTATATGTCGAAAAAAATGCTCTAATTTCTTACGAACCTATTTTTCAGAGTATAAAGTCAAAAATAAATTATTCGATTTTTTTGACCCACCCTAATATATGTATATACTGTATGATATAGTAAATAATGACAATGTGTGATAAGTGGCCATTAAGAGGCAATTTTGCGGCTCCACCTCGTGGATGAATCAGTAACTAATTATGATGAATAGTGCTAAAGGTACGGCTACTGGGAGATACGGACCTGTTAACGAATCCGTTTCCGTTGTCCGACGGACCGTTGATTTCAAATTGATAATCTATAATGATATAGATTTTCATGTAAATTTCTGTAAGGGTAAACAAGATGAGGGTTAACCGCGGAAGTGTTTATTATGTTGTCATCATTATTAACGTACTATTGTTTAACTCACTATTGTTTGAATATTCACGGCGTAAACACGTAAGTTAATTTTATTTATATCTTTTTAAGTAATTTTTTTGTAATTAGTTAATTAAAATAATTAAATAATATTATTTATGCTGTAAATAAAAAATGAAATTATTTAAATTTAAATTAAATATTATAAGTTAAATAAGTTTCCACTTATATATATATAATTAAATATTAATAAAAAAATTTTTTTTTTTTCAGCACAATGGACCGGCCATATTTAAGCGTTGGTGAGTTTTTATTTTTTTTTAATTATTTATAGATAGAGTTAAAACCAATAAGAATATATAAATAAAATATATTTTGTTATTGGGATTAAATTAAACTTTATCTGTAAATAACTGCAATAAAAAAATCCGGTGAAAATAAAAAAATATAAAATCAACTCGTGGAAATTATGTATCCACATATATATATATATATATATATATATATATATATATATATATATATATATATATATATATATATATATATATATATGATTAAATAATTTCCAGGAGATATTTTATTTTTTTATTTTCAATAGAATTTTTTTTTTTATTTCAGTTATTTACAGATAAAGTTTAATCCCAATAACAAAATATATTTTATTAATAATTTGTTATTGGTTTTAAGTTTATATAAATATATATAATTAGAATCAAGTAAAAAATAGTCATTAGGGTTAATTATTATTTTTTTTTAATTAATTCTAACTAATTTTTTTTTTTTTTTTTTTTCAGAAGAAGCTGAAGATTTGGCAAGAGCGCATCAGGCTGCTACTGTGGCGGCAGAAGCTTATCAAAGAAAGATGGCGGAATATAACCACCGTCATTTTCCTTTGATGCCGCCAGTCCAGAATTATAATTATCATCAGCAGCAGCCGCATCAGGACCTACAACAACAACAACAACACCAGCGTCCAGAACAACAACTAGTACAACAACATCATCAAGTACAACATCAACAAGTACAACAACAACAACAAGTACAACAAGAAGTACAACAACAACAACAAGAAGTACAACAGCATGGTGATAAACAGCATATACAACAACAACGAGGTAAATTTCTATTGTGAATTGTTGTAATAATTAATAATTTGTTCAAAAACAATCTATTTTAATTTTTTTTTTTTTTTAGTTACACGCCATTTTCCTGGCTCAAACCGGCCTTCTTCGGCACAGTATCGTGCCAATCAGGAAAGCCGTGGGAGGGTCCTCAGAAGAGGGCGGGGTAACGCTCGGGAGCACGGAGAGGAGGGGGTGGACGAAGTCGGGCATCACAACGGATGATAAACATCTATTATTATTAATTTTTAAAGAAAATAACTTTTTTAATTTTTAAATAAAAAAAAAATAAAATTGGTCTTAATTTTTTTAAATATTCCTTAAGGACGTTCATCCGATAATCCTGTATACATTCGAATTTTTTGAAATAGTCCTTGCGGTGCTAATTTTGAAAATATGAGCAATTTAAAATCGTACATTTAATATGTATTCCCTATTCTAACTTTAGTTAGAGTGAACATTATATTAAATACCAACCATACTTTTCTTAGGATTTCTTTTAAAAACTAAGAATATTTAATTGAAGTTATAACAAGTATTTTTATCAATAATAACATAAACGAGCGGGCATCATTTTTTTATAAAAATTTTTAAAGTTAGCGACTTTCGATATTTTACGGAGTGGAAGTAAGTGAGCAATAGTCTGTAAAGAGGGACAGCACCAGCGTGTGAGAAAGAAACCAATAGCCATAACCTATTGGTGTCTTTTTCTAGGCGATGAACCTCCTTAATTCCTTATTTTCTATGATAGAGCCATTTGATTGCTTGCAATCACTTACTTTCATACATCATTACTATAGTATCGTAGGAATTTTAAATTATCGCGCTATTTATTGGCAGCACCACCTGATTGATTGTGACTTCTTACACACATTATTATTATGTTAGAAATTTCAAATTTGCGCTCCACTTATTAGTAGTGCCATCTGATTGCTCACGACTATTTCATACCAGACTTAGCTCTATGATCGCAGAGTCAGAATCATTCAGAGCCCTCTAACTTCATCAGTTCTTATGACTAAATTATGTTTGCTTATTTCTCGATAATGATTGATATAGTTTATTGACAGATGGAATTAACCCTAATAAACATCGTGTTCATTTTGTTACTTTTATTAACAAAATAATATAAATCTATCAGCGACACATCGGTTTATTTTAGTTGGTAATTTTAAATAAATTTTTTTTATTTTATATATATTATAGTTATAAATAATATATCTAATAATAATACATATATATATAGATATATATATATTTTTTTTTTTCTTAAAAAATTATAAGTACAGTCTGCTTTGCGGCTAAAAAAATATAAATCAATAGATTACATATACAGTCTGCTTTGCGGCTGAAAAATTATAAGTACAGTCTGCTTTGCGGCTAAACATTATATGTACAGTCTGCATTGCGGCTGAATTCAAAAATAAAAATCATAAATATTTTATACATACAGTCTTTTTTGTGTCTAAAAAAACTGTATAATACATAAATTTCCTGTGTACCTTAATCATAAATAAAAGAATTATTAATGTTAAAATTTTTGTATTCTTATATTTGATTTAACCTTCTTCTGTTTAAATTAGTTAAATAGTTATATAAACATTAACCTACAAAAATGTCTCAATCTTGTAAAGTAAATTTATCGATTATTGCCAATAATGAAATGTTGGAAGATGATCATATAGATTATTTTGCCCATCTTCTTCACAGGCAGTTTAATTATGCTGTACGAGAATGTTGGTATGTTTAAATTCTAGATGCACTTCGCGAATTGGATACTAATAAAGAACATATACAAATATTGCATAGCAATAATGCAGAGTATGTTTTTGATGGGAACCACAGACATGACAATGGTGGTCATTGGGTCTGCAGTTATTATGATACAAAAAAAATTTATATTTTTGATTCGCTAAATGAAAAAAAAATTCACATAAATCATAAAGATTTTTTAAGTAAATTATACCCTAATTTTATATTTAATAAAAATACAGTTGAATTTCCTGATGTTCAAAATCAGCCAAATGGTATTGATTGCGGAGTATATGCAATTGCATTCGCGACCTCATTAGCCTTAGGAGAGTGGCCAATAGAATCATCATTTCGCTATGATCATGACCAAATGCGTAACCATTTAATCACACTATTCAATAATGGCATTATCAAGAGTTTTCCAAAATTATCTAATGATAATAAGAAAACTTTAACAAAAAATTTGTCAACAGTCATAAAAGAAGAAAATATAGTTACTGGTACTACTACTAATAATGTGTTTCTCATTAATGAAATTAAAAATGTTGGCCATAAATTAAATAAAGAAGTAATAAAACCTATAGTTATTCAAACTAATGAGTTATCAAACAACGAACGCAAAAGAATAATAATTCAACCAATAGCATTCAATAATTCCGTTCTCAAGGATAAAATTGGATTTAAAACCAGTAAAAACATAATAAAAAATAACGGTTCATCATCAACTAGTCAAAAAAAGAGAAAAATTGAAACCATAACGTGTAGTAATAATGATATTATTGTAACTCAAAACGTTACTCCTGAAAAAAATGTAGAAGTAAAGAATAGTGACAGCTCAAAAAAAATGAAGTTGCCAATACCGATACAAAAGAGGAAAATACAAACAACGTTAGATAAAGAATTAGTACCTACAAAACGACGAAATACTAATAATAAAAGTATTCTACCCAGCCTAGACGATAGGTTTTTTGATATAATTATGGATAGAAGAGGTCAATTACAAGATGATCACATTTATCGATTCAAATTACTTTTAGCTAATTGCTCAATTTATGATCATCGTGACACGTTGTTTTTAGAAAGACCTGAAAGAATTATACCAGTGCCAAAATTACAAAAACATATTCAAATATATGTACAGTAAGTCTGCTGGACACTGGATATGTACATATTATGATACAAAAAAAGTTTATATTTACGATTCTTTAAATAACTTTACTTTAAACGAAGAACAGACTCTATTTTTGAAACACTTATATCCTTATTTTGATTTTGAGTTGAATCCATGTATTTTCTTGAAAGTTCAAAAACAAAATAATAGTACTGACTGTGGTGTATTTGCGATTGCATTTGCAATATCTTTGTTGTATAATCAAAAACCTGAATCTATTAGATACAACCAGAATCTTATGCGTTACCATTTAGTTAAAATGTTTCAGGCAAATGAAATTAGTCATTTTCCAACAATTGATAATAGTTATTCATTGAATTTGTTACCGTTGGATGTAATAGCAAAAAATGATGAAATGGCTTATCGTAAACGTATTCTTCGACAAAATACCAAAAAATTTACACCAAATGATACAAATAAAAAAGCTTTAGATGACTGTGTAGACAATGAACAAAATTTTAATCCAAAAAAAAGTTATTGATCAATCAACCTGAAAATTCTATTAATCATGATTCGTCGTCTGCGCAAAGCTCTGACCTAACTCTTTCTGTCAAGTTATCTGCAGAGTCATTGAACATTAAAGATAATAATTCAAACGAAAATTTATTGACCGATGAATCCCAATATTCTGTTAGTAATGATTTATCGTCTGTGTAATGCACTGATTCAGCACTTTCTGCCCAATCATCATTAGAAGCATTGAGTATTAAAGAGGATAATTCCCTGGAAAAGTTAAATCCAAAAAGGCTTCATCTGTAAATTATAAAAATGCCTTGAATCAAAACAAAAAAGTCCTATTGACGTGAAAATTCGTAATCAAAAGATATTGACAGCTAAAAAATTGTAGCAAAGTATCGTCGAGAAAATTATCGGAAAAACCATATTAATATTAAATCTCCGGAGTATTATGCTAAACAGTTAGCTCAAGTTATCAAAGGGAAAAATGAAGCTGAAAAATATTTAGAAGCTCAAACAATTGTCAAGTGGTCTTTGTGTCAGAGAAAAAGTTACTCGAAAAAACTAACACGTATTTTATATTTATTAAAAAATAAAGCTGAATTACATCTTTCGCATATGTCCGTCGATTCAGCTGTAACTGTAGATGATTATAAAACTATATGTGGCCAATCATGTCATAATATGACTACTGAGTCTTATTATTATGATACATCATATTCTTTTGAAACATTAAATAACCAAATTATTACTGTAAATTCATCGGGTCAATCTACTGACGTATTACCCTTGATAAAAGATCGAAAACAGAAAAAAAAATGGCGTTGTAATAATTATTGTCGGATAACGAAGGAAGTTGAAATATTTAAACAGTATAAAAACTTTCTTGAAAAATTAAAAACCAGAAATTTACGGAATTGTAAAATTCTTCTTACTAATTTATTTCCAAATCATTCAATTGATAAATTAGGCCATTACCATGGTTGTTATATATGTTTCGGTTCGTGCAGATCAGAGTTTGTATATGTTGAATTATTATCATCTCATTTTCCTTCCGTTCGATACATTAAACAACTAATATATAAAATTAAAAATATTTTTAAAGATTTGAATAGCTTAGACAATGCTTTAGAATAATCGAATTTGGAATTTTTGATAGAAATAACTAATGAAATGAAGGAAGCCGGAAGGCTATTAGATGAACCGGGAACGTTATGCTTAGATGAAGATAAGATACAGACAGAACACAAATATGCATTTTTAACATTTACGAAGAGGTCTTTAGATTTACCTAGTTTTAAATGCATATCTTGTCAAAAGTTATGTTTTAGAAGAGAGATCACTGAGATAACTAGGATGCGTAATCCTATTTCAACTGAAACGTGGGTTAATTTGATTACTTTTATTGAGGAAAAAGATCCAACTTTAAAGAGTGATTTTATTTGTGATTATTGTTTAAAAAAATTCGTGGAGAAAATTCTGTACCTCCAACTTGCGTCCTAAATAATATGTACGTTGGAACGATTCCAAATGAAATTAATGCATTGAATGAGTACGAAAAAGTCCTTATTCAGCGAGCAAAAGCGTTTCAAAAGTTCAAAGATTAGGTACTGTCGCTAAAAAAATATACCTCACACTATGCGAATACAAAAATTAGAAGGTCAAGTTTTTCATCTGCCATTACCTTTAGAAGAAACCATGAAAAAATTTGTTCTACAACCGACCCATTAAATAAACATCATGAATTATATATTCTTGTTCGTGGTATTCCCACAAAATCTAATTTAATTTGGGAAAACTTAGTTAATCTAGAGAGTGTTTTTAAATCTCTAACGTGGTTAAAAAAATAATCCTCTTTATACTAATATCAAACTGCCTGAATGTTCTCAAAATTTGTGTAAGTGGTTGGATTCCAAAAACATCAAGTTTCATGTTGAATCAACTGAAGAAAAAAATTCTGAAATTGTGGTAAATAATGACAATTATGAAAATAATTTAGAAAAAACAGATATAGAAGTTAATGTAACGGTAACTGACAAAGAAAATAATGCAGTGAATAAAAGCGAAAAGCTTAAAATAGATGGTAGTAAGTTAGCCAATGAATTATCAGTCCCTGTAACAAACAGAAGGGCTACTTCTCTTGATCATTCTTATAGTAAAGTGTCTTTACCAAAGAAAGAGAATACGAATAAGTTTTCTGTATTGACCCGAAAAATGTGAGTACTAAGAAAGAAGAATGTAATGACAGTAAAACTAAAAAAATAGATTTAACAAAACAAACTGAGGAAACTGATAATCAAGTAATGTGTGAGGAGACTCAAACTAAAAAGAGTCAACACAAAGCTATGGTTACTCAAATATTAAATCCTGAGGGATCTCAGTACGCACAATACACTATATATCCTCTTTACGATAAGAGAAAAAATGATACCTCTACAAATATGTATCAAATGTTAAAAATCAATGAGAAAGCATTGGATAATCGAATGAAAACGTTAGACTTACAATGTTTTCCAGACTTATATCCTTACGGTATACATGGTCAATACGATGAAGACAGGAAAATACCTATTTCTGCTTATGCATATATTAAAGCAAGATTAAAATCTGCTGATTCTCGTTTTCGTCTTAACCAGCAATATCTATTCTTTTTATTGAATGATGCCAATATACGTCAACTAGGTCAAGGTATTTATCAAACGTTAAACGTTACAAATGCACGTGAAAGATATACAGCAGCTAGCTATTTAAAATATCTGAAAAGTGGCCGATTAGAAGCTAATTTAACAACTCTCTTTGCTCGACTTCGAAATTCAGAACAATTTTGGAGTAAACCATGGAATAATTTGAAATGTATGACTCGCCATTACGGACCTGCAACGTGGTTTTTTACTATCAGTCCTGCTGAATGGCTTTGGGATGATTTAACACTCTATCTGAAGACGATAAATGCACCACATTTTGATAATTTATCTTCAAGTCAAGCAATTGCAGCTGATCCAGTATCAGTTTCAAGATTTATTGATAATAAATTTCAAGCTGTACTTGAATTTATTCTATCAGATAGTCATCCTCTTGGTCCAATTAGCCATTTCTTTTGGCGCCGAGAATATCAAGGTAGAGGAATTCAGCATTTTCATTTAATTCTTTGGGTCGAAGGTGCTCCAATATTAGGTATAAACACTAATGAAGAAGTTGTTGAATTTATCATGAAATACGTGACCTGTAGACTTCCTGATAGAAAAATATCACCAACAATGTATAGACGCGTAACTACTCATCAGCAACACCATCATAATAGCTATTGTTTAAGAACAAAAAAACTAAAGACAGGTAATGTAATTAAAGCTTGTCGATTTGGATTTTCACGGCCTGTTTCTGAAAATTTTGTATTACGTGATGTTGCTATTTCAATAGCTGGACGTAGAAACTTAAAAAATAAAAGCCGATTGTACGATCTTCCTCGAAATCAGAGTGAAGTTAATATTAATGATTACAATCCATCAATTTTAACGTTCTGGGAAGGAAATATGGATTTACAATTCATCGGAGAGAAATCTACAGTACTTACTGATTATTCTACAAAATATTCAACTAAAACCGAAAATACTAAAACATCTGAAACAATTAATGAAATAAATTCAACCAAATCTTTGCAACAGCTTTTGTGGAAGATCTCGCTTCGTAGTTTGACTCACAGAGAAGTCGGAGCTCTAGAAGCTGCTGATACTTTGTTGGGTATTTCATTATATGGAACCGATTCAGAAACTGTTGTTAAATGGTTAGATATTAACATGATTAGAAATAGAAAATTGAAAACAAAAGAAGAAATTGAAGAGTTAGAACAAAATAATCCCGAATCAACTGATATATTTTGTCCTTCATTCATTGATGACGTTTACCCTAATCGTCCTGAAGACATAGAAGATGTATGCTTGTATGATTTTGCGAAATGGTGGGAAACAACTAAGAACGAACCGAAAAATGATATTCATCCGTATTATGAAATACGTCCAGGTGTATTTTTAAAGCGACGGTTACAAGGTTATTTAATTAATCATTATAGATACAATGTCGCAAGTAAACCAGAAGATTATTTTTATTCATTGTTATTACTATTTCAACCATGGCGTAATACAGATGAGCTTAAAAATGGATTTGAAACTTATAAAGAATCCTTCGAATATCAGCAGTACATGCTTCAAGAAGCTACCGAATATCATAAATATAATGAAGAATTTGATAAAGGCTTAGAATTCATCAAAAATTTGATTGAAGATAAATGTAAAGATGACAATAAAGATGAAAAAGATTTAGAAGAAGAGTTATTGGACTGTAATGCTGCTGAAGTAGATTTAATAGCGAAGGACTTAAATGATGCTGCACAAAAACATGCTGATAATTATACTCTAGTTGATATGATTAGAAATATGAATGCTGATCAGACCAAAATTTTCGAAAAGATTAAAAGTAATGTATCATCTGATGACACAAAATTATTAAGATTATATGTTAGCGGAGAAGGTGGTACTGGTAAAAGTTTCTTAATTAATGTAATTAAGCACTGGACAAAAGAAGAAATTAATAAAGAAACGGTTGTAACAGCTCCTACTGGTATTGCTGCTTTTAATATCAATGGGCTTACTATACATCGAGTATTTCAACTGCCTGTTGAACACGGTTACACTCCAGCTTATAGGCAATTATCTGATAGTGTGCTAAAAGTATTAAGAGATCAATTGAAAAATACAGTCTTATTTATTATTGATGAAATATCAATGGTCTCAAATATTACCCTGATATATATACATTTAAGATTAGTAGAGATTTTTGATGTTGATGATTGGTTTGGAGGTAAACACGTTGTTGTCTTTGGAGACTTACTCCAACTTCCGCCTGTACATGAAAATCCAAGTTATGTCACATTATCATCGGAAGATGCGATGAAGTACACAAAATCATTGTGTAGTATTAATTTATGGGCCGATTTATTCTGCTATGATGAACTCACGATTAATATGAGACAAAAAGCTGACAAAACTTATGGTGATTTGCTTTCTCGAGTAAGGGTTGGTTCAATGACCCCAGATGACATAAAATTATTGGAAGGAAGAAAAATTTCTATTAAATCTGATCTGTCTTACAATGAGAGATTGCATGAAATATGTAATTTCATCGGTGAAATGTCCTCAGATACAGTCTGTTTAGTACCTGCTTGTAAACAATGTGATCTAATCAATTCAGTTATGACCAGTCAAATATCATCTGAAGAAATAATACTTACGGCTCGTGATCACTTTGATTGCATTAAGTCAATAATGAAAAAAGCATCTGACACTTTAGAAAGAAACGAAGAAAATGTAAGTAAATCAGCTGGACTTGCTAAAACTATAACAATAAAGATTGGTGCAAAAGTTATGTTACGTCGTAATATTGATGTTACACTTGGACTAGTAAATGGACTTATTGGAATAGTTAAATCAGTCTCCAAATCAATTGATAGTTCTGAAATACAACGTATCAATATAGATTTTGGTACAGGTGCTGAATATGCAATTGAAAGAATCAAAGTAAAATTTCTGTTATCTCAAGGTATTTTTGTTGTAAGGGAACAATTTCCATTATGTTTAAGTTATGTAGTGACTATTCATAAAAGTCAAGGCTTAAGTCTGAAAAATGCTGTCATAGAAGCAGGTAATTCTATTTTCAATGTTGGTCAAATTTATGTAGCTCTTTCTCGTGTTACGAAATTGAATGGATTAAATTTAATTAATTTCGATCCTCATGAAGTTAAAGCAAACTCCTTAGCAATTAAAGAATACAATCGCTTAAGGCAAGTTTATAGACCCGACTTATCTGATATTCCAATTCCTACTACTCGTTTTAAAAAAGTATGTGATCTCATCTGGGCAGTCGAAGAAGGTTCTATTCAAATTCTAATCGAACCTAAAAAAAAGAAAAAATCTTCAGATATGCGTCCATTAGCAATCCGAGGTATCAAAAATTTTAATGGAGTTTCGGGAGGTCTGAACTCTGTTATACAATGTATGTTTAATAATACGGTAATCAGAACATTACTAAGTCATGAACTAAAGAACCAAACTAACGACAATGAAATAATCGCATTATTTAGAAAATATAATGATCCTGAAGTAGTTTTAGAGTCAAGTCACATGAACATATCAATAATGCATCCTTGTAATGATACAATTATCAGTCCTGAATTAATATTTCGTCAAATATATGACCAAGGTTGTGAGACAGAGACAGCGGAGGAATAGGGCTAGGAAAATTGGGAGTGGGGAAAGGGACTGATGTTTGGAGAAGGGAGGACGAGAGGTGAACGGAGCAAAGAGGGAAGCGACAACGGCTACCTACTCTTCGTTACTTATGTTCGCCTGATACTTCGACGGGCGTATTTTCTGGCTAAATTATTATTTAACATTGTAAATAATTCATTTTTCTTGATTTAAGTTGTTGTTTACGAGTGCAGTATTATTATTTTAATAATTATTACTATTGAAAAGTTATTATTCACTAAAGACGTGTGGAAATATTTAGTTATTTAATTTAGTTTTGATTATAAATATTCAGAAATATATTTTTTTAGTTAATATCGTTCTGTTCAAAACAATTAATGTTTAATAGTTCAGATGAGTTAATAATTAGTTAATCATAAAGTATGAGTTGGTCTGCGATGATTATTATTTGTGATTATGTTTTTTTGTTTGTGTAAAAATTTATTGAAAGAAAATTAATGTAACTTAATTTTGGAACCAAATTATGGTAAATTTCAATTTATAAATTATTCTAAGTCCCGAGCCAATTTAGTATGGGAATGTATTCTGTCGAATTGGTATGTAATCTGTTGAAGTGATCGAATGCATTCGATATTTAATCTTCAAAGTCAAAATGAAAAACTTAGAATGTAACGAACCGAATGAATAGATAATGGAAGAATTGCCAATTAGAATAATAGTTTGTAAACATTGTATAGATGGCAAAAACGATCATTCCGGTCTGTGGTAAGAGTTTTGTTTGGAAAATGATAAAGTCCCAAAATTTTATCATGGAAAAGTAAGTCTTGGGACAGAGTGTTATTGTGGTGAATATTCTTCCGCCAATAACTCCTGGAGGGACATTACCTTGGCTCGCCTAGAGCATTGGTAAGTACTTCTGAAACTCTTGACAAGACTTGACTTCCCTGGATTTTTGACCATCCGTCAAAAATCCAGTAGGTGATCATAAGCCGTGTAGGTGGGGGCGAAGAGGACACTCTCCATTCGCTCTCAGGGTAGCTGTTTAGGCCCAGGGGTGACGGCTAGTCTCCTGGGGAGCGGGTATTTAGTTGTTGAAGTTTTAGCTCGCGATTTTGGGACGCTCACGGGAGCAAGAATGTGTGTAGAGTTGTCTTGAAAAGACCAGTTTTGACAGTTTTAATCGGATCCTTGCGATTACCGACGAAAGTTTATTTTGGAGATTGTTTGCTTTTTTTTATTTAGCTTTTGGGATTTAATATAACCTAAATTTGTATCACGTGAGTTTTTGTAAATCTTGTCCATAATTTATTTAAATGATTTTGATAAATAAATTTATCTATTATATTCTTTATCATAACCTGTTGGACTTTTGGAGTTTATTTTAGATTTAGTTACTCTATTTATGTTATTTACATCTAACTGAGTTTGTTTTTGGCTTTTACTTTATATCTTGGTATATTTTTGGTAATCCCCGTTTGACCCTGGACTTCGGCGAGCTTCAGATTCGAGCAACGGGGACGTTCGTGTCGCAGTAGTATCATTTTATAGTGCTTTTTATTATTTAAAAACACTCAAAAATTATCCGTTACAAATTTTTGGCGCTCGAACAGGGACCGTAGTATTGTTTTCGTGGTAGCGGGAGTTTTGGGTACTGCGATTTTTTTTTTTTTAGCTAGTCTTTTGTGTCTATTAACTCACCAAGATGAGTAAGAGAACGGGTACAAAAACATGGGTATGGTCGCTAAAAAAGGACGCGGTCATTAGCGAGCTCGAAAAGTTTCACGTGGAAATCGAGCCGAAGGCGACGCTGCCGGAGCTTAGATTTTTGCTAAAAACCGAACTTAACCGAGCACGAATGGCGAATGCGGGTCGTCCCGGTCGATATGACCAACTATTGACCGATCTCGATCAATCCGAGGTCGAATTGGACAACCTAATCGAGGTTATTGAGGAAAATGATGACGACGACCTGTCGGACGAGGTCCCGGAGGACGATGACGCGTCACCCGAGGCACTGACTGCCAGACAAAAACGAGCACGGGAGGAAAGATTGCGAGCCGAGATCGAGGCGGAAGAACGTGAGAGAATAGAACGGGAGGAACGCGAACGGTTAGCACGCGAGGCTGATGAAGAAAAGAGAGAGCAGGAGCGGTTAGCCCGCGAAACCGAAGCCGAAAAAGAGCTACGCGATCGTTTGCGCCAGGAAATAAGGGCGCGACTTTTGCGGGAAAAGGAGGCACAAATGAGGTACGAGGCCGAGCAGCGGAAAAAGGCGGATCAAGAAGACCGCATGAACACTCTCGGCAACAGTCGTGATCGCGTTTCGGTTTCGGAGAATGACCGAAGGCGAGACAAAGACGGAAATCGTCGGTCAGGACGCATAGTCGACCCCGTGAGCCCAGCCAGGGCAGGCACCACGTTCTCAGGAACCCCAGACACGACCCACATTTTTACCCGACGTTTGGGGAGGATTCCGCCGAACTCCGCAGGAGGGATCTGGTGCGGAAGTGGAACGTCGTGTTCAAAGGAGAACGTGACGTACAAGACTTCTTGGAACGATTAGAAGAAATGGCAGACAGTTATGAATTCGAGATGGATCACCTGCTGCCATGCATCCCGATATTGTTGCGCGAAAAGGCCCTCCTCTGGTATAGGAACAACAAGAGAGATTGGGACTCTTGGGAAGATTTTGTGTCGGACCTAAAAGCTTTTTATCTGCCTCCAGGCCTCGAACTCGAGCTGGAAGAGCAGATCCGGAACAGCGTCCATGGAGAAACCGAGTCTGCGGCGGAATACGCAACCCGACTGCAAACCTTGATGCGAAGACATGGCCAGATGTCACACTCGGCCCGTCTTACCCGGCTGTATCAGAACATGAGACCAGAATATCGACGTTACATGAAGCGGACAGAGTTTGCTAACGTCCCAGGACTTTTACGGCTCGCAAGAGAGTACGAGCAGCTCGTTGCTCAAGAAAAACCCCCGCGGTCAAAGAAGCCAAACAAACAGCCCGGAAATCGGAACCTTCGTTCAATCGAAAGCCCGCGAAACCCGTCGAACCGGTGCCGGTAGAGATTTTTGAGTACAATTGGCGAGATTGTTGCTGGCGATGCCGCCAAAAGGGGCATTTCAGTGAACAATGTACGAATCGGGCGGTAAAGTTTTGTAGGCGGTGCGGAAAAATGGACGTGTATTCTCGCGATTGCTGCCCATACCAGGGAAACGCCGCGAGGACCGGTACGCGCTCCCAAAACCGGCCCGTGAACCCACAGGGAGCACCTCAACACGGAAAGAACACTGCCCCGACCAGTCCAGAGCCTCAGCCGGGCACTTCCAGCCAACAGCACTGAAGCCCGGGGAGAAACGTCCATTTACCGAGATCGGACTCGGTAATATAAAAATCCATGCATTGATGGACACTGGGGCAACCGCGTCTATTGTCTCTCAACGAATTTGGGACTTTATCCGCGGAAATAGGCTACACACGAAACATAACCCCACTCCGATACGGGGATCGACATTAGGAAATCAAGTAATCCTGTCCTCTGGTACAGTCTGGGTCAATATCCAAGAAAACAATCGCTCTTACGAGCTACCATTTCACGTCATGCCAACCTACACAAACGATATGCTTTTAGGCGTTGACAACCTGACGATATTAGGTTATCAGTTGCAACGCAGGGCAGAATCTTTCAGTGCGTTGGAGATAGAATACGATTTGGAGACTGCTCGGCAAGAGATAAAGACCTGGCTCAAACGAGACGAAGAAATAGTTGGTCCTACCCGGTGTGCGACGCACAAGATTAAAATTAAACCGGGAACTGAACCTGTGAAGGCGCGTTACTTTCCGAAAAACCCGAAAATGCAGCAAATCATGAACGACGAAGTTGACAAAATGCTGAAAGATGGGATCATCGAACCATCAAACAGCCCGTGGAACTCTCCTGTCGTGCTGGTCAAGAAAAAGGACCGGAAATACCGGTTTTGCGTAGATTTTAGGAAAGTAAACGACGTCTCCGAGAAAGATGCATTTCCCATACCACATGTGAATGCATCACTGGACAAACTGAGAAAGGCTAAATTTATTAGCACAATCGACTTGAAAAGTGGGTACTGGCAGATACCACTAGAGGAAGGAAGCAAACCGTTGACTGCTTTCACGATTCCTGGACGTGGACTGTTTCAATTCCGAGTAATGCCTTTTGGTCTACATTCAGCGCCTGCGACGTTCCAGCGCGTAATGTACGAAGTTTTAGGCGCGGATCTTGAAACACACGTAGTAGTGTACCTGGACGACATAATCGTGGTTAGTGAAACCCTCGCTGAACACATGAAAATCTTGGAAAAGGTCATGACTCGACTTCGCGCGGCGAACCTGAAATTGAATCCAGAGAAATCGCACTTTCTGAAGAAAAGTACTGTGTACTTAGGCCACGTAATCGACGAGCAGGGAATTCGAACGGACCCAGAAAAGGTTCAAGCAATCACCGAGATTGCACCACCGCGGAATACCAAAGAACTACGACAGTTCTTAGGTATGATTTCTTGGTACCGTCGTTTTATTCCAAATTGCGCTGATTTGACTAAACCGTTGTCTTCCCTTCTTCAAAAGAAGAAACGTTGGAGATGGGAAACCCTAGAACAAACCGCGTTCGATACGCTGAAAAACCACCTAAAATCGGACCCATTATTGGTCCCTCCGGATTTCTCGAAACGTTTCGTGCTACAAACGGATGCGAGCGACGTCGGAATAGGCGCTGTCTTGACGCAAGAACATGATGGCGCAGAAAAGGTCGTCGCATATGCGAGCCGAGGGCTGACGAAAACCGAACGTAACTATAGCGTGACCGAAAAGGAATGCCTCGCAGTGGTCTGGGCAATCCAAAAACTGAGACCGTATCTCGAAGAGTATGAGTTCACGGTTATCACGGATCACCAGTCACTGAAATGGCTTCGATCAATAGAGAGTCCAAGTGGACGCGTAGCACGATGGAATTTGTATTTGCAACAGTACAATTTCGACGTCGTATACCGGAAAGGGAAATGGAACAAAGTCGCAGACGCGCTATCGCGAAGTACCCCTGAAAATTCCAATGAGGAAGATTCTCACGGGTCAGAAAGCAATTTAGTACTAGAAGCCTTAGAGCTGGGAGATACTTGGTACGAAAGAATCGTCAAAGGAGTCGAAAATGACCCTCAGCGTTATCCTGAGTACTGCCTGAAGCAAGGCCTGTTATACCGACATCGTTATCATAGCTTAGACTACACTGATCGAGGCGACGTCTGGAAATTATGTGTTCCGGTCGCAGGAGTCAGTAAGGTATTACGGGAAAATCATGATGTTCCTTCAGCCGGACATTTAGGCATTGCAAAAACGATTGCTCGTGTTTCGAGCCAATACTATTGGCCACGTATGAGGGCTGAAATCACGTCCTATGTGCGCCAGTGCGGGACATGTCAGGCATTCAAGGCCTCACAACGACCCCCGTCGGCCCCAATGGGAACAATCCCTGCTCTGAAGCCCTGGTCCGTCGTATCTGCGGACGTAATAGGCCCCAAACCGCGATCGTCGCGAGGAATGAGTTACCTGGTAGTCTTTCAAGACAAATTTTCCAAGTGGATAGAAATCCAGCCGCTACGACGACAGACAGCCACCGCGATTGCGACTGCTTTCAAGGAAAGAGTCTTGCTGCGATTTGGCAGGGTGGACACGGTGATTACCGACAATGGTACCCCTTTTGTAAGCAAGGAATTCACTTCCTTATTGCAACAATTCGGGATAAATCACGTACGAACCCCACCATATTCGCCTCAATGCAATCCAGTCGAGAGAACAAACCGGGTTATAGGAACAATGACCGCCCAATTCGTCGGATCCAACCAGCGAAATTGGGATAAGCAAGTCCCAGAGTTCACTTTCGCCTACAACACGGCGAAACACGACGCGACAGAATTTTCTCCGGCGTATTTAAATTACGGTCGTGAAATCCTACCTCCTCTGTCAATAAGGGCACGAGCCGACCGAGGGAAAGACGAGGTTTATGATCCGCATCGGGCAGCCAATACCTTGGAAGACACCATTGAGTTGGTCAAGGTTAATCTGGCCCAGGCCTATGGGAAACAAGCCAAGTATTACAATCACAAACGTGGTTCCTGGCAGCCAGCTCTTGGAGACCTGGTCAGCAAGCGGGAACATCATTTGTCATCGGCGACTGATCACTTTTCGGCTAAACTTGCGGAGAAGTACGCGACGGGTTTTACAGTTACTAAAATCGTCGGCCCTTCCGTATACGAGGTTAGCAAAGAGGGTAAAACGTTCACCGCGCACATTAAAGATTTAAAACGTTTCCATGAGGGAAATCCCCGGTACCTAACTATGAAAAACCCGAACGCGATCAAATTGACCGCGGAAATTATGAACCGGACTTAGATGAAACCTTGGGACCGCGTCGTGTAACCCGAGCTAGGGCCAAAAAGGCAAAATTAGAATCAGCCGCCGGAGAACCAGGTTGAAAGCGGAACGCCAAGTAAACTGTTAGAGTCAAGTCGCATTTTTTTGGCATGTTTAGACTGGGCTGATTTTGAAAAATTTTGGTCAAATTTTATCACCTAGTAGCCAATCACGTAAATTTCGTAAAATCGAAATGTCAATACAGGGTTATGAGCCAAACGAAATACAAAGTTCTGTTCTGTTTTAGGAAAACTTACGATTAGAGGTCAAAACTGGTTTTAGGAATGTTGTTCGAATCAATATATTTTGTTTGAGTTTTGTTTTTGTATATTTAGAACTTACAAGATGGAGCCTGAATTCACCGTAGAGGAGGAGTTATGGCTGTTAGAGGAGATGCTGAACAAACCGCTTCACATCGTCCTCCACCACCTGCCAGAAGCTGCAAGACCGTCAACGTCTAGCCCCGAAAACGCCGCAACGCCAGAGCCCTATGATCCGACTAAACCGGGCTTTGTAAGACCTGATCGGCAGCTAACCAAGCCGACCAGAACCCAGCCGAAAAGGGTCAGCCAGGGACTATTTAAGCGAAAGAGGCCCAAAGTACTGATCAGGCCCGTCACAGCCAGCTTGTTGAAGCTGACCAGGACGCCGAGATCGAAAACAAGTAGATTGGAGGAACTTTTGGTGCCAGCCCCACTCAGGAAACCTCTCCAGAAAAGATGTCAAAAGTCGGAAACCACGACACAACCATCAACCCGGGCCCACGCCTCAAGCACAGTCCCCAGTTGATCGCTGCGCCGCAGATGACGAAACCTGGGGATGACGTTGCATCAGCTGCTGAACCTGGGGTATCGATAGCTGCCAATGAACACGCTATACTTACCAATGAGGATCCTGAAGTCGTTGAATATGCCGTTGAACCTGTCGTCGATCCCGTCACACCTATCAATACGGTTGAACCAGTGGAACCTGTGAAAAGCAAAGAAAGTGCTAACCGTCCGGGCCCACGTCAGAGACGCAGCCCCCAACGGGAAAGTCTGAGAAGAAGGGAACCCATCGTTGAGCCAGAAGTCCGCTGGGTGATGCCCGAATATCCAGAACTGGAGGACTACCCGGAGTCCTTCGCAGACAAGCCGGGAGACCTGTTCACCAGCACTCAGATCACCAAAACACCGATGCAGCGACTAAAGGACTCCATGATCTCCTTGGAGAAGATGGAGAGCCGACCCTTCCTGCCAGGAAGGAAAACCAGGCGCACCTTGACCGCCTACGACAAACACGGGCGCATCTGGAAGGTCACGCAGACGAGGAACCAGCCGAAACCGACTCTAATACTGACCAAGGAGCGGTTAGAGGACCGGTTGGGTAGATACACCTAAAGAAAAGTGGCAAACCAGTTCACCACTTTTCTTTCCAAGGAAAGAGGGGTATGACCAAGGTTGTGAGACAGAGACAGCGGAGGAATAGGGCTAGGAAAATTGGGAGTGGGGAAAGGGACTGATGTTTGGAGAAGGGAGGACGAGAGGTGAACGGAGCAAAGAGGGAAGCGACAACGGCTACCTACTCTTCGTTACTTATGTTCGCCTGATACTTCGACGGGCGTATTTTCTGGCTAAATTATTATTTAACATTGTAAATAATTCATTTTTCTTGATTTAAGTTGTTGTTTACGAGTGCAGTATTATTATTTTAATAATTATTACTATTGAAAAGTTATTATTCACTAAAGACGTGTGGAAATATTTAGTTATTTAATTTAGTTTTGATTATAAATATTCAGAAATATATTTTTTTTTAGTTAATATCGTTCTGTTCAAAACAATTAATGTTTAATAGTTCAGATGAGTTAATAATTAGTTAATCATAAAGTATGAGTTGGTCTGCGATGATTATTATTTGTGATTATGTTTTTTTTGTTTGTGTAAAAATTTATTGAAAGAAAATTAATGTAACTTAATTTTGGAACCAAATTATGGTAAATTTCCAATTTATAAATTATTCTAAGTCCCGAGCCAATTTAGTATGGGAATGTATTCTGTCGAATTGGTATGTAATCTGTTGAAGTGATCGAATGCATTCGATATTTAATCTTCAAAGTCAAAATGAAAAACTTAGAATGTAACGAACCGAATGAATAGATAATGGAAGAATTGCCAATTAGAATAATAGTTTGTAAACATTGTATAGATGGCAAAAACGATCATTCCGGTCTGTGGTAAGAGTTTTGTTTGGAAAATGATAAAGTCCCAAAATTTTATCATGGAAAAGTAAGTCTTGGGACAGAGTGTTATTGTGGTGAATATTCTTCCGCCAATAACTCCTGGAGGGACATTACCTTGGCTCGCCTAGAGCATTGGTAAGTACTTCTGAAACTCTTGACAAGACTTGACTTCCCTGGATTTTTGACCATCCGTCAAAAATCCAGTAGGTGATCATAAGCCGTGTAGGTGGGGGGGCGAAGAGGACACTCTCCATTCGCTCTCAGGGTAGCTGTTTAGGCCCAGGGGTGACGGCTAGTCTCCTGGGGAGCGGGTATTTAGTTGTTGAAGTTTTAGCTCGCGATTTTGGGACGCTCACGGGAGCAAGAATGTGTGTAGAGTTGTCTTGAAAAGACCAGTTTTGACAGTTTTAATCGGATCCTTGCGATTACCGACGAAAGTTTATTTTGGAGATTGTTTGCTTTTTTTTATTTAGCTTTTGGGATTTAATATAACCTAAATTTGTATCACGTGAGTTTTTGTAAATCTTGTCCATAATTTATTTAAATGATTTTGATAAATAAATTTATCTATTATATTCTTTATCATAACCTGTTGGACTTTTGGAGTTTATTTTAGATTTAGTTACTCTATTTATGTTATTTACATCTAACTGAGTTTGTTTTTGGCTTTTACTTTATATCTTGGTATATTTTTGGTAATCCCCGTTTGACCCTGGACTTCGGCGAGCTTCAGATTCGAGCAACGGGGACGTTCGTGTCGCAGTAGTATCATTTTATAGTGCTTTTTATTATTTAAAAACACTCAAAAATTATCCGTTACAAATATGCAATAATAACCGTAGTATTGAAAATTTAGTGCAATATAATTTATCGCATAGTGATCGATGTCAAGTTTGTAATTATACCAATTCTTATAATACATTAGAAAATATATTATGTATTTCAATCAATGATGAGACGAAAACATTTGAGTTACAAGAATTAATTGACACATCGTTCAAACACTGGTGTAAAAACACGAAATTTTGTGAAAATTGTAAAAAAGTGAATGATACACTCACAAAAATTTCCTTTAATTCTTTACAATCGATAATAGTTATAAAATTAGGTTTCTCCAACGAGAGTAGACAAAGATTAGTTAACAAGAAAAAAGGATTTATAAAATCAGTTCCTACAGCAAAAATATTGTTATGTAATTCAACGTATCATGTTGTTAGTGCAATATTTTCCTTTTCAAACGATGGTAATCCTAATCACTATGTGGCTATGATTAGAAACAAATCGACTTGGAATCAAATTAATGATGATTCTATACAATCAGAAAGATGGCCTACAAACTCTAAAAATGCTTACATCTTTTTCTTACAAAAAAAATAAATTTAATACTAGTTACTAGGTCGACTGCCTATTTCTTGGGGCGTGTTTTAACGAGTATTTTCGAAATTTAGAAGTTGGATTGAAATTATTCTTTAACGATATGTACAAACTTCAACTCCACATAATCTAATCACTCAATTGTTAAGGTAATACTAAAAGATAGATGACTATAGTTCTGTCTATATACGCTGTGTATAAGAATTTATAAGAACTGATAAAAATAACGGACAGTCAATGTGATATTTATTTTGTTCTTACCAACAAATTCGTTGCTATAGACAGTAATTTTTACAGTTGTTATAAATATGCGAGAATAGATGGGAAAATATGCGAGAATACGTGAGGAAGGGTAAGGGACAGATGTGTGAAAGTGAAACGATACATGGAAGTGCCTTGTAGAGTAAGGGAAGTGGATTTGTGGGAGGATGTGGTTAGGGACGCATTTAAAAACATAGAAGTGACATGTTAAATGTCAATATTACGAATTTTTTCTCCTATTCACGTCGTATTAATGGGCGACGTCAAAATTTCAACTTTTGGGCCTCAGTAGAGCATATATCTACGCGTTCTCGCTTAAGACGTGCAATGTTTTCATCTTCTATGGGCTAGACAACAAATAAATAAAAAAAAAAAATTATATATACATTATTTGATTAGACCTGATTTATTTCTACACAGAATAATTTTGATTAAAGAAAATTTGTACATATATATTTACTAGGGTGATTCAAAAAAAAAGAATATTTTTTTTTTCGTTTGGTACTCTGAAAAATAGGTTCCTAGACACCTCTAATAAAGCCTCTCCAAGCATGAGTTCTTAATTGTAACGGGAAGGTCCTCCTTCTTACAGTTTTCTATTTTTTCTTATTATCAGATAGAAAAATTTATATCTCGCTTCCAACTACTTGAAAAAATATCTTGTTCCTTAGATTTTGTAGGAAATTGAATGCTCTACAAAAAAGGTCTCTTACGATTTTTTTCGTAAACCCAACCGTTTAAATAATATTAACGGTTAAAGTTTGATTATTTTTGGGAAAATTTTTTATTTCTTATGAATTTTATAACTCAATGAAAAAAATCATTATGAATGATGAAACTCATAGTTTTGTAGGAAATTTACTGCTCTATAAAAATGGTCTCTTATGATTTTTCGATCAAGTTGAGCGTTTACGAGATATTCATCGTCAAACATCAATGCATATCAATTTTTCTAGTTTTTGATCAATAATTCGAAAAATTTCAATTTATTCTGTGAGTTTCAAGGAAATTTAGACAAATTTGAGTTTTTATTATAAAAGCAACTCCTATAGATGTTTTCTGTTCAAAAATTCATTTGAAAGTTTTTATTCTAATAATATTTTTTTAATTTTATCTTTAATAATTTAAAATCTTAATCGCGTTGTCATTTATTATTATGAAATTTGTTCAGTGCGTATTTTTAAATTGTTTTTCACAAAATATACATAAAATTTTCGTTCGAGGGGATTTTTGTTTTGAATTCCATTTCTTCTTCTGTTTGTCTTCTGAAACTAACGCCATCTATGTTTTTACTCTCAACTATCTTCAGTATCTACCCATTTAATACCGTATTTTCAGTGTTCCTAAAACTGATCATCTTGAATATGTAATAAAATAATTCATTTTAAATAAGTCTTATAATCATCACATAAATTTATTTATCATCAATTAACCTACAATGAAGAAAAGAAATACGTTTTATCGGAATACCTCTACAAAGAATTTCGGAACGTAAGTTACCAAAAGTGAAAGAGGTTATGCGTGTGTTTTTCTACCAACTTAAAATTTTAAAGTATTCAATCAAACAAAGTGCTAAAAATTCAGTTGACCAAGTTATTAAACTGTGGAGAAAAAATCAGATTCCAACTAGTGGAGCTCCTAATGCAGTCAAAAAATTTCTTCGCTATCACAGTCAATGGTTAAAATTACAAAAAAATTTCGATAAAAAGAATTCAGCGCAAAACCAAAAGGAAATGAAATTTCAGACTGATCTTGAACAATTATTCGACATTGTGAGCGAAAAATCCTTAAAAGTGCTTGATGATAATATTAGAAAGTTGTATTTGGATCAAAAATTCGGTACCCATAAAGAGATTCTTTCTAATAATGTACCTGTATCAAACTTAACCACAACTATGATGGGAATAGATGAGAGTAGTAAGTATCTGAGATATTTAATTATTATAAAGTCAGGTAGTAGTGTAACTTTTCATAGATGACTAGATGACATTTGACTAGACAATTTTTGGAGTCCTTTCTTAATTATTTGTCATCAAAATGAATAAATTCTATACATTTTCTTCGTTTAATTTATAAAACAGATCTTATTCCAGACTTAGATCAACCGTCTACCAGTCATGCGATTGTTCCAAGTGAAAAATCAGAGTCGTTCTCTACGTATACATTAAGTGGAGTTACAAATTTTGGATCTGATTCAGAGTATGAACCTCCAATTCCGACAAAACGAGCAAAACTTGATGTCTTAACTCCTGAAGTCATTTTTGGACTCGACCGAGCTAATGTCAGCAGTAGAAATGCGATGTTTATTATTGCTCCGGTTTTACTAGCAGTAGGTATTAAAATTGAAGATACAACGCTCAGTTATAGTTCAATTCAACGAGCTCGTATGCTTCAAAGAGAAGACATTGCTAAAGGACTTAATGATAACTTTAAGACACACGATAAATACGTTGTGCATTGGGACGGAAAAATGCTGAATGACCTTGTTGGATCAAAATCTGTGGAACGGCTACCAGTTATTTTAACTGCATTTGGTACCGAACAATTACTTGGGGTTCCAAAAATGAATTCTGGGACGGCAGACAATCAAACATCAGCCATTTTATCGACATTGAGTGAATGGGGTATTACTAATTATGGTAAGGCGATGTGTTTTGACACGACGGCAGTTAATACAGGTAACTTATCAATGATAATTTAATCTAAAAAATATTTAATTATTAACGTTCTAGTTTAATTTTTATTGCTTACTGAATTTCACTTTTGAAATTATTGAGAATTATTTACTCATTTGGATTTTAAATATAATCTACAATTTGTTGAAAATATTAAATTTAACGATAGTTATCTATTTTCTTTATACAGGAATTCATAACGGTACATGTAAGGCAATTGAAAAGACTTTGGGAAGAGAGTTAATCTGGTTACCATGTCGTCACCACATTTTTGAGATCATATTGAGAAGTGCATTTGAAGTATATTGGCCTGTGTCATCTGGGCCAAACGTACCAATGTTCGGAAGATTTAAAAAATCGTGGGATGAAATAAATAAAACTAATTATAAATCTGGAATTGAAGATACTGTTGTTGCTGATATCATTTTGGATAAAAAAATGAAATATCTAGTTTAATTGCACAATCCTTACAGGTATGATTTAACTGCGATTTTAAGAAAAAAATTTTCTTGTTTCTGACAAATTTTTAATTGTTTTTGATAGTTACTACAACCCCGAGATGACTATAAAGAATTGTTGGAATTGTCGTTGATTTTCCTTGGAGAAATGCCTCAAGAAGAAATTTTTTCAAACGTCCTGGTGCAATTCATCATGCTAGGTGGATGGCGAAGGCAATTTACAGTTTAAAAATGTTTCTATTCAGAAATGAATTTAAACTTTCTAATAAAGAATTGGACGGTCTTCGGCAAATTTGTATATTTATAGTTACACTGTATTTAAAAGCTTGGTTTTCATCAACTTCTGCAACAACTGCTGCTAATCATGACTTGCAGTTTTTGAAAAATTTATTCGAGTACAAAAATATCAATTCATTGATTTCTTCAGCAACTTGTGAAAAAATGATTTTGCATTTATGGTATTTAAGTGATGAACTTGCCATTTTATCATTATTTGACGATACCGTTTCATTGGAAGTAAAAAAATATTGTTGGAGCTGTTAATACTCGTAACGGTACAGATTCTAAAGCTAAAAATTTTATAATTGATAAAAACGATTTGAATTCATTAACGCAAAAAGTCTGAGTGACTTTGTTTCTAAAAAGTCTTTAAATCTCTTTAAAATCTTTGATTTACCATAAGACTTCCTTGATAAAGATATTGAATCGTGGCCTACTAATGACAGTTACATTGAAAATAAAGAATACTTTAACCAATTGAAAGTTGTTAATGATTCAGCAGAACGAGCTGTTGCATTAGTTAGTGAGTATAATCAATGCTTGACAAAAATGAAGAGCAATTCCAATACTTATTGCAAATTATCAAAGAACATCGAAAAAACTACCCAAACTGCAATAGAGGAAATTATTTACAGTAAAAGTGTACCGTTAAGTTATGTTGAAAATATTGAAAATTATATGGCAGTTGATAATTAAATAAATAAATTCTTCGATAAAAAAGTGAAACACATGTGAAACACACTAAATTGAATTATATATTTAAAAAAATGCACTAATTTTTTGTTTTAATGTAATCAAACATGTCCAAGACTAAAAAAACTAATTAAAAAAATAGTTCATAACATATTTCTATTCATAGAAACTCAAATTTGTCTAAATTTCCTTGAAACTCACAGAATAAATTGAAATTTTTCGAATTATTGATCAAAAACTAGAAAAATTGATATGCATTGATGTTTGACGATGAATATCTCGTAAACGCTCAACTTGATCGAAAAATCATAAGAGACCATTTTTATAGAGCAGTAAATTTCCTACAAAACTATGAGTTTCATCATTCATAATGATTTTTTTCATTGAGTTATAAAATTCATAAGAAATAAAAAATTTTCCCAAAAATAATCAAACTTTAACCGTTAATATCTTTTTTAAACGGTTGGGTTTACGAAAAAATCGTAAGAGACCTTTTTGTAGAGCATTCAATTTCCTACAAAATCTAAGGAACAAGATATTTTTTCAAGTAGTTGGAAGCGAGATATAAATTTTTCTATCTGATAATAAGAAAAAATAGAAAACTGTAAGAAGGAGGACCTTCCCGTTACAATTAAGAACTCATGATTGGAGAGGCTTTCTTAGAGGTGTCTAGGAACCTATTTTTCAGAGTACCAAACGAAAAAAAAAATATTCTTTTTTTTTGAATCACCCTAATATTTACTATTGTTTATTATTGTATGAACTTATGATGTTTGAGTGGAAATAAAATACGCCAACTATAATTACGCTGAGTAACTTCCCATATGGAAGTCAATTTGAGTTACTTTCAAAGTCATGGTTGAAAAAATTTTACTTTACAAAAAAAAATGAAATCCGAACAAAAACAGCTTCGCTGTAAATAGTTGCGCCAAGTTCTCGTTCATATAATGATAAAAAATTTTAAAAAAAACTAAAATTTTTTATTTCACAAAAAGACTTGAAATAAAAAACAAACCAAGTGCCTTTGTGATTTTTTTCGATAATAGGAAAAAATTTTGTTGTGAATTTCTCAAATAGAAAAAAAATTTTGGACTGTACTTGGCATGCGTCATTGAGTAACCCAAATTTCTCCATATTCGACAACTGTTTTGATGTATACAAATTCGATAACATTTTTTATGCGTACAAACAAATATATAAGATTAAGTAAATCACAATTCTGATGCTTTCCCGCCAGTTTTAATAATTATATGCTTGTACGGTTACAAAGGAAACTTGTTTTTAATCTTTAGCTGCATTATCGACCGACAATATGCTATGCGCTCATATTAAAGCTATGAAAGTATAGTATGAGTTATATTTAAAAATATAGAAAAAATTGACTAAATATAATATAGTGACACGAATTTAATAATTATAGTCAAACGAGTGACTTTAGTTAACGGTTCATAGACTTAGTGAGTAATAATCTTAGAAAAATTAGGGTACTCAATGACGCACGCTAAGTACAGTCCTAAATTTTTTTTCTATTTGAGAAATTCACAACAAAATTTTTTCCTATTATCGAAAAAAATCACAAAGGCACTTGGTTTTTTTTTGATTTCAAGTCTTTTTGTGAAATAAAAAATTTTAGTTTTTTTTTTAATTTTTTATCATTATATGAACGAGAACTTGGCGCAACTATTTACAGCGAAGCTGTTTTTGTTCGGATTGAAGTATACTCAACGAATTAAAAACACTGCTTACTGGATTAATATCAGTTTTAGTGAAAAAATCCGTTTCGAAAATTTTTTTCAGATTTTTAGTGAAAATAACTGTCAATATAGTAGTCTGGTGAAGATATCTGAAATAACACAAAATTTTTTAATTCAATTTTTTCAGTTCCGTCATTAAGCTTTCATGAAGAAACTTGATCATGCTTCGTTTAATTGTAATTAACACATTTTGATTGGCAATCACACCGCATTTTCTCAATTTAGTCGGCCATACGTTTTATTTTTTAATCAACTCAATTTTCGCAGTGATTCCACGACAGAGTCAACGTATGCAGGCGTATTCACTTGTAAGCAAATTGCATAACCGAACAGGAGAGGGCGTTTTATTGAAATCATAAACGATGTGCGGAGAATTTAAAAATTTCAAATAAAATACGTATGCCATGTTGATTTTACCTAACTTTTGTTAAACGTATCATAAAATAATATTTCATTAATTACATTTATGCATTTTATAGGTTGACTTACTTATAAATGTTGAAACATTAAAAGGATGTTCATGTATCCTGAAAAAATTTGGGGTACTCAATGACGCGCGCCAAGTACGATAAAAAAATTTTTTCTTAATTTTGAAATTTTCAACAAATTTTTTTCAATTTTTTCAACATTATGACGGTTTCTTGGTATTTTTTTGTATTTAACTTTTTTTTGTATAGAATGAAAATTATTGTAACGAGTCGTATTTTTTTTGCAAAGTGCAGATGTTATTGAGATGAGTTTTATGAACGTGGACTTGGTGCAATTTTTTACAGTGAAACTGTTTTTGTTCGGATTTTATTACTATATACATGTCAACACTTGTCACGCGCTTTAAATAGTTTAATTATTAGTTCTTTTTATAAAACAGCAATAATTATATAATTTTTTTCATTTTTTAGCGTTATCTTAATTTATAAAATTTTCGCTCCCCCGTTTTTCGATACTACGAAAGATTTTACTAATTTCGGTCGAATTTTTTATTTCGATGTTGGTACTTTTCAATTTTCTGCGTATAGTATACCACCGAGTATTAGAGTTAGTCCGTTTCCATTTAACGCCTGAGATCCTCTCCGGATAGTTACTCTGTTCCAGATTTTTTATTTTTAAGTTGGTACATTACATTTTGTGAGAATAGTATACTACTGTATAGTATCAGAGTTGTTCCATTCCCATTGAAAGTTTGATAAAATAGGCCGTTAATTCAAATCTAGTCTATTTAAAATTGTAATTTTATTCTATTTTAACGTTTAATTTTAATTATTATAATCGATATTATTGTTATCATTGTTTAACTTAATTATAATAATGAATATTTGTTGTAGACATTTGATGTAAATATAAAGTGTGAATTGTTTTCATTACTTTTTCAGCTTTGAACTGGGATACTCCTAAATATATCCAGCAGGTGTCACTATGTGCCAGAAAGGCGCGAATTTGAATTCATTTTAAATATTATATTAAAATTAATTCAAATTTATTGTACTCATACATAATCCTAATACATGCCCGGCTGTAAGCTGTAATGCTTTTAGATGCACCTGGCATGTCTGAAAAATTAAGCTGTTATTTTGAATTTAAATTCATTGATTATTTCTTTACATGTATTTGTAAAATAATTAACACAACTTTATTTTAGAAAACTTTTTATTATTTTATTTTTTTTTAATACTTGTATATTTCTGTCTTTATCATAATTATTGTTATAGAGATATTATTATTATTATTATTATTATTATTATTATTATTATTATTATTGTTATTGTTATAGTTATGAAGATTATTATTTAATTAATCTAACATCCGGCCCTCAGTCGAAGGAATTCTAAATAAACACATAGCGACGACTAATATAAATTATAGTAGTTATAATTTCAAAAAACGTGGGAAATTTTAAAGTTAAAAAATTCATATGAAATTTTATTATTATCATTGCAATAATAATAATAGCAATTATAATTCTTCCTGTTTATAAAAGGATGCTAAATTATTAGTTATTAAGAAAATTATTCATTTTTATTCCAAATAGCGCGCGAAAATTCAATTTTCAAAATTTCAATCAAAATTTTATTATTATATTTATAACATCTTATTCCTTGAAGGGGAAGGATGCTATACTAAAATAATAATTATTATTTGTTAATACCGATGTACATACACTATTTGTATGACTTGTATCGTTATAAGTCGACTACAATTACGTACAGTAAGTCATTTAAGTGTTTCCAGGTACAAATCAAAATTTACTATCAATTTTAAATCACATTATTTTGTTTCGTTTGCTGATAAGACTATTGATTTCTCGAGTGTTAATTTGAATAATAATATGATTAAGACAATGAATTGTGTATAATTGCCGTAGTTAACAAACGATGGAAATTATCATGCGCAACAATTACTGGCTACCATTAATGATATCGAGTATAGGTTATATATACCAAGCACAAAAAGCTTGCAAAATATTGTACGGTGACTTATTACATGGTGAATAATATAATGATCAGTAAGTAATTTTTTTCTCGACTTCTGTTTTTTTCCTTTGATGTAATTATTATCATTCTCTCTTTACAGTGAAGTACAACGAGAATAAGAGCGTAAAAGATGTGATTGTAACAAAAAATGCGAGATATTATGTATGTAACAACTATTTGTTAGTAAATTATGAATAGAACCCTCTACTAAGCCTGCCTATGTATATGGTTGATAAATCCATTTTTTTGTCTCTACAACCCATGCAGGAAACCCCCAGAGTTGACAAAGGGGCCAGGCTTGGGTCAGTACTGGGAAACCTACCTGTGGCGTACCTATATTGGCCCATGCCTGGGCCAGGATGCTTAACCCAGCCTCGGCCATGCCAATGATTATCCAAGTTTGAGCCAAGACTGGCTAACCTAGTCTTGGCCATTCATTGGTGACCCAAGCTTGGGCCAAGACTTGCTAACCTAGCCTTGGCCGGCCCAATGATTGCTCGAGCCTGAGTCAGAATTAGATTCCCCAGCCACGGCCATTCAATGGGAAATCCAAAGTTAATTAATCATTAAACAATAGAATTTTAAACAGTAAATATTTATTGCTCAACGAATATTTGTTAGCAAACGTTAAAATTGAAAATTCATTATTCAACCAAAACATTTGCGTATCGTCAAAATTGATATAGTCTTTAGAAAATTAAAATATAAAATTTACAGTTGAATTTTTAATATTGATAATTTTAAACATTAAAATTTATAATAAGATATTAAAAATATACAGAACGATGTACGAAATCTAAAGTAATATAAGAACGTGACGCTTGCATTTTTTTAATAACTAATAAACATTTGTAAAAAAATAGTTAATTTTCATCCAAACACAATATTAAATAACATAAATTATATAAATAATAAACCGTCACACTTGGTCACCATATAGATTTAGCTTATAAGAATGATGAGATGTACATCAACTCACTGGTCGTATGGTGTAGAGGTTAGTCGTCGGTCTGGGAAGCGCACGGCTCGGGTTCGAATCTCGGTTAGAACGGACGCGATTTTCACTTTATTTCTATAATTAGCGAAAGTTAGATTTAAATCAAGAGTCGCGGTCTGAATTTGCGCTAGCTCTACATCAAAATTAAAATAAAAAAATAACACTTACAAAATTCTTTTTTTATCATTTTTTATCAAATGGCATAAACCAGACTTGAAAATTAACTATTATCCAGTTCTGGTAACTAGGCATGGGCCAGTAGTGACAATCAAACGTGGCGCAGTTTTGATTACCTAGCCTGGGCCAAGATAGGCTGACAAGCTTGGGACAGCCTTGGTTAGCAAGCATGGCCAAGATTTGGCTACCACGCATGGACCAGCCTAGGCGATCATACCTGGGCCAATGATAACAACCAAGCCTGGCACCTTGTTATCATCCCAGACTTTTACCAAAGCTGGGCCAAAGCGGGTTTACGAGAATGGGCCAGAGATTGACAGCATTGCGCCAAGCGAGGCCCATACCTGGCCCCGTCGTATTTTCCTGTATGGGAAGGGACAAATTTTAAATACTCTGTGAGAATGTAAAAAACGAAAGAACAAATGCAACGTTTTTTATGAAATATGTAATTTCTGTATTTCTAAATGGCGGAAATTGTAATTAAAAAAAAATTTCAATGTAAATATAATTTCTAAAAAAAATCTTAAATTTACTTTGATGATTTTTTTAACTATCTGTTAAGAAAATCGAATATTTTCAAAAATCGTGAAGTCATTGGTTTTACCTCGTGTTTCGAAAATCGAGTGCTCATCACGTCAAAAGAAGAAATTTTCACAAAAAGATGTAAAATCCGAACAAAAACAGTTCCACTGTAAAAAATTACGCCAAGTACACGTTCACAACTCTTGATTTACAAAAATGCCAAGGAGAAATTATCATTTTACAAATAGATGTAAAATAAAAAAAAAACGGACCAAGTAGCCGTTATGATCTTCCATAATTGAAAAAATTTTGTGATAAATTTAACGAATAAAAACAATTTTTTAGACGTACTTGGCGTACGTCATTGAGTACCCAAAATTTTTTCATTTCTGATAACTGAGCCAGAGAACTGATATGAAAAGCGATTTTACGGACAATTTTTTCAGCCCTTCCTCACCAAGTCATTAACCCTACTGATGATCATTTTGATGCAACCATATGAATCGATAACAATTGAAATTCATGCTTGTTTTCATTATTTCACGGATAAGATTGATATTTGTACAACTAAATAGCTTCCAAACATTTCATTCAGATTGAGAAAAAATGAATCAGTTTATTAATTGAATGAACTGTTAATTAAATTCACTTCATTAGAAAATATAGCATTAATAAATGTTCAAGAAACATCGGAGCCCTATTTTAAAGTAAGATTTATTTCTACTATAAATTTAAAAAAAAACAGGATTTTATCACGAAATTTGATCATTAATTTACTAAGCAATTTTTATAATTAATTCAGTAATCATTTTTCTTGCCACCAGTATATTTTTAACTTCTCGCTAAGACAATTGAAAATTTTTTGAAGGTCACAGAAAACTTACATGAGTATCCCCACGAGGGTGTCACTGTGTGTGTGTGTGTGTGTGTGTGTGTGTGTGTGTGTGTGTGTGTGTGTGTGTGTGTGTGTGTGTGTGTGTGTGTGTGTGTGTGTGTGTGTGTGTGTGTGTGTGTGTGTGTGTGTGTGTGTGTGTGTGTGTGAACCTCCCATAACTTATGAACGACTTTACCGATTTCATCGTGGTTGGCCCATTTGAAAAAACATCAACGAACGTGGATTTTGAATACAATTTTGACCGATTCCGATAGATGGATTTCAAGATATCTCAAAAAAACCGTGAAAAAATTTCAGAAAAATTTTTGTTTTCAAGTGTCTTTTTGGAATAACTTTTAAACGGCTCAGTCGATTATCTCCAAAAACTAATCAGCTCTTGATCTTGAAAAATCATCTCAATTGCCGCTTGACCAGTCAAAATCGGTTAATTCGTTCAAAAGATATCGTGAACGAAAGAAAACCGAAAAAAGTGTTTTTTTCGGAAGTACTCCTAAATTTTAACGTTTGATCAATGCGAACTTAAAAATTCTTTACGGGGCTTAAAAACGGCGTTGAATGCTGCCAGCCACTTGAAAATCAGTTCATTCATTGGAAAGTTATTAAAAGTTGTACATTAAAAACGATGTTTAATCAAACTTCTATCAGACATACAGCAATGCTGTGAAGAGGGAAAGAACAGGAGATAAGGTGATTATTGAACTACTGATATTTGACATCAATGAGTTACCTGAGGGATATTATCACGTTATCACGATTCATCTGAAAAAATTTTGGGTACTCAATGACGCACGCCAAGTACGTCTAAAAAATTGTTTTTATTCGTTAAATTTATCACAAAATTTTTTCAATTATGGAAGATCATAACGGCTACTTGGTCCGTTTTTTTTTTATTTTACATCTATTTGTAAAATGATAATTTCTCCTTGGCATTTTTGTAAATCAAGAGTTGTGAACGTGTACTTGGCGTAATTATTTACAGTGGAACTGTTTTTGTTCGGATATTAAATTATTACGTCCTTTTGCTACACTAGAGCCACTTTGGCAATTTTTTGAATCATAATTTGCTGTTTACTGGTGGACACTTTTTCAACTGATTCCCCATACTAGATGGTCCTCCTTGCCTCTACCCTCCATATTTACTACTATGCAGTAAAAAATTGTAGACTATTTTTTTAAAACGTGAGTAATGTATATTTTAAAAAATGTCATTGAAATATGACACATATCGATCGATGAGTCAAAGTTTTATGTAACTCAATTCAAAATTGCTAATTTATAAAAAATGTTTGACAAGAGATATAAATAATAAAAGATTAAAAAACGGAGTTTTTTTGGGGTCTCAAAATAAGCATCAACTTTAGACTTCTGTAAAATCGTAAATTCAAATTTCATAATTCGCATGTAATTCCAATATTTTACCCTTTGTAAATGCTAATTCGAAACAAATTTCTATCTCTATTTGATCAAAAGATAGCGAGTGACCATTCTTTATAAATTATGATAATTAATGAAAAAAACAAAAATTTTTTTTCATCATTGCGTTTAAGAAGGTTCAACTAATCACCAAAAAATTCAGCGTGAACAAAAAATTTGAATTGACGATTTTACAGAAGTCTAAATTAGGTATGTAAAATTATTAAATAGGTATGTAATCTACTATTCAAATATGTCAATGTCTTTGTTATCAATGATAACTTATCATTATTTGAATCTATAAATTGATCCATAAAATTATTCTTCTCATTTTCAGTATTTGTTGACAAAATTTCATCGTTCATCCGTCATAGTAAACAAAATGAATAACATTTCATTTATACTACAGTAGTCGCTAGAATGTGTACACTGATAGAAAAACAATCTTGATTCAAGAAACTTTCTTTCTTCAAAATTTGAACTCTTGAAACTAGATATAGATATATTTCTTTCAAGAATTTTTGTTTCTTGGTTCAAAATAGGCGATAACATTGATTCAAGATGTTACCGACTTGTGTTAAGAATAACTTTTTTGGGTCATTAATTTACTTATTTCAAGAAATAATTTTTTTCGGTATAACAATTAAAGACTATTTAGTTTTTGAAATATACTTTGATGAATTATTTTAAGTTTTTAAACGATAATGTTATTTTGGTTGAAAAACTAAATGTATCGATTGAAGATAATATAGCTCTAAAGCCAAGAAAATCTAAATCAAGACAAGAAATTCTTAAAGCAAAATAATCATTTGTCTTCCAAAATAAATTCTTAGATCAAGAAAATATCTCTTGAGTCAACATAAATTTTCTATCAGTGTAGTGAGATGTCGACAGTGATAAAAATTACAAATTATGTAAATAGTCATTTTAATAACTCGTGTAATATGAAGAAGAAAGAGATAGTTTTAACAATCACAATGACTTTGACCTGGCTAATAATATTCATAATATGTTTTAGATAAACGAAAATAACTGATAACGTAAGTGGTTTAAAGTGTATTTTAGTATTGCAGCGTTAGTCGCGAGGTTGAGTCGTTAACTCATGCGATAGGCAATCATGAGTCCGCTTGTGCAAGTGCGACAAGGTAAGTTGTGTGGGGTCAAAGAAAAAAATATATATGGCAAAGAATTTTATGCATTTCGGGGGATTCCGTACACGAAGCCGCCGGTTGGAGAATTAAGATTCAAGGTTTGTATTTTTATTTTTTTTTAGTTGTAGTTTGATTAATAATCACTAAGATAACTAAAACAATAGGATCCAGAACCACCAGAATCATGGACTGGAGTGAGAGATGCTAAGAAGTTTGGAAATATAGCATTACAATATGATAATGCATCACAGAAAGTAATAGGAAGCGAAGATTGTCTTTTTTTAAATATCTATACAAACACTTTGAATTCAATCGCATCAAAATCTGTAATGGTTTGGATCCATGGTGGTGCTTGGATTATGGGTTCTGGTAATGATGATATGCACGGACCAGATTATTTGATTGAAAAAGATATCGTCCTAGTTACAATTAATTATCGACTTGGTATTTTAGGTAAATTTGCACAGCTTTGGGAAAAGTTGTCGCTAAATTTGAAATATATAATGAATACATTGTTTGTAGGTTTTCTCAATTTGAATGATGAAAAAGCTGCTGGTAATCAAGCATTGAAGGACCAGGTCATGGCATTGAGATGGATACAACAAAATATTGAAAAATTTGGTGGTGACGTGAATAATGTTACGATTTTTGGAGACAGTGTTGGCGCGGGTTCGGTGCATTACTTAACACTATCACCTTTAGCAAAAGGTATGAAATGAGTTAAAGATAGCAGAAGGGGGGGGGCAAAATGGGCTCTCTAAAATCTTCGATATCCAAAAATATTTGGGGGCAAAATGGGCCCCCAACATTTTCAACACTCAAAATGTTTGGGAGATAAAATAGGCTGATTAGCCTTTAAAAACCAACGAATATTTTTCAGTTAAACAGGTTCTAGAATTTTTGAATTATAGAAATTATCAAAAAATTATATAAAGGACAAACTAGGTGACGAGTTAATTAACAGCATTATTTTTCTATATTATTTATTAAAAAACTATTGATTTTTCAAAAACTTCCCAGACTATTTTTACGATGGTGTCTGTGCCTGTTTGTGTGTGTGTGGGAACGGAATTGGCAGCAATCGAAAGAGTTTCTTTGCCTTTAGATATTTTATACTATGTAAGTTAATTCATCGATTCCAATAACTAATTGCCTTTTAAGCTTAAAAAACTACGTTGATCGCCGTCAACACTCCGACATTTTCGACCTGATTTATTATTGCTCTTGGTATGAAATGTTGAGGGCTTAGGGATGGAGTTAACGGGAAGTTGCAGGGATGGTCTTTAATGACACTAAAGTGTCAACCGTGTTCCTAATTTTTTTATACTGAATACATAATGAAAAGATTTAAAGCATAAAACAAGTAAGAAATACACTAGTCACAAAAATTAAGGGATATAAAAAAAATTCCAAATTTTTTGGTGATTTTCAGCGAGCTGTAACTCCGAGGAAAATGATCGCACAGAAAAAAAAAAAAAAGCAAATTGTAGCTCCAAGTGTCTAGTTTTTAGATATGACCATGAAAATTTTTGTCATCGTCAGGTCTGGAGAAATCCTAAGAAAACTACTGAAAAAAATTTTTCGAAATTTTTTCGTCTTAAAAAGGTCTACGGGCTTCAAAAAAATTTTTCGATTGTTTCGTTTAAAAGCTCTTTTAGTAAATTTAATACCCTTTAATTTGACGTAATCAAAAAGCCTGTACGATAATTTGCCGCGGAGTTATCGTCAATCAAAGCAAAAAGTTTTTTTGACTTTGGAAATCAATAACTCTGGAAATAATGACCGTATAGGAAATCGAAGGAGGGTTTTGAAAACTACACAATATTCTTTATAAGGGAACGTAAACCGCTTTTGAAGAAAAAATTTTTTTTGAATTGAAAACTCGGACTGAAAAAAAGACAAAAATTCGCATAATTAAGGATATTTGGATAACTTGGTATAACTTTGGATAAAATGGATGAACGAAGGATATCGTTGGTAATTTTTTAACTTCAAAGTGTCCCCTAAAATCCCTAAGAAATTCAAAGCGCTGCGATTTTTTGTTCATAGTGCCCAGAAGCTTCAAATTCTGTGTTTTCGCAAAAATCACCATTATGAGCAATTTTGTGATTTTTATTCATTTTTCCATTGAAAAAAATTTTTTTTTCAAAATTCTTTATTTTTCGATCAAAGAGATTGATTTTTCAAGAAATTTGAAAAAAAAAAAAAAATTTTCAATTTTTTCGAAATTTTTTTATCAAAAATTTAAAAAAAAAATTTTTTTTTTTTTATCGTCTTCAGAATGCTTCACTATTGTCAAAAAAAATTAACTCAATTTTTTCTGTCCGCTACAACTGCCTTAGTTTTAAATCTCATTTTAAAAATTCAATAAAAACAAATTGATATACCCCCCGCGGAGTTCGGCTTTTCCTCACACAAAACTTGAATTTTACGTTTTCTTTTTAGCCTAAATTCCTTACGTGAATTTTATGTAAGCTTTTCTTTGATAAGCACCTTTTGATATGCCTCGTCGACATTTAGCTGCCACAGATGTGGCTCGCATTGTTACCCTCCTTCAAGAGGGCTACAGTCAGGTGGAAGTAGCAGCTTCTATGGGAGTGAGCCAGTCCGTTATCAGTCGGGCCTATGCCCGATTTAACGCGACTCAAAGTTACGATCGTCGTCCGGGTCAAGGTAGACTACGAATCACTACCGAGCGTGATGATCGAGCTATCATTCGAGATGTTCGTCGAAACCCTACTGCGCATGCCCACACGATCGCTCATCAATTTCGCAATCGTCGACAACGTCCTCCCCAACAACACATATCGGCATCGACGGTTCGAAATCGCTTTCGAGAGCAAGGACTACGCGCTAGACGCGCAAATCGCGTGCCTATGCTCACTCCACGACATCGCCGAGCCCGATTGGCCTATGCTCATGATCATCACCATTGGGGTCGTAGACAGTGGACCAGTGTATTATGGACTGACGAATCTCGATTTTGTCTTCATGGCAGCGATAGATGATCTCTCGTTTGGCGCCGTCGTGGAGAACGAGATCGGGATGGTTTTACGAGACCAGTTACAGCTTTCAATGGTGGATCAGTCATGGTGTGGGCAGGCGTGTCCTTCAATACCAGAACCCCGTTGGTCATCGTTCGTGGGACGTTGACTGCCGATAGGTACGTCGACGAAATTCTGGAGCCACACGTCCTGCCTATGCGCACACGCATGGGGGCAAGACGGTTCATTTTGATGCAGGATAATGCTCGTCCTCACACTGCAGTTCGTACGCGAACTTTTCTCCGCGCCAACAACGTAACAACGCTTAATCATCCAGCGATGAGTCCTGATTTGAACCCAATTGAGCATGTTTGGGACATGCTTGGGCGTCGATTGCGGCGAGACTATCCGCAACTGCACAATCTTCATCAGTTGACTCAAGCGTTGTTCCGTTGTTGGCAAGGAATTTCGCAACGTGATATTCGACGATGCATCAACATGCAAGAGCGTTTACGAGCTGTGATTCGGAACAGAGGTGGCAATACACGGTACTGAGCAGTTACTGCCGTGCGTACAGAGGTCATTCGGCAGCTGCAAACAGACAAACACGCAGACAAAGACACACACACACACACACACACACACACACACACACACACACACACACACACACACACACACACACACACACACACACACACACACACACACACACACACACACACACGTGTGTGAGAAGCATAAATCCGACCGAGCAACCTCCACGTGGTACGCTTTGAGTAACGCTAATGCCGGCGGTAAAACAACAGTCGAAAAAATTGAGAAAATTTCGAAAAAATTTTCGAAAAAATTGAAAATTTTTTTTTTTTTTTTTCAAATTTCTTGAAAAATCAATCTCTTTGATCGAAAAAATAAAGAATTTTGAAAAAAATTTTTTCAATGGAAAAATGAATAAAAATCACAAAATTGCTCATAATGGTGATTTTTGCGAAAACACAGAATTTGAAGCTTCTGGGCACTATGAACAAAAAATCGCAGCGCTTTGAATTTCTTAGGGATTTTAGGGGACACTTTGAAGTTAAAAATTACCAACGATATCCTTCGTTCATCCATTTTATCCAAAGTTATACCAAGTTATCCAAATATCCTTAATTATGCGAATTTTTGTCTTTTTTCAGTCCGAGTTTTCAATTCAAAAAAATTTTTTCTTCAAAAGCGGTTTACGTTCCCTTATAAAGAATATTGTGTAGTTTTCAAAACCCTCCTTCGATTTCCTATACGGTCATTATTTCCAGAGTTATTGATTTCCAAAGTCAAAAAAACTTTTTGCTTTGATTGACGATAACTCCGCGGCAAATTATCGTACAGGCTTTTGATTACGTCAAATTAAAGGGTATTAAATTTACTAAAAGAGCTTTTAAACGAAACAATCGAAAAAATTTTTTTGAAGCCCGTAGACCTTTTTAAGACGAAAAAAATTTCGAAAAATTTTTTTCATTTCAGTAGTTTTCTTAGGATTTCTCCAGACCTGACGATGACAAAAAATTTTCATGGTCATATCTAAAAACTAGACACTTGGAGCTACAATTTGCTTTTTTTTTTTTTCTGTGCGATCATTTTCCTCGGAGTTACAGCTCGCTGAAAATCACCAAAAAATTTGGAATTTTTTTTATATCCCTTAATTTTTGTGACTAGTGTATGTTGAGTTTTTTTGGGGGCCCGTTTTACCCTACTTTTCTCAATTTCTAATTTTGATATATCGAGCTATAGAATCGAGCTTTATTGTGTCTATAGACACAAAAAAATCAATACCATAAACTCAGTAAAAGGCCAAAAAAAGTAAAACAAGCTGAAAAACTCATAATATAAAAATTTTCTGAAGGTGGTCCATTTTGCCCCACATTTTCAATTTTTAATCTTCAATGAACAGAGCAAATTAAGGTCAAATACTTGGTAAGAGACTAAAAAAATGTCAAACCAGCTAAAAACACTAAGAATTTTAACATTTTTTTTAAGGGGCCCATTTTGCCTCCCTTTCCTCTATATTATATTTTGATTACATAGAGGTGCAAAAGGCGCCCGTACATAGAATCAGAATAATACATAAAAAAGAATTATAAATTATAAAATTTGAATACATAGATTATCGATTATCCAGTGCAACAGGTTACAAAGAAGAAAAAATTATTTGAAATTAAAAAAAATTTCTGCTTATTAGGATTATTTCACAAAGCTATATTACAAAGTGGCGTGGCTACTAATCCATGGGGAAGTGCGCCGTATTCTGGAGTTGAAACTGCAGTAAAGATATCTTCGCTACTGGGAAAGAAAATAACTGACACTAAAGAACTTATCGAATACTTACGAACTGTCGATGCGGCTCGTCTAGTTGATGCAGAGCGGGCAGTTAGGCCTTGGAATGTATGTAATTATCGATATGACTTGTTTTTTTAACTTATCTTATCTAATTGTAAGGCTCCAGCATTGACTGCTCGTTTACGTAATATATTATCTACCACAGAAACTTCATTTACTGGAAAACCCTTTCGTACCGTCAATAGACTCGAAATCAAAGAATCCATTTCTTAATATTCCCGTAGAAGAAGCTGCCAAGTTTGGAATTCAAGTGCCTCATATAATTGGTTATACAAGTCATGAAGGAATTATTATTCTTACAGGTGAAATTTTGTTGCTAACAACCAAGTTATTTGATTAATTTATTTCATTCATATTTAAAAGTATAATTTTATTTAGATATGAATGAAAAAATCTTTGCCGAAGTGGAGGATAATCAAGAAGAGTTATTGTGTCATCCAAATATCAAAAGATTTCTGCAAAAACGAAATATATCTGTGAAAGATGTTAAAAATTTCTTCATGGGTAATAATAAAATTTCCAACGAGAATGTCAACTTATATGTTGATTTAATGAGTGCTGTTAATTTCTTGATCAATATACAACACACTTTAGAGATTCAACTATCGATTTCGAATATACAATCATATGTGTATAAGTTTGAATATTTTTCTAAAGACTCTGTTGTTCTTCAAAAATTAATTGGCACCAATTTTGAAGGTATTTGCTTTGCAAACAATATTTTTATCAATAAGATCTTTTTTTTTTGTTTTATCTTCATAATTTTTTTTTTTGATTATTTAAAATATTTTAATGCATTCTAAATTATTTTAGATTGTGCTAAAACAATCTAAAATATTTAAGGGTATTATTAGCAATGGTAAATATAATGGTAGATTATTTTAGGTACAATCTTAGATAGATACTTTATTTATGCCAAGACCAGATGGCCGAATGACAATTTTACAATATAGTATACAAAATAAATTACAAAAATTTCAAAATACAAAGTGTCGATGATTAATTTATATAGTAGAAGTTCAGATAATATTAACAAGTTTCAGTATTAGATTAGATTTAAATAATTTAATTAATTTGATTTTATTTAAGAGTTAGATTTAACTGTACTGAAAGAAAGAGAGTGAAACATCAAAACTTCAATAACTATATTATTATTGGACCTGAAAACTCTACAGATTTATCTAATTGCAATCTAAATTGAAAAGATATTCAAAAATTTTATTTTTGAAAATCTCGATATCAGCAGGATTCGGCCTATAATTTCCAATCGATCTCAATGAAACTTCGCATACTTATTCTACGGACGAATTCCTTGATTAAGTTCGAAGACGAGTAAAATCGGTCGATTAGCTTACAAAGAGTTAGCATTTCAAAATTTTTTTGGTTTTTAAAAAATTTTGAATTTCGCGCTTTAATGAGTGCGCAAGAGTACTTGAATTACTAATTTTTCTCAAAATAATTTTTCAGCAGTAAAAATAACTCAAATCTAATAAATTTATCTTAAAGTTTATACGATTATCTTTAATTTAAGCTTTGTTTGTCCATTTTTTAAATTTATTTCATGAGTTGGAAAATTAAAAAAAATTTTCCAATAAATGTATTTGGGGCATATATCTTCAAATAACATTCATATATCATTAGATTATTATAAACCTATTTCTCTTCTATATTCAACTAAGAAATCTACCTATCCATGTAGGATGTTTCAAACAGGATGTTTTTAAAGTATATATACTGATTAATTAGGTACGTCTCATGGAGAAGATATCTTTTATTTGTTTTGTCCAAAAATTCTGAATAAACTTGGAATGAAACCACCAGCTTTCGGATCAACTGGATATATCATCCAACAAAGATTCTTAGAACTATTTACTACCTTTGCAAAAACTGGGTATATAGCTGTTGATATTCAATTGAAACCCTTCAGCACTCGCGTATTTTTTTAGTATCTCATAGGTTGAGTATTCTTACGCAAGAGAAAATTCCATAACGTGAGTGCTGATGGGTAAGAAATTTTTTGCAAACACTAATTAATTCAAAATTTCCTTACAGAAATCCGAATCCGAAAAAATCAGATCTGATTCAGATTAAATGGCAACCAGTGGACAGTTCAATGATGTACAGTTGTTTGAAGATATCCGAAAATCTCAGTATGATTAAAGAATCAAATATTTTACACGATATATTAAAAGAAATTGAAAAATAAACGTTTGTTTATTTCATATGATAAATATGAAATGTTGTTCGTTGGTAAATGCATAACTTGGCAATATCTGTTTTTTTTTATTATTAATATGTTCGCACGAATCCAAATTTTGTTATTAAATAAACAAAAAATGTCTGAACTTTTCCAGCAAATTAAGAAATCCTTTAAAAATTAAGTTTTTTCTTTTACCGGATTTTTCGATGAATTAATATTTAAAAAATCAAATCAATTTTTTCAATTATGCTAAGAATAATAGATCTAATTAATTTTTTATTTCGTTAACGTAATGAAAGTTTGTAACAGTTTTACCTGCTCAGGTTAGCCCCTAATCAATTTTATAAATGACTAAACAAAACTAACAACAATAAAAATTATCAGGGCGCCACCAGGATTATTAATCACGGTTCCTGGAACCGTTCCAGAGCTGAGAAAACTTATCTTAGGGTAGAGAGAGTGGAGGAAGGTGCTGTTGAATAATAAAAAATCTAATTAACAAAATTGATCAATATTTATTAACAATAAAAAGAAAAAAAACTTAACAGAGTTGGCTTAAAATTAGTTAACAAATTTCACTCACTCACACACTTATAATCTAACGAAGCAGAGAATACTGCGAACTAAACGATATTTACAAACGAACCTTCCAATGACGATACGATGACTAGACGGGCTTTTTCGAACAAACGGTCTCCCACACCTGTCTTAGAACTAAACTTAAAATTAAACGTCCACCGGACGACCAAAACTAACTAACTTATACACTTTTCTACTTAAAATTAAGTCCACAGGACTACCGAACTTAACACTATTAACACTCTCTATCATGCATAACCCGTTCAATTCTTCACACACATAACCCACACTTCGCTTAATTGATTTTACAATTTAAATTTTAATAAATCGAATGTAATTAAATTTTAGATAAAATATTTAAATTAAATTATTCAATCATTAGTAAATTAATAAAACGACAAACAATATTCAATTTAAAACCAATTCTCAATTCCAATTGTTAATTTTAATTCCGTTAAAATTTTAGATGGATTAAAATTCTTCAGTAACTTATTGTCATGGTCTTAAGAATATAACAATACTTATTTAGAACAAAAGGTCTTAATGCCTTGAATTAACTTTTGATAACTAAATAAATTAATCACAATATAAATTTTTACATCACTTCAAAATTATTAACACAAATTTAATTAACTAATTCTCTAGAGTAAAATTAATTTAATTAATTCACTGACTTAATCCCAAAATTATTAAATTCCCACGTGACGATATAATTTTATAATATAATATTCTCAATAAATAATTCCTAAATATAATATTCTTAATAATTTTCCACTCTATAATATTCTCAATTAATAATTTTCCTAATATAAAATTCTTAACAATTAATTCTTAATATAAAATATTATCAATAATTTTCTACTCGTTTTATAAATTATAAAAATTCGACACGAGTCGAAATAGTCAATTTCAATTGCTAGAACATTTGCTAGTCAAGTCTTTGCTTGACCTTGGGTATTGGAATTTATGCGACACACAACTGACGCTTGACGAAAATTCCACGAATAAAAATTTGTCTATTTTTCTCAATGACAAAAATCAATCAATTTTACTCAGTTAAATATTGAAAAATTAATTTAATGAATTTTCTTAGATGTTAGTTAATTGATTGAAAACTTTTAGATATTAAAACTTCCCCCGCAAGGTCGATCGAGCGATCCCCGGGTATAAACCCCCATGAAAATCACTCAATCCAAAAACTAGCAAATGTTCTACGATTTATTTATTGAATTAAATTTTCGTCGATTAACGATCCAATTGATAAATAATTAGAAGTAACTGGGTATTGGATAAACCGCGGTCCACTTCCTTCCCACAGAGCAATAATTGACACCTTGACGAACAAAACGATGATCTAACTCACTCGTTGAGGATGAAGTCCTAGTTGTAGTTGGCTTCCTTCGTCTCGTCACTACTCTCGGGAACGGTCCTTTTTGATTTCCGTGGCACTCAGTCTGGCGGTCACACTACTTCTCCCTGTTCCGCTGCACGGCTCACCTATTTTAACCCAAACTCACCCCCTCCTATTCTCCCTTTAGGCCCGAAGATCGAGACGCGCCAGTGCTATGTCGAATAATTATCGATATTCGGTGACTTATCGATTAAGGGTAATTTTACCCTGTTACAAGTTGAACAGCCCATTATATTGATGGCATTATTATTCTATTCCTAATCTTTGATGGAAAAAAAAATAATAATAATAAGATTAACCAATTTAACTATTTAATAAAGTAAATTATCTCCTGTAAATATATTAAATTTGTTATTACTATGCGTGACATTAATTTATCCCTGTTCGTGTTGCTTTAGTATTATTGGAAATTCGTATTTATGGACATGGAAATTTCTAAAAATGAATATTTGATTTTTGGAAAAAACAATAAAAGTATTTAAGTAAAATTAGACATTAATAGAAATGGATATTTATGAAAATGGATAATAATATTAAAAGACATCAATAAAAATGGTTAAAAATACAAATGTACAATTGAATAAATGGAACAGTCACTTTATGAACAATTGAAAAAATGGGCATTTAAATTTTTGGAAAAGTGGATAAATGCCCATTAATAAAAATGAAATCTGTAAAAATGGACATTTGAATAAATGAACTTCGATAAAAAATACTTACTTATGGAAATTAGTAAAAATGGACAAATGATTTAAATTCAATTAAAAATAATTATAAAGTTGATAAATTATAAAATTAGGGTTTTTGACGTGCGTAAAGTAAAAAGGATGTCTGAAGAGCTGGGAACTCGGTTACCAAGACATCTTCTTTGTAGGTTTTTACGGAAAACGCTAAAATATCAATTAGTTCATTAAACTTAATTTTTCGAGTACTTAATACACGGTAAAAGAATGTTCTTGAATCAAGTATCTAATTTTGAAGAACTTGATATTCTTGATTTGAGTAGAAAAATTCTTAATTTAAGAAAATTTTTTTTGATTTAAGGAAATTTTACTTGATTCAAGAATTTTTCGTCTTGATTCAAGACAATTACTTTCTTCAAAATTATATACTTGGTTTAAGAATTTTTCTCTTGAATCGTTAATTTTTTTTTGTGTACTATTTATATATTATGACCGGGCTCACCAGCATTTTTAATTGAATGCAAGCGTTTTTATTTAATCAATCATGAATATGCACAGTGACAAAATAAATGGGAATTAAAGAAATAAAGGAAATTTAAAATATTTTATTTTGTTTCTTTTTTTGTTCAACCATGGGCAATAAATAAATAAATAAAACTGTATGCAATAAAATAAAAAAACGTTGGTAAATTCACAGATTCGGTAGAATCTGGCGCCAAGGTCCGTTCAAAAATCCCGTTGTAAACGGAGCGCCAGATTACCGACTGTGTTTACTGTAAGCATCACGTTTTTTAGAGGTTGCCAATTTATTTTTAATTCTACGGCCCTTTTTTTCCTTAAATTAGTATTATAACGGTAGTTCATACCTTATTTTCCTGATATTAATTGATTATATCCAATTATAACAATTAATCTGCTTAAGATTATTAAATTTAATCAGCACAAACTATAGCAACGCAAAAATTTCGATCCTGACTTTTTTTCGATGGGCAAAGTGATCTGCCACAGACTAAATAATTCGAGAATGCATAGTAATCCTCCGATAGATGGGAAACTACAGTTAAAAAAAGATATTTCGCAGCTTGAATCTACACTCGCCAGGGTGCACTGCAATTCTTTCTACATAAACTGTAGATTCAACGGGATAGCTCACTAAAGTTAGCACCCCAGAGTTTTTTTTATTAATTTTTGATTTTTTTTTATCACGTCGTCAGCTCGTCGTTTGTTCTTTATTGTTTAATATCAACATTTGTTAGTTCTCCATTTATTCATTTTAAAGAAAATTTATTAATAATGTATTTTTAAGTCAGCCCCCCTATCGTATTTTTTAATATTTTGGTAGCAATTTGGGTCATTAAACCTCTATTTTTAATTGTTCATGTATATTTAACATTTGTTCCTACTTCACATTTTTTATTTGTTGTTTAATTAACATTTTTAATCCGAACAAAAACAGTTTCACTGTAAAAAAATTGCGCCAAGTCCACGTTCATAAAACTCATCTCAATGACGTTTGCACTTTACAAAAAAAAATAAGACTCAATATAATAATTGTCATTCTCTACAAAAAAAAGTGAAATACAAAAAAATACCAAGAAACTGTCATAATGTTAAAAAAATTGAAAGAAAATTTGTTGAAAATTTAAAAATTAAAAAAAAATTTTTTTATTGTACTTGGCGCGCGTCATTGAGTACCCCAAATTTTTTCAGGATAAATAAACATCCTTTGAATGATTAAAAATTTATAATTAAGTCAACCTATAAAATGCATGAATTTAATTAATCAACTATTGATTGATTAATGCCATGATTGATTAATAATGTTCTAATTATTGTATTATTAAACATACATTGAATAATTGAATTAAGACCATCGGAAACGTTATCACAGTTTTCGATACCTCGACAATCTAATAAACTAAGAGAAGCTTTTTTCGCATTTTTGGGTTCAATTTGAATAGAATGTTCTTCAACTGCCCAAATCATGTCCCATACTTTTTGCCAATGTGTATTAGGAATTGGTATGGTAGGTAAATCAGACCTATAAATTTTTCTTAAACGATTATATTCTTTAATTGCTGAAGAGCTTGCTTTAACGGAATGAGGATCAAAATTGATTAAATGTAGTCCACGTAACTCTGTTACACGAGATAGGGCTACATAAATTTGACCAACATTAAAAATGGTGTTCCCTGCTTCAATGATGGCATTTTTTAAACTTAAACCTTGACTCTTATCAATAGTTACTGCATAACTCAAGCATAATGGAAATTGTTCTCTTACAACGAAAGCTCTTTCAAATAATTGAAATTTTACTTTAATACCATTTTAAAAATCAGCTCCTAAATTATCATTTATTATTATTATGATATTGTTGCTAGTAAATAAGACAATGCATCAAACGCATAATTACAATACGAATTATCTAAAAATTATGATTATTTGAAACCCGCTCAATCGAATAACAATGCCACCTACAGGAAATGACCAAAAGATCATAGAATGTACACACTGCTTAAGGGGCACACCTAGTGTAACGGCCTAAAAAAAACGTGATTTTTGGGAATTTTTATTAAAAAAAATACTTTATCAATTATTTTAAAATTTTAAGAATATATTTATACATGTTTTAAGAATACATAATGAAATTTTTGAAGAAAAAAATTAAATATTTTTTAAGTTATCGTCGATCTCTAACGGCGCGAAAAAAAAAAGGTCCTTCACTGCTGCAATGATTCCGGCCTTCTCCGTGGATGAAATCTAAAAAAAAAATATCTCGTTAAACTAGATAATATTGTCTGTACAATGACCTACGATAAAAAAAAATCAAAAATTGACAATATGGCGGCGTTTTAAAAAAAATAGTCGAATTTTACCTAAAATTTTGGTCGTTTGTGGCCTGCGAAAATTCGATTTTTGATCAGATCAAAAAATCGATAGGTCATTGTACGGAGAACTATATATAGAACATGTAAAAAAAATTCGATAGTGATCGGATCATTTGTTTTTGAGTAATCACTGCAGCAAATTCGGAAAATGCTGTTTCGAGAAAAACGCGTTTAAAGATAAAATGATCGTTTCCACTGTTATAAGTGGTTTAAAATCATATTTACAGCTAATCTGCTATTCCAGGGCCATATAATACACCTTCCTCTTCTTCGAAAAGGGCTTGTTCAGCTGAAGAAGCTTTTCTTCGAGATGATCGACCTTCTTTTGAAGAAGCCCTTTGGCGATAATCAGCGATTCGTATTCTCGTGTCGTCCTTAAGAGCCGCAAAATCTCTTGCTGCAGGTCCAACTATCACTCCCATTAAATTGAATATCTTCAAAATTGACGAATAACCGTCATTAAATATTGCAGTTGCAAAATTATTTGACAATTCAATAGTTTTGAAGCCATTATGAAGATGCTTGGGTGAAAAGTGCCAAAGTAAACCGTTGTAGCTTTCATTGTTGTTTTGAGTATTGTTACCTTTACATCTATCAAGCAATTCATATCGAGATAAGTCTTCATAAATAGGTTTTATAGCTTCTTGTACTTCTGGATCCAGTGGGAGGTAATCGTGTTTAAATGTACTAGTGATTCCTTCAGCTTCCGCGCGGCGAAAAGCGCACCAACTTTCAGCGCCTTCTGGACAATTTTTATGATTTGGGTTTTTGTCAGTTGAACAGAAATGATAAAATGTTGCCCAGATTGCTTTATACATTTCATCTACATTATCTTGATTCCTCATAATTGCTAAACCATAATATTTTTGGAGTTTATTTATAAAATTTACAGTTAACTTTTGTGATGTTTTACTTTTTCCTCCTAATTTCTTATTAATGTTCTTTACACTTCGGCAACGTGTTCCCATTCTTTTTTCACATGTAGATAGCATTCCAATTTAGCAACAGGAATATCATAAGGATTCAAATCTATAAGTCCTTTGTGGGTAGCGCTATCACCATCACCAATATAGCGGGTATATTTTACACCATATTTACTAATGGAACAACCAAACATGTCTTTTACACTATCCACTTCCATTTTTGAGGCAGATCCTTTATGATTGGCATCACATTCTTCATCGTGTAATGATAGCCATTCCTCATAATCTTCAGGTTCGCTATCTTTTTTTTCTTCCAAAAACACAACTCTGACAATATGTAGATTTTACGCATGAATCAAGAATTTTCTTGCTGTATTTTCCTGCCAGCGTAACTACTCCGAAACGGGAAGTATGGCCACGTTTTTTCCAGGTACCATCGCCGCTAACAGTCAAATTTGTCTCCGAATTTTCTTTCTTTAATGTAAGCTCTTTTTTTTCATTTATAGCTTGCTGCATACTGAGCTTACAAACAGTTTCGGCTGCAATCTGTAAATTCGTAAAACATCCCGCAAAAGTTTGGTCGTAAAATTTGCATGCTAAATCCATTAATCCACAGAAAAAATTTATCCCATTTATTCCGATGCCCAATAGACGCATCACAGCAACAATACGTTTATTTATTTCAAATGCGTTATTAATCATTGGTCCAGAATTAATATACGAATTGCCACATTCACAAATAATAGCAATTTTGAACCCTAGACCTCTTGAACTTGCTTGATTGAAAGTAACTTTTTTTTGACAGGTTTTACACACCACTAAATTACTAATTGCACTAAAAACTGATAAAAATTGCAAAATACAATATCCATGAGATGGGTCAATCACAACATTATTGTCATTATTTTGTAATAACTTTTCTGCGGACGTACTGGTATTCGCAGTAGATTGCTCAAATGTAAATCTATTTCCGGTAAACTTGCGTTTTTCGCAATTGATCGATGCTTAGGAACATTGTGAGTTCCTTTTTTATTTGAATATGAAGATTGATCACTCATTTTCAAGAAAATAGCACGTGTAAAATTATGATGCGCTCGATACAACGATCACAATGAGACTAAATGTGTCTGGCTCCGAAAATAATTTACGTGGCAGTAAACGAAAAATTTCTAGAAATTTCTAGAAATTATTATAATGATATATTTTTGTATACCTGAGAGCCAACAATAGAAACTGGAATCGTGTTATAGGGGCTGGAAGAGACAGTAGACTCTGAACAATACTTCAGGTACGTTTCGCAGCTAATGACACTCTAGCTGCCGAGCGGCTGCTCTTTAAAATGTTATAACTCAAAAACTATTTGAGATATCGATTTGAAATTTTAATATGTTATTTTTAAAGGTGTAATCTACCGAAATATGAAAAAAAAAATCGACTTTTTCGAAATTTCACACTAGGTGTGCCCCTTAATGAGAATTCTCGAGACCCTGAACAGCTGGTATATCCGAAGAAAGTAAAACTCAAACAATGTTTAGCGTATTATCTATTTGGTCTGGTTAATAAATAAAATTAAATTAGAACAATATGTTTAACAACATACACATAGAAGGTTGTTGGATAGTTTAGTTAGTAGTTTACTCTGTAAATTTTTTTGTATTCATAAGAAATTTTTTTACATTCTTAATTTAAAGTTTGTACTTTTCCCACGGATATGAAATGTTCATAAAATTATTATAAAAATAAATTAAACATTTATTTTCCGTAAAGAAACTAGTAGCATCGATAAAATTTCATGAAAATTAGTCGCGTATATCTTTTGGATGAGATTGATAGACTTGAATTATCAATCATAATATTTATATTTTATAAAATCGTAGGAAAAATTTTTTATATTTTTTGTAATTTAGGAAATTGTGAATTTGAATTTAATACCACAATCCTTAATAATTTAATAAAATAATTGTATTGTTCAATATTATGAATGCAATTATTTTTAACATCAATCTATTGTTATCATTATAATAACTATCAGTATTATCTTCATTTTTATTGTTATTATTAGCATGATTATTCTTATTACATATTATTATTATCATAATTATGTTGTTAGTAAATAATACGATTCATCAAACTCAATGAATGTAAGCATTATGTACAGAATATTGTCGTTTTGAATGTCCGCGCAGTTCGGTCGCAGTATAGCAGTGCCACCTATATCTGTAAAACACTCGACCAGAATTACTTAGGCAATGATCAGCTGACTATTACATAGAAACTAAACCCAAAAAATGTAAGCTCTTGTAGATATTGACTCTAGTTAATAAATAATACTTAATTTAAAAAAAAGTTAATTTAAAAAAATTCATATGTAAAGTTGATAGATAGTAAGTTCTAGAGATTTTATTTAAAAAAAAAAATTTTAACATTTTATGTGATTGAAAAAATTTTCAATTCAAATTATGTACTTTTACCGCGGAAAATTAGTGCACAAACAATTGTAACAATAAAATCACGTTAAACTTTTACTTCTCGTAGAGTAACTAATAAGCATTAATAAAATTCCATCAACTATATTCTTTGGTTTAGATTGATAGACAAATTATCAATCATAATATTTATATTTTATAAAATCGTAAAATAAATTTCCATGGTTTTTATAATATTGGTGATGATTGTTACTATTTCTTTTATTTTCGATTTCGAACTTTCTAACTACAGTTTGTGTTAGAGTGTTATGCCTCCATCTAGTTTATAACATATTATTATTTTTGATTAAGGATCTTACCGACGGCGGCTTCTCGCCCGGGAGTATTGAAATACTCGGTCTCAGTGCGGGAGAGGAATTTAAATTTAATAATAAATTATAAGACGAGTTTGTTTAGTTGGTTTACTCAATATTTGAACTTTAATTTATTATTAGATTATTTAATAGAGAAAAAAAAGAAAAACTCTTGTAAAATCGCTCGACAGTTGTTTAACAATAGATAGTTCTCAACTACTTGAGTTCTCGAGGAGTAGTGTCGTTACAAAAGCGTTGATTCGAAGTCCTCAGCTTCACATCTCCCTCCATTTTTCCACACACATAGGCTTACACTACGTTACAACTTAACTATTCCTTACAACTAATACATATATAGAGACTTATCCTTATAGCACATAATTTCTATCTTTTACAACCTAGTTCCTTGAACACTATTACTTATTAACTTACACTGTGATAGATTATTTTCTTCTACTGAATTATTTTATATATTATTTTATTAATGGGGTTATAGTAGTATTACTGATGAAGATGATTATGCTATTAATGACTATATTAATAACAATAATGATAATAATAATAACAATAGTAATAATAATAATAATAATAATAATAATAATAATAATAATAATAATAATAATAATAATAATAATAATAATAATAATAATAATAATAATAATAATAATAATAATAATAATAATAATAATAATAATAATAATAATAATAATAATAATAATAATAATAATAATAATAATAATAATAATAATAATAATAATAATAATAATAATAATAATAATAATAATAATAATAATAATAATAATAATAATAATAATAATAATAATAATAATAATAATAATAATAATAATAATAATAATAATAATACGCGGTAAACGAAGATCTCCGTGCAAACATCCTGGAGGATTCCACCCTGCTCACTGTGAGCCAGGTTGTGTATGGTGCAGCAGTTTCGGCTTTTCCGAGAGAGAGACAATGTCTCTCGATCGAGGCAAGGTTGAAACAGCGCATCTCACAACTTGGCTTGAAAATTGACATGTCCCGGAAACAGGTCTCCCGCATTCAGTGTGTGATTGAGTACGACACAACTCAAACAACATACACGCCCCGAATTCGGCGCATTGCTGCTGAACTTCGGTGGCGTCATCACACACTGAACAAGAGTACTCTTCATGTCATCAAGGAAGAGTCTCTTAATAAATTGCGGGCTCTAGTGGCTGCTAAAAAGTCATTAGAGAAAAGGCTGAAGCGGTTGGTCGACAACTCGTTGTTTCGATCCAGCCCTTCACGGTTTCTGACACCAAAGACCGATGTTACCGGGAATTATCCAACACCTGAGCGGGTGGAAGCTTTTGGACTGAGTTGTATGGAGATCAACCAAACGTGAACGCCAACACTCCAGCTCTGCACGACTTCAAAGTATTCTGTCGGGAACACCGTCGACAGAATGCTGATGAAGAGAGCCCTGCAGTCAGTGTGGATGAAGTTCGTTCAGCTCTAAATGGCAGCAAAAATTGGGCTGCCCCGGGACCAGACGGCATTAATGTCTTTTGGTGGAAGAAGTTTACTTCTACCCACCTCCATCTGGCCCGCATATTTACATCATACATTAGAGCTGACGATCCGATTCCGGACTGGCTTGTAGAAGGGCGAACCGTACTGATACCTAAAAAAGGTGACTTGTCTGACCCTAAGAATTTCAGGCCTATCACCTGCTTGAATGCGGTTTATAAAATTTTTACAAAAATTTTAAATAACCGTATCTTGCAGCAGATAGAGCCTGTATGGCAACAGATATATGAACAACGTGGCAGTAAAGAGGCCTGTCAGGTTGCAAGGAGAACCTGATAGTGGATCGATGCGTCTTACAAGATGCGATCTACTATCAACGCAACCTGTCAATGGCTTGGATTGACTATCGCAAGGCATTTGACTCAACTCCACATGAGTTGATTTTATATCTACTCAAATGCCTGGGAGTCAATCCCGAAATAGTGGAATGTATTCGGCGTACAATGCAGCTCTGGCGAACGCGATTTCACATTGGAAGTGGAAACGCATTGCACGTAACCGGAGTTGTAGAGTACAAACGAGGGGTCTTCCAAGGCGATTCCTTGAGCCCTCTGCTGTTTTGCATTTCACTGCTGCCTATATCTGTTGTTCTCCGTAAAACTCATGGGTACTCTGTGGGGCCTCCGGGTGATCGAAACTATTCGATTACCCATCTGCTTTACATGGATGATCTGAAACTGTATAGCGCTGATAAAGATCATCTACAAGCGGCCCTCAACATCGTAGCAGAGTACACACGAGATGTCGGAATGTCTTTTGGGTTGGACAAGTGTGCGGTCGTACATCTGGCGAGGGGTAAGTGCTCTGATACTGGTGATGATGTCGAATTAGTGGATGGGAGCGTCTTAAGCCAATTAGACGCCGGGGAGTTGTATAGATATCTAGGAATGGAAGAGCACCGCATGCATGCGGTCTCTGAAGTCGAACAACTCTCCAGAGCGAGTATGTTAGGAGACTCCGGAAAATTTGGTCCTCCGAACTTTCCGGCAAAAACAAAGTCTCAGCTACTAACATGCTCGCTGTCCCAGTCTTACTATACTCTTTCGGTGTCCTGAAATGGACCCGAAAGGATTTACGAGATCTCGACATCAAAACCCGTAAGATCATTAATATGAATCGGAGCATGCACCCCAATTCATCAGTCGCCAGATTATACCTCTCCCGGTCCATCGGTGGGAGAGGTTTGCAGAGTTTGGAGCGGCTTCACGACCGTTTGGTCCTGGGTTTAACACACGAAGTTGTCAATTTCACTGCAGACGAGGATGACTTTCTTATGCAAATTGTACATAAACATGAAAATGCGCATAAGGGGTCAGCGGGCCTGATGTCCGAGACTGAAGGGTTCATATTTGCCTGCCAAGATGGTGTCATTAACACTCTTGAGTACCGTAGCAAGGTGCTCCAGGTGCAGCTTCCGGACACGTCCTGTAGGAGGTGTAGACAACATCCGGAGACGCTTATGCACCTTTTGTCGGCATGTCCAGTGCTGGCGAGAGGTGCATATATCCAGCGTCACAATGCTGCCCTGAGAGTACTGTACTACTATCTTCGTCATTGCTACGGTATTGACGTGACACCAGTGCTGCCTTATTTGCCAGGAGATATTCCCCAGGTTGTTGAGAATGACAGTTGCAAAATTTATTGGAACATGCCATTTGCAACAACCCGGCGGATAGATCACAACAAACCTGATATTGTGCTCTTCGACAAGGCCACTCGTGACATTTATGTCATTGAGTTCTCGGCCCCGGCTGAATACAACATCTCAGCCAAAGAAGAGCACAAAAGACAAATATATCAGGATCTCCTGTTTGAAATTGGCAAACTTTACCCAGGTTACCGTGTCAAGCTTGTCGTCCTGATTGTTGGCGTCCTAGGAGGGATGAAACAGTCTTTTGTATCCTCACTTGCCAAAGTTCCAGCTTGCTCATCAAAAGCTGAGTTCTTGGCAGTTAGGATGCAGAAGGCTGTTTTACTTAGTTCTCTCCGTCTCTTAAGGGAAATGACTTTGGCCTGCTGTGATCACTAACCGCCTTGTTGTGCGGAGTGGTCCAGCAGTAACGGATGGAGCTCAGGCTGGGCCCTCGGAGAATCGGACTCCGGGGATAACCCCCTGAGCATTTATATATCAGGATCTCCTGTTTGAAATTGGCAAACTTTACCCAGGTTACCGCGTCAAGCTTGTCGTCCTGATTGTTGGCGTCCTAGGAGGGATGAAACAGTCTTTTGTATCCTCACTTGCCAAAGTTCCAGCTTGCTCATCAAAAGCTGAGTTCTTGGCAGTTAGGATGCAGAAGGCTGTTTTACTTGATTCTCTCCGTCTCTAAGGAGATGACTTTGGCCTGCTGTGATCACTAACCGCCTTGTTGTGCGGAGTGGTCCAGCAGTAACGGATGGAGCTCAGGCTGGGCCCTCGGAGAATCGGACTCCGGGGATAACCCCCCTGAGCATTTAATAACAAAATAATAATAATAATAATAATAATAATAATAATAATAATAATAATAATAATAATAATAATAATAATAATAATAATAAGCAGACCATAACATCAGGTCTGTAGGCGAACGACGTAGCCCGTGCAGTGGGCCAACTACCCACTGCATGGAAATAACTGAGTTACCACAAGATACCAACTCAGAAGTGCTCCCCACAACCGGTCCTTTTCGGATGAGGACCATTCATCAGGTGGGAGGAGCACGCCGGACCCGATGAATGATGACGACCCTGGCGCCTTAAGGACTTACTTTAAGTGGACGGAGGAACTGAGAGTCGATCTCTTGGTGTGCTACCAACGTAGCGAGCCGGGGGGTGAGCGGCTATATGGCCCGGATGCACACTCTTTGGAGTGATATGCATCCGGAGCTAGCGCATTTTACGCCCAAACACCTGCGTAATTATGCCGCTCATCTTCGGCGAAATAGAAGATCGCTTGTGCCGGACAGAAGGCAGTCTAATAGACTTTCCTTTCCGGCGCAACTACACCAAGAGCGACGCCGTTCCTCCTTGACAACAACAATCCCTTTGTAGGACGGCAAGTAAGTATATCTAAAAAGATAACTTACTCCCAACAACAGCTTGACGCGGTAAACGAAGATCTCCGTGCAAACATCCTGGAGGATTCCACCCTGCTCACTGTGAGCCAGGTTGTGTATGGTGCAGCAGTTTCGGCTTTTTCCGAGAGAGAGACAATGTCTCTCGATCGAGGCAAGGTTGAAACAGCGCATCTCACAACTTGGCTTGAAAATTGACATGTCCCGGAAACAGGTCTCCCGCATTCAGTGTGTGATTGAGTACGACACAACTCAAACACCATACACGCCCCGAATTCGGCGCATTGCTGCTGAACTTCGGTGGCGTCATCACACACTGAACAAGAGTACTCTTCATGTCATCAAGGAAGAGTGTCTTAATAAATTGCGGGCTCTAGTGGCTGCTAAAAAGTCATTAGAGAAAAGGCTGAAGCGGTTGGTCGACAACTCGTTGTTTCGATCCAGCCCTTCACGGTTTCTGACACCAAAGACCGATGTTACCGGGAATTATCCAACACCTGAGCGGGTGGAAGCTTTTTGGACTGAGTTGTATGGAGATCAACCAAACGTGAACGCCAACACTCCAGCTCTGCACGACTTCAAAGTATTCTGTCGGGAACACCGTCGACAGAATGCTGATGAAGAGAGCCCTGCAGTCAGTGTGGATGAAGTTCGTTCAGCTCTAAATGGCAGCAAAAATTGGGCTGCCCCGGGACCAGACGGCATTAATGTCTTTTGGTGGAAGAAGTTTACTTCTACCCACCTCCATCTGGCCCGCATATTTACATCATACATTAGAGCTGACGATCCGATTCCGGACTGGCTTGTAGAAGGGCGAACCGTACTGATACCTAAAAAAGGTGACTTGTCTGACCCTTAAGAATTTCAGGCCTATCACCTGCTTGAATGCGGTTTATAAAATTTTTACAAAAAATTTTTAAATAACCGTATCTTGCAGCAGATAGAGCCTGTATGGCAACAGATATATGAACAACGTGGCAGTAAAGAGGCCTGTCAGGTTGCAAGGAGAACCTGATAGTGGATCGATGCGTCTTACAAGATGCGATCTACTATCAACGCAACCTGTCAATGGCTTGGATTGACTATCGCAAGGCATTTGACTCAACTCCACATGAGTTGATTTTATATCTACTCAAATGCCTGGGAGTCAATCCCGAAATAGTGGAATGTATTCGGCGTACAATGCAGCTCTGGCGAACGCGATTTCACATTGGAAGTGGAAACGCATTGCACGTAACCGGAGTTGTAGAGTACAAACGAGGGGTCTTCCAAGGCGATTCCTTGAGCCCTCTGCTGTTTTGCATTTCACTGCTGCCTATATCTGTTGTTCTCCGTAAAACTCATGGGTACTCTGTGGGGCCTCCGGGTGATCGAAACTATTCGATTACCCATCTGCTTTACATGGATGATCTGAAGTTGTATAGCGCTGATAAAGATCATCTACAAGCGGCCCTCAACATCGTAGCAGAGTACACACGAGATGTCGGAATGTCTTTTGGGTTGGACAAGTGTGCGGTCGTACATCTGGCGAGGGGTAAGTGCTCTGATACTGGTGATGATGTCGAATTAGTGGATGGGAGCGTCTTAAGCCAATTAGACGCCGGGGAGTTGTATAGATATCTAGGAATGGAAGAGCACCGCATGCATGCGGTCTCTGAAGTCCGAACAACTCTCCAGAGCGAGTATGTTAGGAGACTCCGGAAAATTTGGTCCTCCGAACTTTCCGGCAAAAAACAAAGTCTCAGCTACTAACATGCTCGCTGTCCCAGTCTTACTATACTCTTTCGGTGTCCTGAAATGGACCCGAAAGGATTTACGAGATCTCGACATCAAAACCCGTAAGATCATTAATATGAATCGGAGCATGCACCCCAATTCATCAGTCGCCAGATTATACCTCTCCCGGTCCATCGGTGGGAGAGGTTTGCAGAGTTTGGAGCGGCTTCACGACCGTTTGGTCCTGGGTTTAACTCACGAAGTTGTCAATTTCACTGCAGACGAGGATGACTTTCTTATGCAAATTGTACATAAACATGAAAATGCGCATAAGGGGTCATTCTTGTATAAGGCAGCAATATATGCGGCAAAAACCCTTGGTCTTGGAGAAATAAACGCTCTTATGGAACTCCGAAAGGAGGAATTTAAGAGCGTCATCAGGAACGCCGAGGAAAAACTACTCCTTGGCGAACTGATGGACAAGTCCATGCACAGCGTGTTCTTTAAACACGTGCGTGATCATGGCTTGTCCATCCAGCTGACGTTTTCCTTCTTAAAGTCAGCGGGCCTGATGTCCGAGACTGAAGGGTTCATATTTGCCTGCCAAGATGGTGTCATTAACACTCTTGAGTACCGTAGCAAGGTGCTCCAGGTGCAGCTTCCGGACACGTCCTGTAGGAGGTGTAGACAACATCCGGAGACGCTTATGCACCTTTTGTCGGCATGTCCAGTGCTGGCGAGAGGTGCATATATCCAGCGTCACAATGCTGCCCTGAGAGTACTGTACGACTATCTTCGTCATTGCTACGGTATTGACGTGACACCAGTGCTGCCTTATTTGCCAGGAGATATTCCCCAGGTTGTTGAGAATGACAGTTGCAAAATTTATTGGAACATGCCATTTGCAACAACCCGGCGGATAGATCACAACAAACCTGATATTGTGCTCTTCGACAAGACCACTCGTGACATTTATGTCATTGAGTTCTCGGCCCCGGCTGAATACAACATCTCAGCCAAAGAAGAGCACAAAAGACAAATATATCAGGATCTCCTGTTTGAAATTGGCAAACTTTACCCAGGTTACCGTGTCAAGCTTGTCGTCCTGATTGTTGGCGTCCTAGGAGGGATGAAACAGTCTTTTGTATCCTCACTTGCCAAAGTTCCAGCTTGCTCATCAAAAGCTGAGTTCTTGGCAGTTAGGATGCAGAAGGCTGTTTTACTTGGTTCTCTCCGTCTCTTAAGGGAAATGACTTTGGCCTGCTGTGATCACTAACCGCCTTGTTGTGCGGAGTGGTCCAGCAGTAACGGATGGAGCTCAGGCTGGGCCCTCGGAGAATCGGACTCCGGGGATAACCCCCCCTGAGCATTTAATAACAAAATAATAATAATAATAATAATAATAATAATAATAATAATAATAATAATAATAATAATAATAATAATAATAATAATAATAATAATAATAATAATAATAATAATAATAATAATAATAATAATAATAATAATAATAATAATAATAATAATAATAATAATAATAATAATAATAATAATAATAATAATAATAATAATAATAATAATAATAATAATAAATATTGTGCTCTTCGACAAGGCCACTCGTGACATTTATGTCATTGAGTTCTCGGCCCCGGCTGAATACAACATCTCAGCCAAAGAAGAGCACAAAAGACAAATATATCAGGATCTCCTGTTTGAAATTGGCAAACTTTACCCAGGTTACCAGTGTCAAGCTTGTCGTCCTGATTGTTGGCGTCCTAGGAGGGATGAAACAGTCTTTGTATCCTCACTTGCCAAAGTTCCAGCTTGCTCATCAAAAAGCTGAGTTCTTGGCAGTTAGGATGCAGAAGGCTGTTTTACTTGGTTCTCTCCGTCTCTTAAGGGAAATGACTTTGGCCTGCTGTGATCACTAACCGCCTTGTTGTGCGGAGTGGTCCAGCAGTATCGGATGGAGCTCAGGCTGGGCCCTCGGAGAATCGGACTCCGGGGATAACCCCCTGAGCATTTAATAACAAAATAATAATAATAATAATAATAATAATAATAATAATAATAATAATAATAATAATAATAATAATAATAATAATAATAATAATAATAATAATAATAATAATAATAATAATAATAATAATAATAATAATAATAATAATAATAATAATAATAATAATAATAATAATAATAATAATAATAATAATAATAATAATAATAATAATAATAATAATAATAATAATAATAATAATAATAATAATAATAATAATAATAATAATAATAATAATAATAATAATAATAATAATAATAATAATAATAATAATAATAATAATAATAATAATAATAATAATAATAATAATAATAATAATAATAATAATAATAATAATAATAATAATAATAATAATAATAATAATAATAATAATAATAATAATAATAATAATAATAATAATAATAATAATAATAATAATAATAATAATAATAATAATAATAATAATAATAATAATAATAATAATAATAATAATAATAATAATAATAATAATAATAATAATAATAATAATAATAATAATAATAATAAGCGGTGCTTGTTACGTGGCCTCCTAGTGGCGCACTGCGGGAAACGCAGACCGCAACATCTGGTCTGTAGGCTAACAACGTAACCGGAGCAACGGGCCAACTATCCGTTACACCGTAATATCTGAGTTCCAAAACAGTATAATCTCAGAAGTGCTCTCACAACCGGTCCTCTTCGGATGAGGACCAGTCATCAGGTGGGAGGAGCACACCGGACCCGATGACTTATGACGACCCCGGCGCTTATAGGATTAAGTTTAAGTGGACGGAGGAGCTTCGCGCCGATCTCTTGGTGTGCTGGCAGAACAGCGAGCCGGAGGTATCAGGGTATATGGCCCGGATGCACACACTTTGGTGTGGCATGCATCCGGAGCACAGACATTTTACGCCCAAACACCTGCGTAATTACGCCTCATACCTTCGGCATATCGACGATCGCTGCTGCCAAATAGAAGGCAGTCTAATCGGCCTTCATTTCCAGCACCGCTACACCAAGAACGGCACCGTTTCTCCGAGGACAACGACAACCTCTTTACAGGTCGACAAGTGAGCATCTCCAAAAGATGACTCACTCAAAACAACAGCTCGACACGGTGAACGAAGATCTCCCCACACAGCTTCAAAGAGGACTCCACTCTGCTCACTGTCAACCAAGTTGTGTACGTGCCGCGGCTTTCGCTTCGCCGATAGAGAGAAGACATTCTCTCTCCTTCGAGGCGAAGCTGAAGCTGCGCATCGCTCAACTTGGACACAAAATTGACATTTCTCGAAAACAAGTCTCCCGCATTCAGTGTGTGATAGAGTATGTTAGTACTCAAAGACCGTACACGCCAAAGTTCGTCGCCCGGCGGCAGAACTCGAAGGCGACATCACACACTGAACAAGAGTACTCTTCTTGTCATCAAAGAAGAGTCTCTTAACAGGTTGCGGGCTCTGGTGGCTTCCAAAAAGTCACTAGAGAAAAGGCTGAAGCGGTTGATCGACAACTCTTTGTTTCGATCCAACCCTTCACGCTTTCTGTCACCTAAGACCGCTGTTCCCGAGAATTATCCATCATCTGAGCGAGTGGAAGCCTTTGGAGTGAATTGTACGGAGATCAACCAAACGTCAACCCGGGATACTCCAGCTCTGCACGACTTCGAGGCATTCTGTCGAGAACACCGACGGCAGGATATCGCCGAAGAGAGCCCTGCAGTCAGTGTGCAAGAGGTTCGTAAAGCCCTGAATGGCAGCAAGAACTGGGCTGCCCCGGGTCCAGATGGCATAAACATCTTCTGGTGGAAGAAATTTTCTCTACACATGTTCATCTGGCCCGATTTTACATCATACATTCAGGCGACGAACCAGCTCCAGACTGGCTGGTAGAAGGGCGAACCGTACTCATCCCTAAAAAGGGTGACTTGTCCGACCCAAAGAACTACAGGCCTATCACTTGCTTGAATGCGGTTTACAAGATTTTTACAAAAATCTTAAATAACCGTATCTTGCAGGAGATAGAGCCCGTGTGGCAACAGATATACGAACAACGTGGCAGTAAACAGGGCGTGTCAGGTTGCAAGATCAACTTGTTGGTAGATAGATGCGTCATTCAAGACGCAATCTACTACCAACGCAACCTGTCTATGGCCTGGATTGATACCGTAAGGCATTTGACTCAACTTCACATGAGTTGATTCTCATCTGCTCAAATGCCTCGAATCAATCGCCAAACAGTGGGATGCATGCAACGTACGATGCAGTCTGGCGAACGCGTTTTCACATAGAAGTGGAAATGCATTGCACGTACCGGAACTGTTCAGTACAGAGAGGCGTCTTTCAGGGAGATTCTCTGAGCCCTCTGCTGTTTTGCATCTCACTGCTGCCAATATCTGTTGCTCTCCGACAAACTCGTGGGTACTTTCGGGGCTACCGAGTGATCGAGCATACTCGATCACTCACCAACTGTTTATGGATGATCTAAAGATATACAGTGCCAACAAAGATCATCTACAAACGGCCATCAACATCGTAGCAGAGTACACACGAGATGTCGGAATGTCTTTGGGTTGGACAGTGTGCGGTCGTACACCTGGCGAAGGGTAAGTGCTCTGATACGGGTGGAGATGTCGAATTAGTGGATGGGAGCGTCTTAAGAGAATAGACGCCGGAGAGTTGCACAGATATCTAGGGGATTGAAGAGCGGCAATGCATGCCGTCTCTGAAGTCCCGAACAACTCTTCGCAGTGAGTATGTTAGAGACTCCGAAGATCTGGTCATCAGAACTTTCCGGCAAGAACAAAGTCTCAGCTACTAACATGCTCGCTGTCCCGGTCCTACTTTACTTTTTGGGATCCTGAAATGGCCTCGAAATGAGCTGAAAGATCTCGACATCAAAACCCGTAAAGTCATCAATATGAATCAGAGCATGCACTCTAACTCATCAGTCGCCAGGATGTACCTTCCCGGAACATCGGAGGGAGAGGATTGCAGAGCTTGGAGCGGCTTTCACGATCGTTTGGTTCTGGGTTTAACATACGAGGTTGCCAATTTCAGCAGACGAGGACGACTTTCCCGATGCAATTTGTTCATAGTCATGAAAAATGCGCGAAGGGGTCGTTCTTGTATAAGGCAGCAATCTACGCGGCAAATACCTTAGGTCTCGGAGAAATAAACGCTCTCATTGAACTCCCGAAAAAGGAGTTCAAGAGCGTCGTCAGATAGCCGAGGAAAAAAACTCCTCGGGAACACATGGACAAGTCCATGCACAGCGTGTTTTCAAACACGTCCCGTGACCATGGCTTGTTCACCCAGCTGACATTCTCCTTCTGAAGTCAGCTGGCCTGATGTCCGAGACCGAAGGGTTTATATTTGCCTGCCAAGATGGTGTTATCAACACTCCGAATACCGTAGCAGTGCTCCAGGCGCAGCTTCGGACACGTCCTGTCGGACGTGAAACACATCCGGAGACGCTGATGCACTTTTGTCGGCATGTCCTGTGCTGGCAAGAGGTGCCTACATACAGCGTCACAATGCTGCCCCTGCGAGTACTCTATTATCATCTCAGATATAGCTGCGGTATCGATGAGACACCAGTGCTGCCTTATCTGCCAGGAGATATTCCGCAGGTTGTTGAGAATGACAGTTCCAAAATTTATTGGAACATACCATTCGCAACAACCCGGCGGATTGACCACAACAAACCTGATATTGTGCTTTTGACAAGGTTACTCGTGACATTTATGTCATTGAGTGGGGCCCCAGCCGAATACAATATCTCGGCCAAAGAAGAGCACAAACACCAGATATATCAGATCTCCCTGTTTGAAATTGGCAAACTGTACCCAGGTTACCGTGTCAAGCTCGTCGTTTTGGCTGTCGGCGTCCTTGAGGGATGAAACAGTCTTTGTGTCTTCACTTGCGAAGATACCGGCTTGCAGTTCAGCAGCCGTGTCTCTAGCAGCGTGGATGCAAAAAGGCTGTCATTTTGGGATCCCTGCGTCTACTTTAGGCAAATGAATTTGGCCTGCTGCACTCACTATCGCCTTGTTGTGTGGAGTGGTGCAGCAGTAATGGATGGCGCTCAGGCTGGGCCCTCGAGAGTCGGGACCCGGGGAAACCCCCCTGAGCAATTAATAACAAATAATAATAATAATAATAATAATAATAATAATAATCAAATAATAATAATAATAATAATAATAATAATAATAATAATAATAATAATAATAATAATAATAATAATAATAATAATAATAATAATAATAATAATAATAATAATAATAATAATAATAATAATAATAATAATAATAATAATAATAAATATTGTGCTCTTCGACAAGGCCACTCGTGACATTTATGTCATTGAGTTCTCGGCCCCCGGCTGAATACAACATCTCAGCCAAAGAAGAGGCACAAAAGACAAATATATCAGGATCTCCTGTTTGAAATTGGCAAACCTTTACCCAGGTTACTGCGTGTCAAGCTTGTCGTCCTGATTGTTGGCGTCCTAGGAGGGATGAAACAGTCTTTTGTATCCTCACTTGCCAAAGTTCCAGCTTGCTCATCAAAAAGCTGAGTTCTTGGCAGTTAGGATGCAGAAGGCTGTTTTACTTGGTTCTCTCCGTCTCTCTAAGGGAAATGACTTTGGCCTGCTGTGATCACTAACCGCCTTGTTGTGCGGAGTGGTCCAGCAGTAACGGATGGAGCTCAGGCTGGGCCGTCGGAGAATCGGACCCGGGGATAACCCCCTGAGCATTTAATCAACAAAATAATAATAATAATAATAATAATAATAATAATAATAATAATAATAATAATAATAATAATAATAATAATAATAATAATAATAATAATAATAATAATAATAATAATAATAATAATAATAATAATAATAATAATAATAATAATAATAATAATAATAATAATAATAATAATAATAATAATAATAATAATAATAATAATAATAATAATAATAATAATAATAATAATAATAATAATAATAATAATAATAATAATAATAATAATAATAATAATAATAATAATAATAATAATAATAATAATAATAATAATAATAATAATAATAATAATAATAATAATAATAATAATAATAATAATAATAATAATAATAATAATAATAATAATAATAATAATAATAATAATAATAGAACAAGAGTACTCTTCATGTCATCAAGGAAGAGTGTCTTAATAAATTGCGGGCTCTAGTGGCTGCTAAAAAGTCATTGGAGAAAAGGCTGAAGCGGTTGGTCGACAACTCGTTGTTTCGATCCAGCCCTTCACGGTTTCTGACACCAAAGACCGATGTTACCGAATTATCCAACACCTGAGCGGGTGGAAGCTTTTTTGGACTGAGTTGTATGGAGATCAACCAAACGTGAACGCCAACACTCCAGCTCTGCACGACTTCAAAGTATTCTGTCGGGAACACCGTCGACAGAATGCTGATGAAGAGAGCCCCTGCAGTCAGTGTGGATGAAGTTCGTTCAGCTCTAAAATGGCAGCAAAATTGGGCTGCCCTGGGACCAGACGGCATTAATGTCTTTTGGCGGAAGAAGTTTACTTTCACCCACCTCCATCCGCCCGCATATTTACATCAGCACATTAGAGCTGACGATCCCGATTCCGGACTGGCTTGTAGAAGGGCGAACCGTACTGATACCTAAAAAAGTGACTTGTCTGACCCTAAGAATTTCAGGCCTATCACCTGCTTGAATGCGGTTTATGAAAATTTTTTACAAAAATTTTTAAATAACCGTATCTTGCAGCAGATAGAGCCTGTATGGCAACAGATATATGAACAACGTGGCACTAAAGAGGCTCTGTCAGGTTGCAAGGAGAACCTGATAGTGGATCGATGCGTCTTACAAGATGCGATCTACTATCAACGCAACCTGTCAATGGCTTGATTGACTATCGCAAGGCATTTGACTCAACTCCACATGAGTTGATTTTATATCTACTCAAATGCCCGGGAGTCAATCCCGAAATAGTGGAATGTATTCGGCGCACAATGCAGCTCTGGCGAACGCGATTTCACATTGGAAGTGGAAACGCATTGCACGTAACCGGAGTTGTAGAGTACAAACGAGGGGTCTTCCAAGGCGATTCCTTGAGCCCTCTGCTGCTTTTGCATTTCACTGCTGCCTATATCTGTTGTTCTCCGTAAAACTCATGGGTACTCTGTGGGGCCTCCGGGTGATCGAAACTATTCGATTACCCATCTGCTTTACATGGATGATCTGAAGTTGTATAGCGCTGATAAAGATCATCTACAAGCGGCTCTCAACATCGTAGCAGAGTACACACGAGATGTCGGAATGTCTTTGCTGGACAAGTGTGCGGTCGTACATCTGGCGAGGGGTAAGTGCTCTGATACTGGTGGATGATGTCGAATTAGTGGATGGGAGCGTCTTAAGCCACTAGACGCCGGGGAGCTGTATAGATATCTAGGAATGGAAGAGCACCGCATGCATGCGGTCTCTGAAGTCCGAACAACTCTCCAGAGCGAGTATGTTAGAGACTCGGAAAATTTGGTCCTCCGAACTTTCCGGCAAAAACAAAGTCTCAGCTACTAACATGCTCGCTGTCCCAGTCTTACTATATCTTTTCGGTGTCCTGAAATGGACCCGAAAGGATTTACTGAGATCTCGACATCAAAACCCGTAAGATCATTAATATGAATCGGAGCATGCACCCCAATTCATCAGTCGCCAGATTATACCTTTCCCGTCCATCGGTGGGAGAGGTTTGCAGAGTTTGGAGCGGCTTCACGACCGTTTGGTCCTGGGTTTAACTCACGAAGTTGTCAATTTCACTGCAGACGAGGATGACTTTTCTTTATGCAAATTGTACATAAACATGAAAATGCGCATAAGGGTCATTCTTGCATAAGGCAGCAATATATGCGGCAAGAACTCCTTGGTCTTGGAGAAATAAACGCTCTTATGGAACTCCGAAAGGAGGAATTTAAGAGCGTCATCAGGAACGCCGAGGAAAAACTACTTCTGGCGAACTGATGGACAAGTCCATGCACAGCGTGTTCTTTAAACACGTGCGTGATCATGGCTTGTCCATCCAGCTGACGTTTTTCCTTCTTAAAGTCAGCGGCCTGATGTCCGAGACTGAAGGGTTCATATTTGCCTGCCAAGATGGTGTCATTAACACTCTTGAGTACCGTAGCAAGGTGCTCCAGGTGCAGTTTCCGGACACGTCCTGTAGGAGGTGTAGACAACATCCGGAGACGCTTATGCACCTTTTGTCGGCATGTCCAGTGCTGGCGAGAGGTGCATATATCCAGCGTCACAATGCTGCCCTGAGAGTACTGTACTACTATCTCTCGTCATTGCTACGGTATTGACGTGACACCAGTGCTGCCTTATTTGCCAGGAGATATTCCCAGGTTGTTGAGAATGACAGTTGCAAAATTTATTGGAACATGCCATTTGCAACAACCCGGCGGATAGATCACAACAAACCTGATATTGTGCTCTTCGACAAGGCCACTCGTGACATTTATGTCATTGAGTTCTCGGCCCCGGCTGAATACAACATCTCAGCCAAAGAAGAGCACAAAAAGACAAATATATCAGGATCTCCTGTTTGAAATTGGCAAACTTTACCCAGGTTACCGCGTCAAGCTTGTCGTCCTGATTGTTGGCGTCCTAGGAGGGATGAAACAGTCTTTTGTATCCTCACTTGCCAAAGTTCCAGCTTGCTCATCAAAAGCTGAGTTCTTGGCAGTTAGGATGCAGAAGGCTGTTTTACTTGGTTCTCTCCGTCTCTTAAGGGAAATGACTTTGGCCTGCTGTGATCACTCAACCGCCTTGTTGTGCGGAGTGGTCCAGCAGTAACGGATGGAGCTCAGGCTGGGCCCTCGAGAATCGGACTCCGGGATAACCCCCTGAGCATTTAATAACAAAATAATAATAATAACAATAATAATAATAATAATAATAATAATAATAATAATAATAATAATAATAATAATAATAATAATAATAATAATAATAATAATAATAATAATAATAATAATAATAATAATAATAATAATAATAATAATAATAATAATAATACATAATAATAATAATAATAATAATAATAATAATAATAATAATAATAATAATAATAATAATAATAATACATAATAATAATAATAATAACAATAATAATAATAATAACAATAATAATAATAATAATAATAATACACAATAATAATAATAATAACAATAATAATAATAATAATAATAATAATAATAATACACAATAATAATAATAATAATAATAATAATAATAATAATAATAATAATAATAATAATAATAATAATAATAATACATAATAATAATAATAATAATACACAATAATAATAATAATAACAATAACAATAATAATAATAATAATAATAATAATAACAATAATAATAATAATAATAATAATAATAATAATAATAATACATAATAATAATAATAATAATAATAATAATACATAATAATAATAATAATAATAATAATAATAATAATAATAATAATAACAATAATAATAATAATAATAATAATAATAATAATAATAATAATAATAACAATAATAATAATAATAATAATAATAATAATAATAATAATAATAATAATAATAATAATAATAATAAACTAATAATAATAATAATAATAATAATAATAATAATAATAATAATAATAATAATAATAATAATAATAATAATAATAATAATAATAATAATAATAATAATAATAATAAACACAATAATAATAATAATAATAATAATAATAATAATAATAATAATAATAATAATAATAATAATAATAATAATAATAATAATAATAATAATAATAATAATAATAATAATAATAATAATAATAATAATAATAATAATAATAATAATAATAATAATAACATAATAATAATAATAATAATAATAATAATAATAATAATAATAATAATAATAATAATAATAATAATAATAATAATAATAATAATAATAATAATAATAATAATAATAATAATAATAATAATAATAATAATAATAATAATAATAATAATAATAATGAACAAGAGTACTCTTTCATGTCATCAGGAAGAGTGTCTTAATAAATTGCTGGGCTCTAGTGGCTGCTAAAAAGTCATTAGAGAAAAGGGCTGGAAGCGGTTGGTCGACAACTCGTTGTTTCGATCCAGCCCTTCACGGTTTCTGACACCAAAGACCGATGTTACCGGGAATTATCCAACACCTGAGCGGGTGGAAGCTTTTGGACTGAGTTGTATGGAGATCAACCAAACGTGAACGCCAACACCTCAGCTCTGCACGACTTCAAAGTATTCTGTCGGGGAACACTGCCGACAGAATGCTGATGAAGAGAGCCCCTGCAGTCAGTGTGGATGAAGTTCGCTCAGCCTCTAAATGGCAGCGGCAACTGGCTGCCGCAACTGCACCAGGACGGTATGAATGCGCCTTTGGTGGAAGAAGCTCACTCTACTCCACCTCCATCTGGCCCGCAGCTATTTACATCGTGCATTAGTAGCTGACGATCCGATTCCGGACTTGGCTTCTTTGTAGAAGGGCGAACCGCACAAATGGATACTTCCAAAAAAGGTGACTCGTCTTCGACTCCTAAGAATTTTCGAGGCTCATCACCTGCTTGAATGCGGCTGGCGGTAAAATTTTTACAAAAATTACAAATAACCGTATCTTGCGGCAGATAGATGCGCATGGCAACAGATATAAGGAACAACGTGCACCGAAAGAGGCTCGTCAGGTTGCAAGGAGAACCTGATAGTGGATCGATGCGTCTTACAAGATGCGATCTGCTACTATCAACGCAAACTCGAAATGACAATGGCTTTGACCGACTATCGCAAGGCATTTGACTCAACTCACATGAGTTGATTTATATCTACTCAAATGCCCGGAGTCAAATCCCTGAAATAGTGGAATGTATTCGGCGTACAATGCAAAAGTCTGGCGACAATCGCGATTTCACATGGGAAGTGGAAACGCACTGCACGTAACCGGATGTTGTAGAGTACAAACGAGGGCCTTCCAAGGCGACTTCCTTGAGCCTCTCGACTGTTTGTAATTTCACTGCCGCCTATATCTGCTGTCGCTCTCCGTAAAACCCATGGGTACTCTGTGTCCTCCGGGTGACGAAAACTATTCGATTACCCATCTGCTTTTACATGGATGATCTGAAGCTGTATAGCGCCGCGATAAAGATCATCTACAAGCGGCCTCAACATCGCAGCAGAGCACACACGAGATGTCGGAAATGTCTTTGAGCTGACAAGCGTGTCGTGCATCTTGCGAAGAGGGTAAAGTGCTCGGATACTGGTGGATGATGTCGAATTAGTGGATGGGAGCAGTCTGAGCTCAATTAGACGCCAGGGAGCGTATAGGATATCTAGGAATGGAGGAGCACCGCATGCACGTGGTATGCCCTCAGAAGTCCAGCCCAACTCTCCAGAGCGAGTGGCATGTTAGAGACTCCGGAAACATCTGGTCCTCCGAACTCTTCCGGCAAAAACAAAGTCTCAGCTACTAACATGCTGCTGCGGTCCCAGTCTCTACTGCGCTCTTCGGTGTCCTGAAATGGGACCCGAAAGGATTTCCACGAGATCTCGACATCGAAAACCCGTAAGATCATTAATATGAATCGGATGCATGCACCCCAATTCATCAGTCGCCAGATTATACCTCTCCCGGTCCATCGGTGGGAGAGGTTTGCAGAGTTTGGAGCGGCTTCACGACCGTTTGGTCCCGGCTTCAACTCACGTAAAGTTGTCAATTTCACTGCAGACGATAAGTATGCACTCTCTTATGCAAATTGTACATAAACATGCGAAAAATGCGCATAAGGGGTCATTCTTGCATAAGGCAGCAATATATGCGGCAAGAACCCTTGGTCTTGGAGAATATAAACGCTCTTATGGAACTCCTGCGAGGAGGATTTAAGAGCGTCATCAGGAACGTGCCGAGGAAAAACCTACTCTTTCATGAACTCGATGGACAAGTCCATGCACAGCGCAGCCTTTCAAACACGTGCGTGATCATGGCTTCTGTCCATCCAGCTGAGACGCTTTCCTTCTTAAAGTCAGCGGGCCTGATGTCCGAGACTGAAGGGTTCATATTTGCCTGCCAAGATGGTGCTTGCCACACCTGATACCAGCGCGTGCTCCAGGCGCAGTTTTCCGAGACAGTCCTGTCGGACGTGTAAACAACATCCGGAGACGCTGATGCACCTTTTGTCGGCAGTCCTGTGCTGGCAAGAGGTGCTACATACAGCGTCACAATGCTGCTCTGCGAGTACTCTATTATCATCTCAGATATAGCTGCGGTATCGATGATGACACCGTGTGCTGGCCTTATCTGCCAGGAGATATTCCGCAGGTTGTTGAGAACGACAGTTCCAAAAATCTTCTGTTGGAACATACCATTTCAGCAAACAACCCGGCGGATTGACCACAACAAACCTGATAGCTTGTGCCTCTTGACAAGGCTACTCGTGACTATTTGGCGTCGGTTGAGCTTCGGCCCCAGCCGAATGACACATGCCCGCCAAAGAAGAGCACAAACACCAGAGACATATCAGGATCTCTCCTGTTTGAAATTGGGCAAACTGTACCCAGGTTACCGTGTCAAGCTCTCAGCCGTTTTGGTTGTCGGCGTCCTTGAGGGACGAAAACATAGGCTCCTTGGTGCCTTCACCCAGCGAAGACAGCTCTGCTTTGCAGTTCAAAGCAGCCGTGTTCAAGCAGTGCGATGCAAGGCTGTCATTTCTCTTTTGATCTGCGTGTCTACTTAGGCAATGATGGCTCTCGCTGCACTCACTAACCGCCTTGTTGTGTGAGTGGTGCAGCAGTAATGGATGGCGGCTCAGGCTGGGCCCCTCGAGAGTCGGACTCCGGGGAAACCCTCCAGTAGCAATTAATAACAAATAATAATAATAATAATAATAATGAGCGGTGCTGGTTACGTGGCCTCCTAGTGGCGCACTGCGGGAAACGGCAGACCGCAAACATCTGGTCTGCAGGCTAACAACGTACCGGAGCAACGCCAACTACCCGTTGCACCGTAATATCTGAGGTTCCAAAACAGTATATGTAATCTCGTAGAGTGTTTCACAACCGGTCCCTCTTCGATGAGGACCAGTCATCAGGTGGGAGTGAGCACACCGGACCCGATGACTCCGGCGACGAGCGGCGCTGCCATAGGACTAAGCTGAGCGGACGGGAGGAGCTTTCGCGCCGATCTCTTGGTGTGCTGGCAGAACAGTTGAGCCGGAGGTAACAGTATATGGCCCGGATGCACACACTTTGCGTGGCATGCATCCGGAGCACAGACATTTTACGCCCAAACACCTGCGGCGTAATTACGCCTCATACCTTCGGCATAATCGACGATCGCTGCTGCCACAGAAGGCAGTCTAATCGGCTCTTCATTTCCAGCACCGCTACACCGGGCGAACGGCACCGTTTCTCCGAGGACAACGACAACCTCCTTTTACAGGTCGACAGCGAGCATCTTCCAAAAAGATGCACTCACTCAAAACAACAGCTCGACACGGGTGAACGAAGCGATCTCCCGCCGACAGCTTCAAGAGGACTCACTTCGTCCACTGTGGGCCAAGTCAACCAAGTTGTCTACGGTGCCGCGGCTTCGCTTCTGCCGAGAGAGAAGACATTGCTCTCTCTTTCTTCGAGGCGAAGTCGAAAGCTGCGCATCGCTCAATCTCTGGACACAAAAATTGACATTTCTCGGAAACAAGTCTCCCGCATTCAGTGTGTGATAGGAGCATGTTAGTGCACTCAAAGACCGTACACGCCAAAGTTCGTCGCCTGGCGGCAGAACTCCTGAAGGCGACACATCACACACCGAATGCGAGGTGTACCTCTTCTTGTCATCGCAGAAGAGTCTCTTAACAGGTCGCAGGGCTCTGGTGGCTTCCAAAAAGTCACTGTGAGAAAAAGGCTGAAGCGGTTGATCGTGGACAAATCCCTTTGTTTCGATCCAACCCTTCACGCTTTCTGTCACCCAAGACCGCTGTTCCCGAGAATTACTCCATCATCTGAGCGAGTGGAAGCCTTGGAGTGCAGAATTGCACGGAGATCAACCAAACGTCGTAACCCGGGATACTCCCGCGTCTGCACGACTTCGAGGCATTCTCTGTCGAGAACACCGACGGCAGTGATTTCGCCGAAGAGAGCCCCGCAGCCGTGGTGGAAGAGGTTCGTAAAGCCCCGAATGGCAGCAAGAACTGGGCCGCGTCCAGATGGCATAAACATCTTCTGGTGGAAGAAATTTTCTTCTGCTACACATGCTCATCTGGCCCGGATTTTTACATCATACATTCAGGGCGACGAACCAATCCCAGACTGGCTGCGGTAGAAGGGCGAACCGTACTATCAAAAGCGTGACTCTGTCCGGACCCAAAGAACCACAGGCCTATCACTTGCTTACAGAATGCGCTTGCCAAGGAGATTTTACAAAAATCTTAAATAACCGCATCTTGCAGGAGACAGAGCCCGTGTGGCAACAGGATACGCCAATCGAACGCGTGGCGGTAAACAGGGCGTGTCAGGCTGCAGATCAACCGAGTTGGTAGATAGATGCGTCATTCAAGACGCAATCTACTACCAACGCAACCTTGCCCATGGCCTGACTGGACTTCACCGTAAGGCATTTGACCCGAACTTCACATGAGTTGATTCTCTATCTGCTCAAATGCGAACCTGGTCCGCCAGCCAGTGGGATGCATACAACGTACTTGATGCAGCCTCGCGAAAAGCGTCTCACATTAGAAGTGGAAATGCATTGGCACGCACCGGAACGGTTCAGCACACGAGAGGCGTCTTTCAGAGATTCTCTTCTGAGCTCCTCTGTTGTTTTGCATCTCACTGCTGCCAATATCTGTCGCACCTCCGACAAAACTCGTCGGGTACTTCAGTGCTACTGAGTGATCGAGTATACCGATCACTCACCAACTGTTTATGGATGATCTAAAGATATACAGCGCCATTTCTAAAGATCATCTTCTTACAAAACTGCCATCAACATCGTAGCAGAGTACACACACGTGATGTCTTTGGAATAACATGTTCCTTTTGGTTGGACAAGCGTGCGGTCAGCCACACCTGGCGAAGGGTAGCGCTCTGATACGGTAGGAGATGAAATCGACTAGTGGATGTGAGCTGCCCTTAAGAGAATTCAGACGCCGGAGAGTTGCAGTTGTGATATCTAGGGATTGAAGAGTCGGCAAATGCACGCTGCTCCTCAAGTCCGAACAAACTCTCGCAGAGATGTGTGCTGAAGACTCCGGAAGATCTCGTCAACAGAACTTTCTGCAAGAACAAAGTCTCAGCTACTAACATGCTCGCTGTCCCGGTCCTACTTTTACTCTTTGGGATCCTGAAATGGCCTTCGAAATGAGTTGAAAGCGATCTCGACATCAAAACCCGTAAAGCTTTCATCAGTCATGAAATCAGAGCATGCACCCCAACTCATCAGTCGCGTGATGTACCTCCCGGAACATCGGAGGGAGAGGGATTGCAGAGCTTGGAGCGGCTTTCACGATCGTTTGGTTCTGGGTTTGTAACATACGAGCTGCCAAATTTCTTTACAGCAGACGAGGACGACTTCCCGATGCAATTTGTTCATAGTCACGAAAATGCGCGGAAGGTCGTTCTTGTATAAGGCAGCACTCTACGCGGCAAATACCTTAGGTTCGGAGAATATAACGCTCTCATTGAACTCCGACAGTGAGAGCCCAAGAGTCGTCGTCAGGGATAGCTCGAGGACTCCAGGAACACATGGACAAGTCCATGCACAGCGTGTATTTCAAACACGTCCGTAGACCATGGCTTGTCCACCCAGCTGACATTCTCCTCTTGAAGTCAGCTGGCCTGATGTCCGAGACCGAAGGGTTTATATTTGCCCGCCAAGATGGCGTATCAACACTTGAATACCGCAGCTAGGTGCTCCAGGCGCAGCTTCCCGGACATGTCCTGTCGGACGTGTAAACAACATCCGGAGACGCCGATGCACCTTTGTCGGCATGTCCTGTGCTGGCAAGAGGTGCCTACATACAAAGCGTCACAATGCTGCCCCTGCGAATACTCTATTATCATCTCAGATATAGCTGCGGTATCGATGAGACACCAGTGCTGCATATCTGCCAGGAGATACCTGCAGGTTGTTGAGAATGCAGTTCCAAAATTTATTGAACATACCATCTCGGGCAACCCGGCGGATTGACCACAACAAACCCGATATTGTGCTCCTTTGACAAGGCTACTCGTGCATTTATGTCATTGAGTTTTCGGCCCTCCAGCCGAATACAATATTCGCACAAAGAAGAGCACAAACACCAGATATATCAGGATCTCCTGTTTGAAATTGGCAAAACTGTACCCAGAGTCACAGCTGTCAAGCTCAAGTCGTTTTGGTTGTCGGCGTCCTTGAGGGATGAAACAGTCTTGTGTCTTCACTTCCGAAGATACCGGCTTGCAGTTCAGCAGCCGTGTTCTCCTAGCAGTGCGGATGCAAAAGGCTGTCATTTATGTGGATCCCTGCGTCTAGCTTAGGGCAATGAAGGTTTGGCCTCGCCGCACCTCACCAACCGCCTTGTTGTGCGGGAGTGGCAGCAGGGCGGATGGCGCTCACAGGCTGGGCCCTCGGAGAGTCGGACTCCGCGCAACTGAGCAATTAATAACAAATAATAATAATAGCGATGCGCCGCTACGTGGCCTCCAAGCGGCGCACTGCGGGAAACGCAGAACATAACATCAGGTCTGTAGGCGAACGACGGGCCTGCGCAGTGGGCCAACTACCCACTGCATACACTGAGTTACCACAAGATACCTCAACTCAGAAGTGCTCCCCACAATCATCCTTTGATGAGGACCATTCATCAGGTGGGAGGAGCACGCCGGACCCGATGAATGATGACGACCCTGGCGCCTTAAGGACTTTACTTCTAAGTGGACGGGAGGAACTGGCAGTCGATCTCTTTGCGTGGTACCAACGTAGCGAGCCGGGGGTGACGGTTATATGGCCCGGATGCACACTCTCTGGAGCGATATGCATCCGGAGGCCAGCGCGATGCTTTACGCCCAAACACCTGCGTAATTATGCCGCTCATCTTCGGCGAAATAGGATATCGCTTGTGCCGGACAGAAGGCAGTTCAACAGACCGGGTCCTTTCCGGGCGCAATCCACACCTAAGAGCGACGCCGTCTCCTCCTTGGACAACAACAATCCTTTAGACGGCAAGCAAGTATATCTAAAAAGATAACTTACTCCCAACAACAGCTTGACGCGGTGAAACGAAGATCTCCCGTGCAAAACATCCAGAGGATTCCACCCTGAGCCACTGCGAGCCAGGTCGTGTATGGTGCAGTAGTTTCGCTTTTCCGAGAGAGAGACAATGTCTCGATCGAGGCAGAAAGAATACAGCGCATCTCACAATCTCTGCCGATTGACATGTCCTGAAACAGGTCGTCCGCATTCAGTGCGTGATTGAGCACGACACAAACTTCAAACATTCATACACGCCCCGAATTCATTGCTGCTGAACTCGGTGGCGTCATCACGCACTTCGAACAAGAGTACTCTTCATGTCATCGAGGAAGAGTCTCTTAACAAATTGCGGGCTCTATGGCTGCTGTAAAAGTCATTAGAGAAAACTGGGACGGTTGGTCGACTGTGCTTCGATCGGCCCTTCACGGTTTCTGACCAAAGACCGATGTTACCGGGAATATCAACACCTGAGCGGGTGGAAAGCTTTTGGACTGAGTTGCATGGAGATCAACCAAACGTGAACGCCAGCACTCCAGCGCTCTGACGACTGCATTCTTGCAGGGAACACCGTCGACAGAATGCTGATGACAGGCGAGGTCGCAGTCAGTGTGATGAAGTTCGTTCAGCTCTAAATGGCAGCAAAAATTGCTGCCCCTGGACAGATCGGCATTAATGTCTTTTGGTGGAAGAAGTTTACTTCACCACCTCCATCTGGCCACGGGCATATTTACATCATACACAGAGGGACGATCCGATTCCCGGACCGGCTTGTAGAAGGGAGAACGAACCTGCTGAGACTAAAGGCAGTACTTGTCTGACCCTGACTTTTCAGGCCTATCACCTGCTTGAATGCGGCTTATAAAATTTTTTACAAAAAGTTAAATAACCGTATCTTGCAGCAGATAGAGCTGTATGGCAACAGATACATGAACAACGTGGCAGTAAAAGAAGGCCTGTCAGTGCAAGGAGGACCTGATGTGGATCGATGCGTCTTACAAGATGCGATCTACTATCAACGCAACTCCGTCAATGCTTGGATTGATCTATCGCAGGCATTGACTCAACTCCACATCAGTTGAGCTCCTGTCTACTCAAATGCCTGAGTCAATCCCGAAATAGTGAATGCATTTCGGCTACAATGCAGTCTGGCGAACGCATGCCATTGGAAGTGGAGCCGCATTGCACGAACGAGTGCACAGTCAGCGAGGTCTTCCATCCCGACGTTTGCATTTCACCGCCGCCTATATCTGTTGCTCTCCGCAAACTCGTGGGCACGCTTGTGCCTCCGCGATATCGAAATCCATCCGATCAGCCCATCTGCTTTACATGGAGCCGATCTCGAAAGTCGTACAGCGCTGATAAAGATCATCTACATAGCGGCTCAACATCGCAGCAGAGTACACACGAGACGAACGGAATGTCTTTCTGCTGGACAAGTGTGCGGTCGACATCTGGCGAGGGCGTAAGTGCTCTGATACCGGTGATGATGTCGAATTAGCGATGGGAGCGTCTTAAGCCACATCAGACGCCGGGAGTTGTATAGATATCTAGGAATGGAAGAAAGCACCGCATGCATGCGGTCTCTGAAGCCCGAACACCTCCAGCGCGAGTATGTTAGAGACTCCGGAAAATTCGGTCCTCCGGAACTTTCCGGCAAAACAAAGTCTCAGCTAGCCAACATGCTTCTCGCTGTCCCAGTCTTACTATACTCTTTCGGTGTCCTGAAATGGACCCGGAAAGGATTTACGAGATCTCGACATCAAAACCCGTAAGATCATTAATATGAATCGGAGCATGCACCCCAATTCATCAGTCGCCAGATTATACCTCTCCCCGGTCCATCGGTGGGAGAGGTTTGCAGAGTTTGGAGCGGCTTCACGACCGTTTGGTCCTGTTTAACTCACGAAGTTGTCAATTTCACTGCAGACGAGGATGACTTTCTATGCAAATTGTACATAAACATGAAAATGCATAAGGGGTCATTCTTGTATAAGTGCAGCAATATATGCGGCAAGAACCCTGGTCTTGAGAAATAAA